>NC_135499.1:42189608-42522108 GCF_052857255.1 Amblyomma americanum | reverse complement strand
TGCGACGAGGAGGATGAGGAGGGATTTTTCGCTCACGGCTAACGCCGCCGACGACGACACCGGCTTTTCTGGGACACGGGGCCCTTAACGTTGTCGCGTTAAAAGGCCACAGTGGGCTTTACCACACCAGACAGATTTCGGTCCCTCGCGGATATATTTTCCTTCGATGGATGTCAAGGTCAACAAAGACCCGCTTCCAGCATTTACCCCAGAAGAGCCGGTGAGGGCAGATAGTGCACAGTCATGTCGAAGCGCGACGCGGTGCATTTACTCAGCATTTTTTCGAACTACGCTGATACAGTGTAACTACGATGCGAAAACTTGCCGTATACGTGCAACAGAGAACATTTATCGTGTACTGAATACTACTGATGTTGCGTTCAAAAGGGCCAGCGCCCCTTGAGGAGAACTAATAATCACCTTCCTTTGCCTTGGCGCATAGGCAATATCACGTGTTATCCAAATGGTGAATAAACATTAACATATAAGTAATTTTCTTCATAAACACAATGTTAACGGAAGTTCAATAGAGGCCCAGGCGAGGATAATTAAATCCAAGCAGCTAGTCGATGAATTTCAAGATAAGAGAAACCAATAGATGAGCACAAGGCAGGGGAAAATCTCGTGCCTTTTAGAAAGCCTGTGGGTACCCGGCGGCAATGGGTATCAAAGCTAGCACCTCCCGAATGCGAGGTGAATCCTCTACCTCAAGGCCACTGCTTTCGCCAAAAAGGCCACAGTGGGCTTTACCTACAGCAGGCTGATTCCGGTCCCCCGCGGATAGAGTTTGCTTCGATGGAGGTTGAGGTCAATAAAGACCCTTTTTCAGCATTCACCCCAGAAGAGCCTAGCACCAGGCCAGGGGAAAACCTTGTTCCCATTAGAAAACTGTGGGTAACTGGCGGTACTGGGAAACGAGCCCCAACAACTCAGAATGCGAGACGGATGCACTACCACAAGGCCATCGCTTCGGTAAAATGGCCACCAGTGGGCTTTACCGCGCCAGGTGGATTTCGGTCCCTCGCGGGTAGAGAGAGAGAGGAGAAAGGCAGGAAGGGTTAACTAGGCAGCCTCGCGGGAGGTGCGGATAGCACCTCCTGAATGCAAGGAGGATGCACTACCGCAAGGCCACCACGTTGGTGAAAAAGTCCTAAATGGGATTTTCCACACCAGGCTGATTCGGTCCCTCGTGGACAAGTTTTCTTTCGATGGAGGTTAAGGTCAACAAACCCCGCTTATCCAGCATTCACCGACGAACAAAAAAGCACCAGGCCAGGAAAATCTTGTGCCCGTAAGAAAACTTGTGGGTACCTGGCGGCACTGATTAATCGAACCCAGCACCCCGAGAATGCGAGGCGGATGCTGTACTACAAGGCCACTGCTTCGGTAAAAATAGGCCACAATGGGATTTACCGCACCAGAGAAGATTTCGATCCATCGCGGATAGATTTTCCTTCGATGGAGGTTGAGGAAAACAGACCGTTTTCCAGTACGCACCCCAGAAGAGCCTAGCGCCCGGCCGAAGGAAATCTTTTGCCATTAAAAAAATGGCTGAAGGCTTAGCTTGGTTAAGCCTAGGAAGGATTGCGAAAGCAATACCCTTGGCTGCGCCTTGGTTCGGTTGATAGTGTGGACATGGTTGCCCCCTTTTAACTATGGCTATACATTGTTTTGCTTGGTTTCTGCTATTGATATCCTTGGCCCAGACTTGTAGATGCACCCGCATCAAGCGATGTTGATCGGCGTGCTCGCCACGCTGCTGCATACGCACGTTGTTTAGCTCGCCGTTCTTCTCGTTATCCTTCTGTTTCTTCAGCACGGCGCCGTCGCTTGGCCGCAGCAGATCGTTCCAACCTCGCCTTGCACACATCATCCGACATAGCGCAAGACAGCGCGCCGACCACTGCGAGGAGCCGAGCTGTAGCCCCATTTATCCTCCTAGCGTGACGTCACACCAGCGAGCGCCCTCTCTCGGTAGCGCCGCAGCGGCGGCGCGCAAGGCTTCGCCTCCACCATCGATGCCGCGAGCTGGGGTTGGCTGGGGCCCCGTCTCTCGGTCTGGTGTGACGTCACACCAGGGAGCACCCTCTCTCGGTAGCGCCGCAGCAGCGGCGCGCAAGGCTTCGCCTCCACCATCGATGCCGCGAGCTGGGGCCCCGTCTCTCGGTCTGGCGTGACGTCACACGGTCACGTGACGCGCAGCTGTGTAAGGAGGCGCCACGACCACCGATGGGCCGAAACTGCGAGCAGTATTGCTTTCGCAATAAAACCTGTGTGTACCCGGTGGCACGGAATCGAACACAGCATATCCCGAATGCGAGGGGATGCTCTACCACAAGGACTCCGCTTCGGTAAAAAGGAAAAAGGCCACAGTGGGATCGGCCGCACCAGGCGGATTGCGGTCCCTCGAGAAAAGACGTTCCTTCGGTGAATGCTGAGGTCAACAAAGAATTTTTGCAGCACTCAGCCCAGAAGAGCCAATCACCTGGCTGGGGGAAATCTTGTGTCTATTAGAAAACTTGTGCATACCCGGTTGCACTGGGAATTGAACCCAACACCTCCATAATATGAGGCCGACGCTCTACCGCAATGCCACCGCTTAAGTATAAAAGACCCCAATGGACTTTACCTGCAGCAGGCGGATTTTGGTCCCTCGCGAAGAGGTGTTCTTCCGAATGAGGTTTATGTCAAAACACTTTTTTAAGCATTGACCCCAGAATACCTTAGCACCATTCCAGGAGAGATCTTGTTCCCATTAGAAAACTGTGGGCACCCGGCGGCACTGGGAATCGAAGTCAGCACCTCCCGAATGCCAGGTGGATGCACTACCACAAGGCCACCGCTTCGGTAAAAAAGGCCACAGTTCGCTTCACCAGACCTGGGGGATTTCGATCCCTCGTAGAGAGATTCTACTTCGATGGAGGTCGAGGCCGACAGAGACCGTTATTTCAGCATTCTCCCCAGAAGACCCGAGCACCCTGCCGGAGGAAATATTGTGCCCATAATAAACATGTATGTTCCCAGCAGCACTGGGAATTGAACGCAGAACTTCCCGAATGCGGGGCGGATTTTATACCGCAAGGCGACCGCTTCGGTAAAAAAAAGGCCACAGTGGGATTATCAGCACCAGGGGGATTTCGGCCTCTCGTGGACACATTTTCATTCGATGGAGGTTGAGGTCAACGAAGACTCTTTGTCCAGCATTCACCCGAGAAGAACCGAGTACCCGACCGGGGAAACCTTGTTTCCATATTAGAAAACTGTTTGTGCCCGGTGGCACTGGGAATCGAACCCAGCACCTCCCGAATATGAGGTGGATGCTTTACCGCATGGCCTCCGCTTCGGTAAAAAGGCCACAATGGGCTCTAACTGTAGCAGGCGGTTCCGGTCCGTCGCGGATAGATTTTCCTTCGATGGAGGTTGAGGTCAAGAAAGACTTTTCCATCATTCACCCCCAGAAGAGACGACCGCCAGGGTAGGGGAAATCTTGTGCCCATTAAAAAACCTGTCGGTACCCAGCGGCTCTGGGAATCGAGCCCAGCACCTCCCGAATGCGAGGTGGATGCACTACCACAAGTCCACCGCTTCGGTATAAAAGAGCACAGTGGGCTTTGCCGCACCTGGCGGACTTTAGTCCCTCGTATACAGGTTCCATTATTAGTAGAATTCGCAGAAAGAAATAATTAACGGATCATGAATACCTTCTTCCGCAAACAAGAGAACAGGAAGTGGGCCAAGAGCTGCAATGGTCAGACTAAAAATGAAATCTGCTTCATGCTATGCGCTGAACCTGGCATCGTTCACGATGTGGACGTCCTCGGAAAGGTGTGCTGTAGCGACCACAGTATGGAAAGGTCTCGAATTAGATGTGACTTGAAGAGGGAACGGAAGAAGCTAGTGAAGAGGAAGGCCGGCCCTTAACAAGTTAGAAGTAGGAGCGAAAATAGAGCAGTTCAGGATATCGCTGCAGAACAGGTATTCAGCTTTAACTGAGGAAGGAGATCTTGATAATCTAACCATGAACGATAATCTGACAGCTATCATTACGGAGTGCCCAGTAGGCGGGGGTACGGTTCGAGAGGATACCGGCAAGCTATCTCAGGAGACGAAAGATCTGATTAAGAAGCGCCAAAGCATGAGGGCGTCTAACCCTACCGATAGAATAGAACTGACAGAGCTATCGAAGTTAATAAATAAGCGCAGGGTAGCCGACATAAGGGAGTTTAATATGGAGGTAATCGAGCATGCTCTGAAGAATGGAGGTAGTCCAAAAGCGGTGCAGAGGAAACTAGGCATAGGTAAAAACCAGATGTATACGTTAAGAGACAAGGAGAGCAATGTCATTAAATATGGATAAGATAGTTAAAATAGCCGAAAGAGGTTCTACAGAAATCTGTACAGTAGCAAATGTAACCGGAACGTTAACCAGAGAGACAGTAGAGAGAGCTTTAGCGTAGCCGGTTAGCCGTACGCCGGCAAGTACGGTAACGCGTTGCCGTAGCTACCGTTGCCAGGCTTGCCAAGGCACATTTACCGTACGGTAGCAATTGCCGTAGTTACCGTGTTTACCTTACGGTAGAGCTAAATCTCTCTAGTAGCTCAAAGCAATGCGTCACCCCCGCCAGTAACGAAAGAGGAAGTAAAGAAAGCCTTAGGAGCAATGGAAAGGGGAAAATCAGCTGGTAGAGGATGATGTAACAGCAGATCTGTGAAGGATGGAGGGCAGATTGTGCTAGAAAATCTAGCCACCCTGTATACGCAATGCCTTATGACCTCGACCGTATCAGAAGCTTGGAAGAACGCAATTATAATCTAATTCATAAGAAAGGAGATGCCAAGGACTTGAAAAATTACAGACGGATCAGCTCACTGTCCGTTGCCTGCACGATATTGAGTAATTGCTTATAGAGTCAGGGCAACCTTAGACTTTAATCAACCGAATGATGAGACAGGATTTCGTAAACGATATTTCACAATAGAATTATATTCACACTATCAATCAGGCGATAGAGAAATGCGCAGAATATAACCGACCACTATATATAGCCTTCATGGATTACGAGAAAGCATTTGTCTGAGTGGAAACCTCTGCAGACATACAGGCATTGCGGAATCAGGGTGTATATGAGCCTTATGTCAAAATACTAAAAGATATGTATAGGAACTGCACAGTTGCCATTGTCCTCCATAAAGTAAGCAATGAAATTCCAATAAGAAATGATGTCAGGCAGGGAGATACGATCTCACCAATAATATTCACCGCCTGTTTACAGCAGGTGTTCAGACTCCTGAATTGGGAACAGTTGGGAATAAGAGTTAATGGAGAATGCCTAAATAATCTGATTCGCTGATTGAGATTGCCTTGCTGAGTCAGTCAGAAGGTGAATTGCAAATCATGATCAATGAGTTAGACAGACACAGCAGAACGGTGGGTCTAAAAATTAACATGCAGAAAACCAAAGGAATGTTCGACAGTCTAGCAAGGGAACAGCAGTTCACAATTGGCAGCGAGGTGCTGGAAGTGGTAAAAGAATACGTCTACTTAGGGCGGGTAGTGACAGCTGATCCGGATCATGGGAGGGAAATAACTGCAAGGATAGCAGTGGGGTGCAGTACATATGGCAGGTTCTCTCGGATCATGAATAGCAGGTTAGCAATATCCCTCAAGAGGAATGTGTACAATAGCTGTATCTTACCGGTACTCACCTACCGGGCAGAAACGTGGAGGCTAACGAAAAGGGTTAAGCTTACGTTAAGGAAAACACACCGAGCTATGGAAATAAAAATGATGTGAGATTAAGAGACCGGAAGCGGGAAGAGCGGGAGAGGGAACAAACGCGTGTTAACGACATTTTTGTCCAAATCAAGAGGAAGAAATGGTCTTGGGCATGCACGTAATGCGACGGCAAGATAACCGCTGGTCCTTAAGGGTAACGGAGTGGATTCCAAGTTTAGGCAAGCGTAGCAGGGGGCGGCAGAAGGTTAGGTGAGCGGATGAAATTAGGAAGTTTGCAGGCATAGGGTGGGCGCAGCTGGCAATGGACAGGGTTAATTGGAGAGGCCTTTGCCCTGCAATGGGTGTAGTCAGGTTCATCATCATTATCATTTATTGTCCCTTAAAGGCCCCTGTCGGGGTATTACATAAGGGGGGAGCGTATACAAGGTTGATGTGGAAAAACAAAGGTCACAAAAATATAACAATGCAATAACATAAAGAGAAGCAAGGAACGCGAATAGTTAGAACGGTGCATGTAAAAAATGCCTTTAGGCCACAAGCACCACACACGTCGGCGAGAGGTTAGGGCAAAAAAAAAAAACATGTCAACCCAGGTGATCTAACAACATCGCCTTAAACCTTGTCGCATCGTGCACATTTGTTAGTGAGTCGGGCAGAAGGTTCCATTCTTCAATTGCGGTCGGAAAGAAGGACTTGTTGAAAGCATTGGTGGAGCCATGAAGTCGTTGGACGCTATTTGAATTAAAAAGGCGGCGCGATGTACGAAAGGGAGGAGATATGAGGGAACCACGGAGATAGGGGAAATTGAAGTATAACTTATGGAACAAGCAAAGGCGCGCAACTTTTCGTCTGAGAGCTAAGGAAGTGAGGTCAAGTGATGATTTAATGGAACTTACGCTGGAATGAAAGTCATATGTTGACGATATGAAGCGTGCTGCACGGTTCTGGACGGCTTCGAGCATGTTAATTAGGTAGGACTGATGAGGACTCCAGATCGCGGATGCATACTCCAGCCTACTGCGGACAAAAGTTTCATATGCCAGTTTACGTATGTTAGCGGGGGAAGAGGGAAGTGATCTTCTAATAAAACCAAGTGTACGTGAAGCGTCGGCCGTGATTTTTGTAATATGATCAACCCAAGTTAATTTGCTATTGATTGTGATGCCAAGGTAACGATAAGATTCAACTTGCAATAGGTCCTCAGAAAATAAAAAGTAAGGATAAGTTAAATTGGAGCGTTTCCGAGAAATTTGCATAAAACTGCACTTCCTAATGTTCAGTTCCATCATCCACAAAGAGCACCAATTTTCGATGAGCTTCAGATCGTTTTGGAGGGCAGCTTGATCGTCTTTAGTATTTATACGGCGGTAGATAAGGCAGTCATCTGCGAAAAGACGGATGGTGGATGAGATTTTGTGTGGGAGGTCGTTAATAAATATTAAGAAGAGAAGCGGACCCAACACAGACCCCTGTGGTACTCCGGAGGAGACGGAAGTAGAATTTGAAGGAAGTCCGCCTATTACGGTGAACTGAGAGCGAGCTGTGAGAAAATTGTGAATCCAGTCTAAAACAAGTGGGTGAAGGTGAAGACCTGAAAGTTTGAACATAAGACGTTGATGTGGGACACGGTCGAATGCTTTGGAAAAATCAAGATAGATGACATCGGTTTGGAACAAAGAATCAAGGTTTAAGTGAAGGTCCATGGTAAACTCAAATAACTGTGATTCACATGAATAGCCGTGACGAAAGCCATGCTGATTTTTGAAGAAAAAGGAGTTGGAATTGAGGTGGGATGCAATATGCGAGTATATAATATGCTCAAGAAATTTACATGGTATGCAAGTTAATGAAATAGGACGATAATTCGACGGGTCGCTCCGGCTGCCAGCCTTGAACACAGGAATGACTGTTAATTTTCCAGTCACTAGGTATGGAACTGTTCGCAAGAGATTGATCAAAGATTATTTTTAGAAAATGAGAAGATACATTTTTTGTAGCTTTTAATATTTTGGCAGTGAGGTTGTCAGGCCCGGCAGCACTGGATAACTTTAGTTTGTCTATCAGAGCACAAATGCCAGCAGTAGTGATGTTGATAGGTGCCATCGCAGAAAAGTTTAAAAAATCTTTGTGTGATGTATTCCAGGCAGGTTCATGTGTGAAGACTGATGTAAAATAAGAGTTCATGACGTCAGATCGAAGATCTGGAGGCACCTGTGAACCATCAGGATACAAAAGGGTAATGCAATGAGTGTTGCCTGATTTGGGTGATAACATCCGCCAGAATTTCTTTGGGTTTGTTAGTAGAATGCCATACAGATCATTGTGGAAAAACTTTCTTTTTGTACACCTTAGGAGACGCGTGTAATCCTGCAGGCACGAGAAATATTTTGTCCATTTATAAGCCAGTGCAGTTCTGTTAGCTTCACGAAAAAGACGCTTTTTCTTTTGAGAAAGCCTCCTTAAGGAGTTAGAGTACCAGGGCTTGTTGGAGTCACGGCGAATGCATATCAGCGGAACATAGGTTTCGACCAGATTTGAAAGTTTGTTTTTGAAAGTTAGCCAGTTTTCTTCGACAGACCTATTAGATGCAGACTGCTTGAAATGAAGAAAAAAGTTCTCAAGCTCCGAGTTGATACAGGCGAAGTCTCCCCTTTTATAATCGCGAATGAACTTAACAGAGCGCTGCCGTTGGGGAAACGGGAGTGATAGGTTGAAAATAACTGTGTTGTGGTCACTGAAACCGTCAGTGCTCGATATGTATTGGATGAGTTCGGGGCTAGATGCAAAGACTAAGTCAAGGGTGTTACTGCCACGTGTAGGGAAGTTTACTGCTTGGGTGAGGTTAAATGTCATGACAACGTCAAGGAAATCTTTCGCTTGACGAGAAGATGTGCTCAAGTTTCCCCAATCGATGTCAGGGAAATTAAAGTCACCGCAGAGGATGTAATTGGCTTTAGGAAAACGGGTATTAAGAACGAGCAGAACCGAGTAAAAATCGGCAATAAAGGAACTGTCACTGTCAGGAGGGCGATAACATGCAATAACTATGCATGTGCTTGTGGAAAGGGTAATTCTGATACAAAGAATTTCCTGGCAGGGATGAGTCATGAGAAGAGAAGAATTAAGACTGGTTTTAATAAAGACTAAAACACCCCCACCCCTGCGCGAGGCCCTATCACGTCTGTAGAGGAAAAACGGTTTATTGTTGTCAAGCAGTTCCTCGTCTGAGATATTATCGGAGAGCCACGATTCTGTAAATATGGCAATATCGGTGCCGTGATCGTCAAGAAAGGCTTCCACTGACTCTCTCTTCGGAAGATAGCTACGAATGTTTGCTAAAACAAAAGCCATAGTTTCACAAACATGTGAAGGTGACGGAGGCAAAAGTGGCTGATGGTGGGAGGGGAGCCTTGAAACAGACAGTGACCGCTATGACCGATGCTCTACCACGGAATCTGTATCCGCATCGTAGACGAACTGCTTATCGCCCATGGCTAACCTGTCATATCTTACTTTGTATTTTAAACCACTTTCCTTGCCGAACGCACGAAGTTTCTTTTGAGCTGTACGCACGCGCACTGAAAAATCTTCACAGATTGAAAAGTCAGTTTCCTTGAGCTTAGGGCCAGCAGAAAGGATTTTGCATTTATCTTTAAAATGCGAGAATTTGACCATTATTGGCCGTTGTTTCCCTTGCTCGAAGCGGCCTAAGCGATGCGCTCTTTCAATGTTGGCGGAATCGATTGATGTGCTTAACTTATCTATGCAGAAAGAAATCACGACCGTTTCAGATTGCTCCCATGTTTCATCCGCCGTATCAGGTAGTCCGAAGAACAGCAGATTATTTCGGCGAAGTCGGTTTTCCGAGTCGTCACATTTTTCTTTGAGGATTCGAATTTCAGATGAAAGGCTGTGAATAGCCGGGTTTGAATTAGGCGTTGGACTGACATCGTTGCACTGACTTGTTGCGACAATTTTTTCGAGTGCATCGACGCGCGATGAGAGGCTACTGACCAAGCTTTGGAAATTCGACTGGGAAGCACGAATCACTGCAAGTTCAGACAGAACGGAATTTTGTGCAAGTTCTAAGCGTGACAAACTTTCAGCAATAGAATCAAGAGACGGAGGAGGACCAGGATTTAACTCGATGTCGCCTGACAGGATAAGAAGCAAGGAGACAAAGTGAGCATGTACGGCGAGGGAAAGTAAGCATCGACACAAAAACGCTTGGCAACGCTTGACTGTGTCTGAGGGGCACGACACCGCAAATAAGCATGGATCGCTAGAGCGAGTACAAGATGCGCATGGCAAATAACCAACCTGCAGCAAGAAGAAGGGCATTCTCGTGACCATGCTCGTAGCGGTGCGGTGCCCCAAGTGGTCCGTGAAGGGTGGGTGGCTTTGTAGTAGAGCACCCGCGCAGATAGTGGCCTGGGGTTGCCAGGCGAAGATCCGGTCAAGAGCTGGAAAAGGCGATGACGGTCGAACGATGCTTTCATGCTGATTCCAGCCGGGCTCTTCGCAAATTCCCGCATCAGTGGTGACGTTGCAGCCAAGGCAGGATAACATCGGCAAGAGTTGCGACAGCAGGAAGGCCTGCAGCAAGAAGAAGGGCATTCTCGTGACCATGCTCGTAGCGGTGCGGTGCTGATGACGTCAGGTGCAGACGCGGCTAGCAGGGGCCACGGCGACTCCGACGCGCAGGGACGGTGTATGCCAACAGATTTTGGGGGAACGGGCCGGCTTAACGAAACGTAGCCGGACAAAAGGGGTGCTGCTGTATGTTCAAAGACAGCAATGGCATCGTTGGCGCCCCTTCTCATATTTTGGGGGACGCCAGTCAAAAGTCGTCGCGAAGACGAGTAGTTTGTTACCAGTGGTGGTGGCGGCTCGGGTGAGATCGATAATTGCAATAACGCTGGGAGCCGCCAGGGTCACGGGTTCCGATGAGGCCGGCGACACGTGAGAATGGTTCTGACGTATTTTCATGTATTTCTCTTTTTACTTGGTAAGGGAGAGTTTGAGTAATACTGGGAAAGTATGGGGCGTGGCACGTAAACCTAGTGGGCCAATTATTTTAATGGTTCATTCCCGGAATGTCATGTTCTTAAAGCAACTTTGATGTTCTTTTGGTGTTTTGTATTTTAGGGAGAGTGTTTTGAACATTGTAGAACTGGAAGGCGTGCCATGCAGTTTGTAAACCAACCATGTGTTAGTATGTCATGATTGGATGCTACCGAATGTAGGCCGGGCATTTAGGTCTTTAAAACAGGGCTCCGGAGCCCTGGAAAAGCGTTCTGGGCTGCAGTCAGATGTAATGCATCTTCGGCTATGCCGAGTAGGGGCCTCCCCTAGTATTAGCCAGTTCCACATATTGTTGTTCAACCTTTTTTCCGCTTAAACCGTGTCTTGTGAATCAACTTGTATGTGATGTAAATTTTTGTGCATGAAACTTGAAGTCGTACTCCATTAATATCTGCAACTTAATTCGTCGCAAGACCGTCTCTGACGGAGCACCCCTGGTGCGATGAAAGCCTTCACTCAGTCTAATCAACCAACGGTCTCTGGCGGTGGGCACCCCTGGTGGAACAGCGCTGGATTAAGGGAGGGGGGGGGGGGCTAAGGAGGCTGCAGCCCAGGACCTCACCTCGGACAGAAGGAGAAGGGGGCCCATTTTTTCTAACCTGCTTATAGTATATGAAACCATGAGCAACGGGACTTCGAGCGACATGTATGAAGCGAGAAAACCAGAACGAGCAGACGGGGCCCCCAGCCTGACGTAACATCATGCGTGTAGCCTGATCATTTGGGGAGAGCTTGACGAGCCGCAAAAAACAGGAATCCTCGCCACCCCTCCGGGGCCCTCTTTCTTACGAAGCGAGGTGCGTTTGCTTGGAAGAGTTTTCGTGGTTTCCTGTCAGTCCGTCTGCCCAGCGCAGTCTGGAGAGGAGGGGCCAGGGGAAACACCTAAAACATTTAATGTGGGGTGAGGACCTAATTCTCCCTTGCCCCTCGTCACCACCACGCCACCCTCCACGTCTCAAATAGTTCCGCCGCTTTCCTTCTCATAGAAAGGATGTGCTGCAGTACCCAACAGTGGAGTTTTCTTTACCGTGATGGTAATTTGGGCGGGGGAGGACAAACGGGTCCGATAGCAGATAATGATGAGTCTGATGGCAGAGGCTAGGCAGGAAAGAAAAGAAGACGTCACACGTGCTTTTGTCCGCGTGCCGTGGGGCATGGAATGTTCACTGTTCGGGCTAGGGTTGTAGAAGAGTGAAGGGAGAAGTTGGAGAGCTGGACACAAAGGCCTGTCTCCAGGGCCCATTCCTGCCTTGTGGCTGCACATCCTCGCACGCGCTCGACGGAAAAAGTAGGTCAGACTGGCCGCCGCCGAACTTTCCAGAAAGAAGTAGAAAAAGATACTCAGAGGTGACGGAGGGCGCGTAACTTCGCCCGCGTTGGGAGTCGCCCTCTCCACTTCGTTCTCGCGCTTGGCGTCGACGGGGCGCAAGAAAAATCGAGAACCTCCCAGAACAGACGATTGCTCCTAGCCACTAAGAAGACGAGACCGGAACGGGAGGAGGAGTGAGTTTGTACGGAGAATGAGGGAATTTGTACAAGGAACTCTATGCGTATGTGAACGCCTGCGTTGGCGCTAGTAACAGACAGACGCGGCGCGCGTCTATGAAAGGAAGTTGATCGCGGGCTGCGATTCAACCCCGAGCTGTCGGTTAAGCTTGCATAAGCCCGTCCGCTGAGGAGCTCCCGGTGGACACACCACTCGTCCAGCCACGGACCATCCAGGCAACGTGCGCCAGTCATCGGGACGGCCACCGTTGGACACCTGCGGTCGCGTCGAATTGACGAAGTGCCCGATGCGGTGAACAATTAGCATCCATTCATATGAAAATGCTCGGTCGGAAGCATCAAAGTGGTGCGTCTAAACCAAAGGCGAAGTTAGAAAGAGAAGAGCGTGAAAAGAAGCTGCCAAAGATGACTAAGTACCTAGTGAATGCAGCTTCCGCGGAGCAGTATGATCGCTCTACCCAAAATTCGTGTCAAACTCCCAATAGCACCGACTGTGCTTGTGTGGAGGACTTTCCAACTCCATCACTATGGTTTCCTGGCAAGAAGCAAGGTTTGACTCGTCTTGGTTGTCTGGATCCTGTGAAAGCGGTGCCAACCTCGGTCGTCGATATTTCTGAGCAACCGACGCAAATCGAGGCCTGTTGTGTTCCTGAGTCAGCAACGTCTATGCTACTCGGCCGGACCCCTGCCACAGAGCTCCAGGTGTCCAGTCCGCCACGCCCGATTTCTACTACTTATTTATTTATTTCTGATACCCTCATGGCCCACAGGGCATTGTTGAGGGGAGTGGTACATAGATATAAAATGAAACTCTTACAAAAAGGGGGTTAACGCATACATAGGCATGCCTACAAAAAAAAGAAGCTAGCTGCAAGAAAATACATGATTCAAAAAGCGAAACAATACAATAATTAGGAATACCAACACCAAGACGAATAAATTCACAAAAATTCACTACTGCTGATCAACAGGTGCCAAACCTCCCCGATGAGCCTCCTTCTACTGACGAGCGCCAGGAAACAACACTCCAAAAACTGACTCACTTGTTTCCTGTCAGTTTGACTTCAAATAATCATGTTCCCACCAACAAAGTGTGCCTCTAAAGGACGAATCAGACGGCTTCTCGTTGCGGCAACAGAGAAGTACAGGCACCCCCGCAGCAAGGGGTACGTTGCGAGATTCTCCGATGTGACCCTGCTAAATGGCCGGACCTTATTACTGACAACTTTCGGAGTGTATGCCTTGTGAAAGGGCCATTGTATTTTCAAATCGGGCAGAAAATTTTCCGTCTTCCAAAAGGCAATACAAAACTCAGAAACGCTATATGTCACCTCATCTTATCGTGCAAGAGGCTGTAAATGGGGAGGCGTACGAGCGACGCTAGTTAATGTACTCGGAGTCCAAAGGTTCCGTTTACTGTTTCATGTGCAAACTATTTTCGATTTCAAGCAACCCCAGTGCTTTCACCACACACGGTTTTTCTAATTGGAAAAGAGCAGAAGAAAAAGTTTGCGAACATGAAAACAGCGTCGAGCACCGGAACTGCGTGGCAGCATGGCTCGCCCGCTCTAACTCAAGCAGCACAATTGACAAGGAGCTGGCTAAGCATCTTGTCACTGAGACCGCTTACTGCACAGAGGTGTTGAAAAGCGTAGTCGTTGTAGTTGAGCTTCAAGGTGAGCGCAACCTATCGTTTAGGGGCAGTGAGGAGATGTTTGGTTCACCGAGAAATGACAATTATATGGGAGTGCTTGAGGCCATTGCCGAGTTTGATCCCTTTCTAGAGCAGCACATCAAACGCTGTGGGAACAAAGGAAAAGGTCACCCATCGCGCCTGTCAAAAACCATTTGTGATGAATTCATCGAGCATATATGGCAAATGCTGTCAAGGAACGTCTTATTGACGAAGTGAAACACGCAAAATACGTCTCTTTAATTGTTGATTCGACTCCAGACCTTACTCACGTTGATCAGGTGTCAGTTGTTTTACGATACTATTTAAATGGGAAAGTGTACGAACGCTTCCTTGGATTTGTTCCAATCGAATCGCATGCCGGCTTGTATCTTTTCGATACCGTGATGTCCCTCTTGACGACCAATGACATCTCAATTGATGATTGTAGGGGCCAAGCTTATGATAATGCGAGTAAAATGTCAGGAAAATACAAAGAACTGCGAGCTCGAATCAAACACATGAACGAATTGGCAGTCGACGTCCCGTGTGCTGGTCATTCACTGAACTTAGTTGGCGCGTGTAGCGTTGACAGTTGCCTTGAGGCAGCCAAATTTTCACTGTAATTCAGAGACTGTATGTGTTCTTTGCTGCCTCACCTAAGCGATGGAGGTATCTTTTGGACAGCATGGGTGGAACTGGCCAGCAGCTTGTTTTGAAAATTCTCTCTGAGACCAGGTGGTCAAGACACGCTGAATCATGTAAGGCCAATCTGAAAAAATTCAATGCAGTCTTGTGTTGCATTGAAGCTATATCGAAGAACGAGGAAGAAAACGGTGACACTGGGAACGAAGCGCACTCTCTCTTCAAGAAAATGACAAAACTAGAGGCTGCATTCATGGCGATTTTCTGGAGTTAAATCTTGGAGCGATTTGACAAAACGAGCGTAGCACTTCTGAAACCCGGCCTAGACATATCAACTGGTGTAGACCTGCTGAGCTCTCTAGAAGGCTTTGTTAATTCTTTGCTACCTTTCTTTGATACCTTCGAAGAGAGAGCACGCACGCTAAGTACCAATCAATGTTATCAGGACGAGGGCAAACGCATCGTTTTGAGTAAGCACCCGGACGGAAAAAGCGATAGTGTGGTACAAGGTAGAAAAAAAGTTTATCGTAGAGACCTACAATGTTGTACTTGACAGTCTAGGCTCTGCTTTGCGAGTGCGAAAGGCTGCCGACACTGAGCTCTACAAAAGGTTCAGATTCCTAAAATTGCTGACAGAAGTGGGGAGCGAGGCCTCTCTGGCACAGCAGGCTGAGAAGTTGGGTGAAAACCCACAAAAATGATTTGGATCCAGTATTTTCCGCTGCAATGGTTCAGTTTGCGAACTTTCTGCACAACTCTGTGTGCCAGGACACAGTCCCCTGGGAATAATGAAGTTGCTGCACGAAAGAAAGCTTATTGATGTGTTTCCGGACCTTTATATTGCTTTGTGAATGTACTTAATCATACCCGTGTCAAACTGTGAGACCGAACGATCGTTTTCCAAGTTGTCGCTGATAAATAATCGCTTTCGTTCCAGCCTCCTTGACGACAAGGTGAACTCGCTTGCTATCATGTCCATTGAAAGTGACTTCCTCCGCGATCTATCCTTCGAACAGATTATATCTGATTTCGCGAAAGCGAAGGCGCGAAAGATGCCATTTTAAAAGAGGGCTGTTTGCGCTATACATGAATAGTTCCAATAAGTTCATTGTGTCGCCTCCCAGCCTCCACGTTGCCAATGAAACGCTGAGCAGGGTAATTCGAGATATGCAAATCTTCGTTTTTCGTCTCTTGTTTGTTCTTCTTGTGATATTTAGCGTGTTTATAAAGAACTGCATTTTTGTTGTTTTTGATAGTGCCACGTTTATTTGGTGTCGTCCTTGCTTGTGTTACCTTTAACGAAAATATTTTAAAATAATGTTTTGTAATTACAGTTGGTAATTTTCATCTCTATTCTAGTGCATTTTTATGGTGTTTGTATTGCCTTAAGTATTGTATATATCTCTTGCATATTTATAGAGTAACCTGTATAACGACTGTTGCGGTCTGATGCTTGAATTTTAAGAATGTTTTGGATACAACCATGCGTCTACTCACGGGAGTTCCAGTTCCAGTTCCAAAAACTTTTATTTCCATCAGAAATGGAGGCCCTCTACTCCCTACCCCTGGCGCGCAGGCCTAGGGGCAGAGGCCAGGGCCTCCGCGACTAGATGCAGGCAAAGAGTTGTTGGCTCTTCGCGGCCTCTGCCGCCAGATGGATGGCTTTCTTCAGGGTCGCGGGGTCCGCGCTTTGCAGAAGGGTTTCCAAGGCCTCTCTACTATCTATTCCTTCCCTCACCCCTGGGGAGTGTGCACACTGCCAAATTATATGGTCGAGGGTCCCCCACTCTCCACATTTTTTTACATTTATCTTCTATGTCCTCGTCTTGAAGGACGTGTGACGCCCATACTGGGTTTATGAAATTTCCGGCCTGTAGCCTTCTCCAGGTTACTGCCTCTCTGTTCCCGAGCTCCTTGTCCGGAGGAGGGACAGTTCTTCTCTGCAGTCTGTAATTCTCTATGATTTCCGTGTATGTTTGTAGTCTCTCGTCTAGTTCCTTGCAATCTGGCGCTTCCGCTTCTGTTCGGAGGTAGAGATCTCGAGCTAGAAGGTGCGCCGCTTCATTGCCTGGTACTGACGAATGAGCTGGTGCCCATATTAGGCTAATTTTTCTATGCATCTTTTCCCCCGTTAGAATCCGCACCGCGTCTGATGCGACTCTGCCTCTTCCATAATTGTAGATGGCTGTTTTACTGTCACTTATTATATAGTTTGCCTCTGTTCCCACGCAAGCAAGCGCTATTGCTACCTCTTCTGCTACTTCCGAATTGCGGCTGCGTATCGTAGCTCCTGATATTGCTGTACCCTTGCCATCCACCAATGAGGCTACAGCTGCTCCCAGTCTACCGCTCGCCGCATCCGTGAATGCTACCGACTCCTTATTCATTTCGTTGAAGCGTCTCACGAGGGCTTCGGCTCTCTTTTCCCTCCTCTAACTGTTGAAGGTGGGGTGCATGTTTCTCGGAAGTGGGTCTATTCTGAGATGTTCCCTGACCTCCTTCGGAATGTCTTGTTTTTTTCTGCATGCCTCTGTCTGCCTGCAATCCTACCATGCCTAAAATGGCTCTGCCTGTATATGTCTGGCTAAGTCTTTCCTGCTGAGCTGTTCTGACCGCCTCGGCCGTTTCCTTCCTCGTGTTGTGTATCCCCATAGCTAGGAGTCTCTCCGTTGAGGTGCTTATGGGTATTCCTAACGCTCGTTTGTAGCCCCTCCTAATTATTGAGTCCAACTTATCTCTTTCTGGGGCCCGGATGTTAAGGTATGGTGTAGCGTAGCTGAGTCGACTGATATGTATGCTTGCACCAATTTTATTAGGCTCCTTTCTTTGAGTCCTCTCCCTTTGAGCGCTATTCTTCTGAATATTCCAGTTACTTGCCCTGCATATCGTTCCAGTTTCTTTATTGTTTCATCGGGAGTAAACCCAGTGATGCAAACAAAGCTTAGCTTCAAAGGATCGACATCTGAGCTGCGTTGTCTTTTCTACGTTCTTGTTCATCTTGAGTGCACTAAACTTTTCCTTAACGCCTAGCTTTTGCTGAAAACAGAATGCAGATCAATCACAAAGTGAATATATGTGTTGGTGTTTACAACAGCACGCGTTTAAAGCAAGTTTTGTTGTTTTCCTTATAATAATAACAACAATACCCATTGATCGAACTTGGTTCTTTTTAATTTGGTGGAGTTAAAATGAAACATGGGCATATTTCCAGTAGCGTAGCAGGCGACAGGGAGGGGGTAAGTATAGGGAAAGGGCGCCTGCATGCGCATTAGCCCAGGGACCCCATTTTTCTAATAGAGAAGATAAAAAAGCCAGCAGAGTCCAGACGACTTTACTGGCGCAATCGGCAAGGATCCTGTCGCTATCGGAAGACAGCACAGGAGGAAGACTGATGGCAAGGAAGGGGCGACGGGGCCGGAACAGCCAGCCATCGGCAGTTCGGAAAGGCCAGGTGCAGGAGGGAGCAGCAGCGTTCGAGGAAGGACCTGCGGAGAGACGGCGGAAAGACCACGGCAGAAGGCCAGCGACGCGAGACTGCATGCGGTCAGGAAAAGCAGCACGTCGAGGTGGAAACTCGACGGTCACCGACGGGCCGAAGCATGGTGACGGCAACTGGTATAGGACCAGCGGCGTGCGACAGCTCATCGCAGCGTGCGCTGAAAGTGACAATGAACGCTGGCACCAAGGAGCTGACAATGCGGACCGACGCATCGAAACTGTGAGTTTCCTCAGTCTCACTGTTCGCGCCCCGGTTCATGTGTTCGAGCCAGTAGGATAGTCGAGGGGTACGCAAGGCGGCTTGGAGAGTTATCTATGCCGACCCACACTCGATATAGAGTGTAAATTGAAATTAAAGAAGGCGCGCTTAGCGGAACTTCAGGCTCAGCTGGGAAAGCTGAATGGTGGAAAGCTGCTGCCGTGCGAGGAAAAATTTCAGGATTTTAAGTACGCCTTGAGGGTGGCAGTAGCAAAACGACAGCAGCTAGAGCTCGAGCTCGCTAAGCTCAAGGAGTTTTGAACTGGAGAGGGTGAAATGCTCTCAGTCCCGAGAGCAGGAAAGGACACCTGTGATGGAGGGCAAAAGCTTATGCTTGCCAAGCACAGGTCAATGCAACAGCAGTCAGGTAGCTGTAAGCAACCAGCCGGTGAGTGCGAAATCCTGTTCGTTAGAAAGGGCTGCAGAAAGCGCAGGAAGTTAAAACAAGGCTCCTGAAGGACGCGAAAATATCAAAATTTTTCCGCCGCCGCAGGAGGCAAGCAGTGAAAATGAGCAGAACATTTCTGATGACTTTAGGGCAATCGAGACAAAATTGCCAGATAACAAACAGGACAGCGGTCAAATTCTAGCAGGCTCGATGACCGTGTTGGTGAGCTTCTGCACGTCACAAGAGCAAAAGAAAAGCAGCCAGGCAATATTAAAAAGTGAGCCAGGTTTCCGCGAAACTGGAATCTCAGCTGAAGAAATTATCCGGATGGAACACCGCGCCACAGTATTAGATGCTGCCATCGCGCACTCCGCCGGTCTAGCTGTTCAGGTTCGTTGTACCCCAGCTGGGACCAGATACGAGGACCCGAGTACAAAAATGTTGGAATTTAGACCGACCTTTCCAAAAGTGTGGCCTCAAGCAAGCTGCAAAAAATGGAATTTCGTTAAGCATGAAACGGTCAGTGACGAAAGACGCCCGATGGGCGAATATAGTGACAGAAGGAAACCCAATGCTTCGCAACGGCGCACTGTGTTGGACAGATGGTATGAAGCGTCCTGTAGCGTTTCTGACGGCTGAAACGTTCCATCCGAGGCAGAGAACGGAGGTAGGCCAGTTGCTCCGACCGGATAGAGTGCCACACATTTATTGAACTCCAGGGGTGTCCAACCATGTCGTTCGCGAACATGGCAATGCGTGGCGACTTGCCACAAGGCAAAGTCGAGTCAAGCGAGATCAAGAGTAGCAAAACCAGCCGCACTATTCTGGTTAGACAGTGCAAGGGTAATTCTCCGTACTCGTCACGAGGAGTTGTCGAGGCTCGACGTAGAGAGCGCGCCCCCCAGGGCGTCGCGTGTTCAGGTGTTTCGACCTATTGAGGACCCGGACATTTTTTATCCCGGGGTGCACCAGCTGCTGAGTGGTCACCCTGTTGTGGCCCCGGTCTGAGCTGGGATCGTCAGGCGTTAATAGTGTCGACTGACACACGTCGTGGCTCGGACGCACACGTGGGCGGTCAGTGCGACTGAGGAGGCTCACGTGGGCACTCGCGGACTTCACATGGGTGCTAGTGAACGCTCTGGTTGCGAGTGCGTGTGTATGTGTGTGTGCTCGAGATCCGGACGAAGCTGTGCGTGCATATATGAACTAGTCACAGCGCGACAACTTGGACTTTGGTCAAGGCGCTCATCATGCATGCAAAAACGTGTTTTTGAATGTGTGCATTTTGCTTATGTTTTGTTGATGCCCGCGCTGAAGCACAGTACACGTGCCTGCGCTACGTACGTCGCCCTCAGGGGTTTTTCGTGAATTGGACCAATCTCTTCTTGGTTATAATTATACAGGTGCCATTTGGGCCCCTGGTAGAATCTTGGGAAGGCGCGTGAGGTATCTGTGGATGCTCACGGCTTTGTGGGAACCATCCGTGCTTTTGTTGCTGGCTCGGCGCCGTGAAGCGGCGGTTTCTCCTCGCTAATCCCCGTCGGTCTGCCGGCAAGAAGCGGGCAAGGTGAGGTAGACGGACTGTGACCAGAAAGGGCCACAAGACACGTAAGGGGAAGGAAGGGGCGCGTTTAGCGGCGCCACCGAAGCCGCCATACGCCGGCCGCCCCCACCCTCCTCGTCCTAACAAAGACTATTAGGTTGGAAGGGTCATCACCGCCGCGTGAGACATGTCCGGACGGTCGCGCTTGACCGAGAGCAATTAAGCGTAGCGTGCTTCAGGTGCGGACGCAACTAGCAGGCGCCACGGTGACTCCGACGCGCAGGGACGGTGTATGCCAACAGATTTTGGGAGAACGGGCCGGCTTAACGAAACGTAGCCGGGCAAAAGGGATGCTGCCGCATGTTCAAAGGCAGCAATGGCATCGTTGGCGCCCTTCTCATATTTTGGGGGACGCCTGTCAAAAGTCGTCGCGAAGACGAGTAGTTTGTTACCAGCGGTGGTGGCGGCTCGGGTGAGATCGAGAATTGCCTTAACGCTGGGAGCCGCCAGGGTCACGGGTTTCGATGAGGCCGGCGACACGTGAGAGTGGTTCTGACGTATTTTCATGTATTTCTCTTTTTACTTGGTAAGGGAGAGAGAGTTTGAGTACTTTTGTGGAAGTATGGGGCGTGGCAAGTAAACCTAGTGGGCCAATCGTTTTGAGGCTCATTCCAGGAATGCCATTTTCTTAAAGCAAGTTTGTTGTTCTTTTCATGTTGTGTATTTTAGTGAGAGGGTTTTGAACATTGCAGAACTGGAAGGCGTGCCATGCAGGTTGCAAAAAAACCATGTGTTAGTATATCATGAATGGGTGCTACCGAATATGGGCCGGGCCGTAGGTCCTTTAAAAAAAATAGCGCCGGAGCTCGGGAAAAGCGTTCTGGGCTAGTCATATGTAATGCATCCTTGGCTGTGCCGAGTAGAGACCTCCCCTAGTATTAGTCCGTTTCAGCATTTGTTGTTTAACCTTTTTGCCGCTTTAGCTTTAATTGTCTCTTGTGCATTAACTTAATTGCACGTAATGCAAATTTTTGTACATAAAACTACAAGTCATACTTCCTTAATCCCTGCACCTTAATCCGTCGCAAGACCGTCTCTGACGGGCACCCCTGATGCGAAAAAAGCCTTCAGTCAGTAAAATCGACCAACCGTCTCTGACGGTGGGCACCGCTCGTGCAAGGACGATGAAGAAGCCAGCGCGAGCCTGGGTGAAGAAGAAGAAGAGCCTACAAATTTACTGGACCAACAAAGACCCTTTTTCAGTTCACATCCCAAGAAAGCCGAGCGCCCGTCCGGTTAAAATCTTGTGCCTATTAACAAACCTGTGGGTACCCGGCTGCACTGGCAATCGAGCACAACATCTCGGGAATGTAAGGCGGATGCTCTACCTCAAGGCCACCACTTCGGTAAAAAAAGGCCACAGTGGGATTTGACGCACCAGCAGGATTGCGGTCCTGCGTGGATAGACTTTCCTTCGATGGAGGTTGAGGTTAACAAAGACGGTATTTCAAGCGCCCATCCCAGAAGAGCCGAAAACCTGGTCGGGGGAGATCTTGTGCCAATTAAAAACCTGTGGGTACCCGGCGGCGCTGGGAAAGGAACACGGCACCTTCCGAATGCGAGGCGGATGCTGTACCACAAGGCCACCGCTTCAGTAAGAAAGACCACAGTGGGATTTGCGCACCAGGCGGATTTCGGTCCCTCGTGGATACATTTTTCTTCGATGGAGGTTGAGGTCTACAAAGATCGCTTTTCCAGCAGTCACCCCCGAAGAGCCGAGTACCAGGCCGGGCGAAAGCTTCTTCTCAGTAGAAAACTGTGGGCACGCGACGGCACTAAATATCGAGCCCCACACCTCTCGAACTTGAATTACTACCGAAAGGCCAACGCTAGGATAAAAATACCGCAGCGGGGTTTGCCACACCTGGCGGATTTCGGTCTTTCACGGATAGATTTTCCTACGATGGAGATTTAGGTCAATAAAGACCCTTTTTCGATCATTCATTCAGGAGAGCCATGAACCAGGCATGGAGAAATCTTGTTCCCATTAGAAAACTGTGGGTACCCTGCGGCGTTGGGAACTGAGCCTAGTACCTCTCGAATGCTAGGCGGATTGTCTGCTACAAGGCCACCTCTTCGGTAAAAGAGGCCTTAGTGAGCTTTACCGCGCCAGGAGGATATCGTTCCCTCACGGATAGGTTTTCCGTCGATGGAGGTCGAGGTCAATGAAGACCCGTTTTCCAGCAGTCACCCCAGAAGATCCGAGGAGCCCGGGCGAAATCTTGTGCTCATTGGAAAACCTGTGGGTACCCGGCAGCACCGGGCATTAAACCTAGCACCTCCCAAATGTGAGGTGGATGCAGTACCGCAAGGCCACCGCTTCGGTAAAAAAGGCCAGAATGGGATTTTCTGCACCAGGCAGATTTCAGTCCCTCGTGAAAAAAGTTTCCATCAATGGAGGTTGAGGTCAACAAAGACCTCTTCTCAAACATTCATCCCAAAAGAGCTGAGCACCAGGCCGGGGAAGTCTTGTTCCATTAGAAAACTGTGGGTAACAGGTGGCACTGGGAATCGAACCCAGCCCTTCCCGAATTCGAGGCGGATGCACCACCACAAGGACACACTTCGGTAAAAAGGCCACAATGGGCTCTACCTGCTGCAGGTGGATTTCGGTACCTCGCGGATAGACTTTCCTTCGATGGAGGTTGCGGTCAACACACTTTTCCTGCATTCACGCCAGAAGAGTCAAGGTCCAGGCCGGAAGAAATCTTGTTCCCATTAGAAAATTGTCGGTACCCGGTGGCACAGGGAATCGAGCCCAGCACCTCCCGAGTGCGAGCTAGATGCACTACCACAAGGCCGCCGCTTCGGTAAAAAAGGTATCAATGGGATTTGTCGTAACAGGTGTACTTCGGTCCCTCCTGGATAGATTTTCCTTCGATGGAGGTTGATGTCGACAATGACCGATTTTCCAGCACTCAGCCCAGAGGAGCCGAAAACCAGGCCGGGGGAAATCTAGTCCCCATCGGAAAACCTCTGGGTACCCGGCGGCACTGGGAATCGAACCCAGCACGTCCAAAATGCGAGGCGGATTGTCTACTACAAGGCCACCGCTTCGGGAAAAAAGGCCAGAATGGGCTTTAGCGGACCAGACCGATTAAGGTCCCTAGAGAAAAATCTTCCTTCGGTGAAGGTTGAGGCCAACAAAGATAATTTTTGCAGCACTCATCCCAGAAGAGCGAGCACCTGGCTGGATGAATTCTTGTGTCTATTAGAAAAACTGTGGATACCCGGTTGCGCTGGGAATAGAACCCAGCAATCACTCCAGAATATGAGGCTGATGCTCTACCGCAAGGCCATGGAATTGACTGCAAGGCCATGGAATTTACCGCACGAGGCGGATTTCGGTTCCTCGCGGATAGATTTTCCTTCGATGGAGGTTCAAGTCAACAAAGACAGCTTTTCCAGCATTCAGCCCAGAAGAGCGGAGCGCCCCGCCGGGGGAAATCGTATACCCATTAACAAACCTGTGGGTACCCGGCTGCACTGGCAATCGAGCACAGCGCCTCCGGAATGCGAGGCGTAATGTCTACCACAAGGCTACCACTTCGGTAATAAAGACCACAGTGGGCTTTACCTGCAGGAGGTGGATTTCGGTTCCTCGTAGATAGATTCTCCTTCGATGTACGTTCAGGTCAGCGAAGACCCTTTTTCCAGTACTCACCCCAGAAGTGCCGAGCGCCCGGCTGGGGGAAATCTTGTGCCCATTGAAAAACCTCTGGGTACCCGGCGGCACTGTTAATCGAACACAGCACCTCTCGAAAGCGAGGCTGATGCTCTACCCCAAGGGACGCACCAGGCGGATTTCGGTACCTGGATAGATTTTCCTTCGATGGAGGTTGAGGTCAACAAAGATGATAGGCATAGGTGCTTCGATGAATTCTGTTCCACTGGGTGAGTAGGGTTTTGACAAAATTGGACAATGAATCGCGGCCTCGATTACTAAGCCGTTCACGCGGTGCACCGTGACGAAGGACGAAGCGCTGTAAATGGAAGTTGGCGACTTCTGCCGCTGTGGCTGCCGTAAGGGCGGCGGTTTTGGCATATCTAGTCAGATGAACAAGAGCAACGATAGCCCAATGGTTATGTGCCGCAGTGTACGGAAGCGGGCCGTAAAAATCAATGCCGATGCGGTCAAAAGGGCGGGGTGAGCAAGGGAGCGGCTGGATCTTTCCAGCAGAAAGGTGAGGAGATGTCTTGCGACGTTGACAGGCGAGGCAGATGCGCACGTATTTGAGGACGAATGTGTACCTGCTGCGCCAGTAGTAGCTCTGCCCGATGCGGGCTTAAATCTTGAACAAAAGTCCCGCGTGACCACATTGTAGGTCAGTGCGGAAATGGGCGCATATTTGCGTGCGCAAGTGGCGCGGAATAACGAGTAACCATCTGAGTCCGTCGGAGCTGTAGTTTCGGCGATAGACAATATTTTCACCAATCGCGTAGTGATAAGCATAGCGGCGGGTAGCACGTGAAGCAGAATCAGCCATTGCATTGGACAGAAAGTCGAAAGAGAAGCGGTCCAGGGGTCTGTACGTTGCGCTGAAGGCATGCCGCTGATGTGAAGCGACGGCAGGGAGTAGTCAGAGATGGAAAGGCTGGCAATCTCAGGTGGAAGTGAGCAGCCGGACCGGGTATCAGAGCATTGATGCTTGTGGCCGAAGCGATAGACGACGCGCGGATGTCGTATTCTTGCAGACGAAGATTCCATCTGGCAAAGCGGCCGGATGGGGTTTTCAAGGAAGAAAACGAACAAAGCGCATGGTGGTTCGTCACGGCTGCAAAAGTGCGGCCATGTAGGTAAGGCCGGAATTTGGCAAGAGCCCATACGATGGCCAAACTCTTTCAATTATAGAGTAATTGGATTCAGCCTTCGTGACTGTGCGGCTTGCATCGGTAACGACGTATTCATCGAAGCCAGACACGCGATGGGCGATTACTGCGCCGAGGCCAACACCCTTGGTGTCTGTGTGGACCTCGGTAGGAGCGGTCGAGTCCAAATGACGCTTTATGGGTGGTCATGTGAGGAGGCGGCGCAAGGTGTTGTAAGGGTCGTCGCACGCTGGAGACCATATCAATGAAATGGAACTGCCAGACAGAAGTTCTGTTAAGGGCGCAGCAACAGAAGTAAAGTTGTGAGTAAACCGGCGAAAGTAAGAGCACAGACCAAAGAAGCTGTGCAAGTCTTTGATGGAGTTTTTTATTTATTTTTTTATTTATTTCAATACCCTAAAGGCCCAATGCGGGCATTACATAGGGGGGGATTCATCAAGGAAAACTTAAATATACAACACAAAACATAAACGGCTGAACACAGAAATAAACAAGTTAAGAAGTAGGGTACAAGTTAATAGGAAAAAGTGGCTATGAACAGATGCTTGGAAAAATGCACATGTAACAAATCCCACAAATCAAAATAACAAAAATTACACCTTCTGAAGTTACAAAGGATGGCATCTAACATTTCGAGGAACGTTTGGGCCGACACGCACACACTGAAGCAAACAAAACGCACAAAACTAGAAACGCACATCATTCTACATTGGAATTTTCTAAGTATGACCAAAGAGCTGTTTGAAATGACGATGTTCCAGTGATATTCGCAATGCTAGACGGAAGCGAATTCCACTCTTCAATAGCCAGGGCCAAAGGTGAGTACTTGTATCGTTCTGTCCGAGCGAAAATGGGTTTAGTCTTCTTGATATGGTCTACACGAGCCGATGTGTGCGGTGCCGGGAGAAGATGTGAACTTGCAAATGGTGTGTTGCTGTGGTAAAGAGTGTGGAAAAAAGATAAGCGGCTGAATTTTCTGCGCATGACCAGAGGCGGGAGATGGAGCGATGTTTTCAGTGCTGTTACACTTTGGTATCTAGAGTAACGGGAAAGGATGAATCGAGCAGCCTTATTTTGTATGGATTCCAACATGTTAATAAGATAGGTATGATGAGGGTTCCAGATCACTGACGCGTATTCGATCGCAGGCCTGATTAGCATGTTGAATGCATTCAGTTTTGTGTCCTGGTTGCCTAGGTGTAGTCGGCGTTTAAGGAGACCAAGTTTTTTTAAGGCTTTGGCAGTGATCAGTTCAATGTGAGTGTTCCAGGATAAATTAGAGTTAAAATTTACACCGAGGTATTTTACCGACGCTGCAGTTTCAATGATAGTATTATTAACTGTGTAGGCATTAGGACTCGGGCTAGCAGTGAAAGTAAACTTAATATGTTTAGTTTTATCTGCGTTAATTACCATTTGCCACCTGTCGCACCAATGAGTTAGCTCGTCAAGATCAGTCTGGAGAGCAACGATGTCGCAAGGGCTCGATATTGCTCGGTAAATCACACAGTCGTCTGCAAATAATCGTATTGTGGATGTTATGTTCGACGTGATGTCATTAATATATATTAAGAAAAGCAGTGGACCCAGCACCGTACCCTGGGGAACTCCTGAATCAACACCTGTACGTCTTGATGAGAAGCTCCCTAACTTAACTGACTGAAAGCGATTTGTTAGAAATGCGTTAATCCACTGCGTGGTATGTTGGTCCAGCTGCAGGTTTCGTATTTTTATCATCAGGCGGTTATGAGGCACGCGATCAAAGGCTTTAGAGAAGTCAATGAAGATGGAGTCAATGTAGAGGGAAGAGTCGATTGCTTGATGAAGGTCCGTTATTAACTCAAATAACTGTGTCTGACACGATAAATGTTTGCGGAAGCCATGCTGGTTGTTATGAAGCAAGTTGTTCTGGTTAAGATGAGTCATAATGTTAGTGTATATTATGTGTTCGAGTACGTTGCAACATATCGAGGTTAGTGAAATCGGCCTGTAATTATTAGGAACGGACCTGTCTCCAGATTTAAATACCGGGATTACATAAGCGGACCTCCAATCTTCTGGCACACATGTCGTATCGAGTGACTGCTGGAAAATGAGAGATAGCAGGAAAGCTGTGTGCTGGCAGGTTATCTGTGCTGGCAGGTTTGGGAAAGGCAGCCACCGCACAAAGCTTCGCCAGTTCGGGCGAAACGCCTTCGTTGGAGACGACGTGGCCTCACATGGTCAGCTGACGGGCGGCATGCGCTTCAGCAGCATTGCTATCGCCGTGTGCGTCGGTGCTTGACCTGGATTATCTCGGTGTGTTTCCGCCGTTGCTCCCACCGTCCAAGTCCTTTTAAACAGACCCCCATCTTACAATATATATATATATATATATATATATATATATATATATATATATATATATATATATATATATATATATATATATATATATACTTCAATTACGTGACACTATTAATCATATTATGAAGTACTCATTGACACAGACAAGTCACAAGAGAATCTCCTAAACTGAAACAAGAACAAAACTACATATAAAACAGTGTCGGAGCACATTATGGATGTGACGAGTGTTGATAAATACTCGTCACATCCATTGGCGTCACATCCATTGAGCTCACCATTGGCGTCCTCGAGGACGCCAATGGTTAGCTCAGTCATGAGGTCCCAGCAGAAGGGAGACCCAAGTCTTCTGCCCCTAATAGCAGCAAGGGACAGCCTGCAAGGACTGACCATCGGACCTTTGTCTCTAGGCCCGAAGTCACTGAATCCGGGTCTGACTGAGCGTGCTACTCGGAGTCCTGTGCTTGCTGCCAAGCAACTATCTGTCAGCCGGGGTCACACCAGCGGGACACCCTTTCTGTGGAGGCAGTGGAGGCGCTACAACCAATGTATGTGCGACAAGCTTGCTCCACCGATGATGCCCCTTTGTCGCCGGAGTTCAGCAGTGTGCCGAGCGAGGTCTCAGCCTCTAGCGTGTCTGGTGCCCCGTCGGCTGTCAGCGTGGCTGCGAGCGACGCAGCTCATGGGGCAAACAATGCCTTGGCTGTCTCAGAAGACGCCAAAGATAACAGCCCACCTTTGAAGCGTCCTGCAGGTGAGGAGTTGTGTGTCGGTGGCGATGAGCAGAACGCATCCGATGTAGTGGAAATGGGGGGGGGGGGGGGGGCAACTTCGAACAGAATAGCAATGTCTGCCCTATAGGCCGTCGAATTGCAGGCGGGCCAACCCATTTCAGGGGATGGCGTTCATTAAGAATACGGCGAGCGTCACAGCCTTTTAGGTCGCTACCCTTAACGTTAGGGGTTCGCGTAATCAAAGACATCCGTTACGAAATCTTTTAAACAAAATGCAGTTTCAATGTTGCAACCACACAGAAAACCAAGCTGTCCTCTGATGAGGAGACTTTTTTCTAGAATTCAGTAGTTACCATTAGAGAGGCTTATCTGGGCGGTGCATGCTATTTCTGGTCAACACAGCGAGGATTACTGCCGTGACGTATCGCATAGGTTAGTATGACGGGCGACATATATGCTGCGACCTTGCAATTTTAGATGTACAGTGGCGATTTGTGTTTATGCCCCTGTTGGGCCACGGCACTGCTAACGAAATGCCACGCCGCTCACCGTCCATGCTGCTTCAGGCGCTGCTGCTGACCGGATTCTACTATCAGCCACCCGTTTCACCGAGATGCCTACCGGATCCGCAAGCTGCCGCCGCTGACTGGATTCTTGACATCTGCAACCGTTGTAAAGACTACCTGTGCGCACCGTAGCCGTTTTTGGAGGCGTCTAACCTTCTGACCTGGCAGCACGCAACAATATCAGCTGATCAGGACATTTACATAAGGCGTGTGGTTTTCACCGTCCCCTTGGGCCGGTGACGAAATGCCATGCCACTCACCGTTCATGCTGTTTCAGGTTAGTTATTACGAATATTCCTGTTACCGTGATGACAATAATAATTGGCTTTTGGGGAAAGGAAATGAGGCACTATCTGTCTCATATATCGTTCGACACCTGAACCGTGCCGTAAGGAAAGGGATAAAGGAGGGAGTGAAAGAAGAAAGGAAGAGAGGTGCCGTAGTGGAGGGCTCCGGAATAATTTCGACCACCTGGGGATCTTTAACGTGCACTGACATCGCACAGCACACCACTGACATCGCACAGCACACGGGCGCCTTAGCGTTCTTCCTCCATAAAAACGCAGCCGCCATGATGACGATGTCTGCCTTTTAGCGGTGTCGTGCCCCCCCCCCCCCCCCCCCCCCCCAAGTCCTGAACCGTTTTCGCACAATGGCAACGTATTTATGATGCCTTTTGGTTCTGGGAGGGGGCATTGAAATGAACCCGGGTCCTATGACAAAGGCTCAGGAGGAAAAGCATGAGCTTGTTTACGACGCTGTTCAAAGGCTCGAGGCTAGCCACGCGAACATCCTTGAAAGTGTTAATAAGATCCTCACCATTCATATCGACTTGCAAAAGGATATGCAGTCTGTAACTAAACGTGTACATGAACTTGAACTCCAAAACCAGACAAGTTCAGACCTGCTAAATGAATTTAAGTCTATAGCTAAACGTGTGGAAGAACTTGAACTTAAGAATCAGTCAGCACGTTCATCGGAGGCTTCCTCGAGTTGCCCTCACTATGTGTCTAACATTCATGTTAAAACTGATGATCTGGAAAAGCGATCGTGTCGATCCAACATTCTTTTCTATGGCGTTCCTGACAAGGATAAGGGTGAAACTTGAGAAGACTCCGAACGTCTTGTTAACGAATTTTGTTCTGAAAAACTTGTTACTGTATCTTCATTATCCCGGGCTCAGCACATAGGCCCCTTTTCAGACGACAAAACCCAGCCTATTATTGCTGAGTTGTTCAAGGAAGTTGAATCTGTCATGATTAAGGGCTACAAGCTCAAGAATACGAATTTCAGTATTTCACGGGATTACTCTCAAATTGTTCGCAATAAACGCCGCCAACTACTCACGTATGCAAAATCAGTAAAATAAGAAGATGACAAAGTGCGTTTGGTTTTTGATAAACTGTATATCAATAGTTTGTCTTACTTCTGGGATAACGAAGCCAATCGTGCAGTGTGGGTGTCTCAAGAGTGACGCAGACCTTCCAGTCCTCATAAATTGGCAGACATACCACCCTTGCGGTCACTTGCACAGCGCTGCGCTGTTTTGGGTACGAACTTGCTCTGCACCAACATAAGAGGTGTTCTTTCTAAAGACGTGGCTCTTTCTTCACTAATCGATTCATGCTGTTCGTCGATTATCGCGCTTACCGAGACTTGGTTAAATAGCATGATTCCTGACAATGTCCTTTTCACCTGTGATTCTGAATTTATATTTCGTTATGACCGCGTGGGCCGTAGGGGTGGTGGTGTACTTCTAGCAGTTAAGAGATCACCGCTTTGCTTATTGACGTCGCGTCGTGCCTGGAGTCAGTGTGGGTTCGCTTGCAATGTGGCCCTTCTGTTATCATTATTGGTGTAGTTTACCGGCCTCCTGAAATGAGCACTTCATTCTTAAGTGAATTTTATCGAATATTAAGCAAATTTGCGGTTCGGTTTCCGAAGTCAACCTTCCTGTTGCTAGGTGATTTTAACTTTCCGACAATTAACTGGTCCTCACTATTTGCTCCAACTAATGATCCGGAAGCTTGGGCTTTCCTCCAGTCTTGCCTGGACTTCTCATTGCAGCAACTAATATCTGAACTCACCCGTTGTTCCGCCACTTCTGCAAATGTTCTGGATGTTGTCTTAACCAATAATCCTTATCTTTGTTCTGATATTACGCTCTTAGAAGGACTTCCGGACCATTCCATAATCACCGGAAAGATTAATTTCACGCTCCATATAAAAAATAACTCGCAAGAAACAAATCAGGTGCTACAACCGAGCAAACTTCGATGAAATTAACGCTGAGCTGACAGTTTTTGCTGAGGACTTCCTTTTCGATTTCTTAACACGTTCAGTGGAGGACAACTGGAACCTTTTCAGCAACAAACTTGCTGCAATTATCGACAGATATATATCTGTTATCAGTATACCACACACTAACACCGCGCCCTGGTTTAATAGACACCTGCGTCGCCTGAATAATAAGAAAAAGCGTCTTTACAGACAGACCGACAAAAACAGGCATTCTAATTCTTGGAAAAGATACAAAAAGTGCGATACAGATTATCAGACGGCGCTTATATCGTCTAGTCGCCATTTCTTCACCCACGATTTATCATCAGTGTTAAAGAACAACCCTCGTAAGTTCTGGCAGACGATCAACCCTTCGAATCATCCTGATATGACTCTTACCAATGCCGATGGGGGCAGCTTTACTGTGGCTGAATGCACACAAGTTCTTAAAGACGCATTAACATCAGTCGTTACCCGAGAAGAGGTTTATTCAGTCCCTGCTACTACGAATCATTCTCAATACCTCAATGTCCGAAATAGTTTTAGCGAGACAGGTATCTTATCTTTACTAAGGAAACTTAAAACGACATCAGCGTCTGATCACCTTGGTTTTAATAACAAAATACTCAAGAACTCATCTGAAGGCATCGATCGCATCTTGTCCGCTATTTTTTCGCAATCCCTTTCATCTGGACCCCGCCGCGGTGGCTCAGTGGTTAGGGCGCTCGACTACTGATCCGGAGTTCCCGGGTTCGAACCCGACCGCGCGCGGCCGCTGCGTTTTTATGGAGGCAAAACGCTAAGGCGCCCGTGTGCTGTGCGATGTCAGGGAACGTTAAAGATCCCCAGGTGGTTGAAATTGTTCCGGAGCCCTCCACTATGGCTCCTATTTCTTCCTTTCTTCTTTCACTCTCTCCTTATCCCTTCCCTTACGGCGTGGTTCAGGCGTCCAACGATATATGAGACAGATACTGTGTCACTTCCTTTTCCCCAAAAACCAATATCATTGTTATTGTCATTATTATAAGCATTTTGGACATCTGCCATATCAGTGTATGACATTTCGCTTACGGACATACAATGGCTCAAGTGTGCCGTTGAACGGCCGTGTCACTGTAACTAACTCATGAAGGCGCTTCTTTTACACTGCCGCTAGTGGTAGCTACGAATGAACAAGGGCGCACGGTACCGGCATTGCTTTGCCGAGACTGGTGGAAGCACATTCGCCTAAACTGGTCGCAGGTCTTCAGAGCGAATGCAATCACTAAACAGGATGGGCTGCTAGATAAGTACATGGACGTATTCACGGGCCCAATTGGAACTATAAAGGGGTTCGAGGGTTCTATTGTTTTGAAGCAGGGAGCACAAACTGTATTCTGTAAAGCCAGGCTAGTGCCGTACGCCCTGAAAGATAAGGTTGAAAATGAGTTGAAGGAATTGGAAGCGGCCGGTGTGTAGTATCCGGTACGCGGAAGCCAATGGGCAACGCCTGTTGTAGCAGTTCTGAATAGTGACGGAGAAGCCGTCCGGCTATGTGGCGACTACTATGTGTCCCTAAACCCCTGTATAACGGTAGGTCATTACCCACTGCCATAGCCGGAAGATGTGTTTGCGTCATTGGCAGGGGGGACTTGTTTCAGTGTACTTGATTTATCGAAGGCGCACTTGCAACTTCAAATGGATAGCCATTCGCAAGAGTTGCTAACGATAAACACACACCTCGGCCTTTTTCGCTTCACGTGTTTACCGTTTGGTGTCGCGAGCGCCCCTGCCATTTTCCAATCGGTAATGGATCGGATATTGGGTGGCTTGGAGGGCACAGTGTGCTATCTCGATGATGTTCTCATCACAGGAAAGACCGAACACGAGTGCCTGAGACGTACAAAACAGGTGCTACAGAGACTACGGAAGCATGCCATACGTGCCAACGCCGATAAATGTCAATTTCTGAAACACCGCGTCCGCTACCTAGGTCACGAAATTGACGCAGGCGGCATTTATCCCACGAGAGATTAAGTGGAAGCCATATTGAGGGCTACAACCCCGACTAGCGTCTCCGAGCTGAAGGCGTTCTTAGGACTGGTGAATTTTTACGCTAGGTTCCTTTCCCAAACAGCAACAACCTTAGAACCACTCTACAAGCTGCGCAGAAAAGATTGTCCGTGGGAATGGAAAAAAGAGTGCGAGAGCAGCTTTCAGAAGTGCAGGTTGCTTCAAAGTGAGGACTCAGTGCTAGCTTTGTACGACGGAAACAAACCGCTCCGCCTGACGTGTGACGCATCGGCATATGGCCTCGAAGCGGTGCTCGCACATACTGAGGGTCACAAAGAGGCCCATCGCTTTCCCATCCCGCACGCTTACAGCGGCCCAAAGAAACTAAACCAAATTGAGCGCGAAGTCTAGCCATAATCTTTGGCATAAAAAATTTTAAACAAGTACTTGCTCGGTAGGCAGTTCGAAATAGTGACTGATCATCAGCCGCTGACGCAGTTGTTCGATCCGAAGAGACACGACAGTCAAGTAGCGATTGCAAAAGTGCAGCAATGGAAAAATTTCTTAGCCTCTTATCAGTATGTCATCAAGTACAAGAAGGGTCAACAAGTAGGCCACGCAGACGGTTTATCAAGGCTCCCGTTGGAAACAACTGTTGGCGACGAACAGGGCATTAAATTTTTTTCGTCATTATCGGAGGTTCCCTTCACAGCCGAAGAAGTAGCCGAAGAAACAAGCAGATATGAGGTTTTGAGAGCAGTAGTCGACATGACGTGGTGAGGTTGGCCGCGAGAAACAGAAGAGCAATATCGTCCGTATTTTAATCGTCGACATGAGCTGTCGATAGAGCAGGGTTGTTTGTTGTGGAACAATCGGGTTGTTATTCCGACAGCTCTCAGGCCAAGTGTTCTGTCCTTAATGCATGAGAGCCACCCAGGAAGGACGAAACTCAAAATGCTAGCCCGAAGTTGGATTTGGTGGCCAAATCTGGACACAGATCTAGAGAACATAGTACGAACATGTGAGGTCTGTCAAAGTGTGCGGAATTCTGCTCAGTAAATACCGATTCAACCTTGGTCAATAGCTACAAACCCGTGGGAAAGGGTTCATTTGGATTTTGCGGAAGTAGAAGGAAAATCGTTGCTGTTTTTTTTTTTACCTTACAGGCCCCATGGGGGCATTGTGTAAGGGGGGTTACAGAGTAAGCAGCCTTCTAAAGTGGTATACAAAAGATACACCTCAATACAGGGCTCATCAACATTACTACCAAGATAAAAACATGAAACAGGAACAACTGTAGTAATGAAAGGCCACAAAGGTACACTTAAGGAAATAACATGAGTAAAACTTAACGTAAGGCATTAATACTAGAGAGTAAAATACACAAAGAATGAACATATCAGGGAGTACCATTCTTGAAGTGATTTTCAGGGAAAAAGACGCAAAAAAGCAATAATATATACAGGTCATACAAGTGAACACACGACTCAGCATAAAATAGCAATTCACAGGAGCGAGATAGCAATGCATCACAAATATCACAAGAAGTTCGAAGCAGATTGCCAAGTGTAAGAAACAAGATTAAGTTATTTGTAAGTGCTATTATGAACAATGCTCGTGTAGGAGATGACAAATTTTTCTTGATCTGACTCGGAAGCAATGTGATCAGGCAGATTATTCCACAAGCGAATGGCGGTAGGGAGTGCGGAAAAGTTAAAAGCATGTGTCGTACCGTACATGCGTGCAAAACTTAAGTGGTTATTTAAACGATGAGACGTGTTCGAGGCGGTCTGGATATGTAGTGTGGATTGTGTGGCATTATAAACATATTTGTGAAACAAGGATAACAGAGCGATATTACGGCGAAGAACTAAAGGCTGTATGGAATGATCGAGTTTCATTTGCGTTACGCTGGAGTGATGGCTATAATTACGTGAAATGAAACGAGCAGCTCGGTTCTGGACTGATTCAAGCATGTCGATTAAGTATGTAGGATGTGGGGACCAAATGGATGATGCATACTCGAGCTGAGGACGAACAAATGTCTGATAGGCCAATTTGCGGATGTGGGAAGGTGAATTACTCAGATTACGACGTAGGTAACCTAATGTCCTTGAAGTTTTTGCGCAAACGGCTGTAATATGGTCTGTCCAGGAGAGGTTATCGGTTAGGTGAACACCCAAATATTTATACGATACTGTATGTAACAATTCGTTATTATTGACGTTGTATAAAAAATGTGAGTTGTCACGCTTACGACTAAAAGAAATTACCTGACATTTTGACACATTTAAAGCCATTAACCAGGTGTTACACCAACTATGAATTCGGGTAAGGTCATTTTGAAGGGCCAGGTGGTCGTCAGTACTGTTAATTGATCTGTAAATAATGCAGTCGTTAGCGAAAATACGTAAGCGAGAAGAAACATTAAGTGGCAAATCATTTATGTAAATTAGGAAGAGTAAAGGGCCCAAAAAACTGCCCTGAGGCACACCAGGAGTAATATTATTAACTACTGTGAACTGTTGACGATTCGAAAGAAAATTACGAAGCCATGTTAGAGTGAAGGAGTCAATTCGAAGTGCAGTTAATTTAGCAATAAGGCGACAATGAGCTACACGATCAAATGCTTTGGAAAAGTCACGGAAAATGCAATCGGTCTGCTGGTTATTGTTCATGTTAAGGTGCAGATCAGTCGTGAATTCGAGTAACTGTGTCTCACATGATAATCCTTTCCTGAAACCATGTTGATGGCGAAAAATGAAATCATTGGACTCAAGGTGATTATAAATATGAGTAGCAATTATATGTTGGAGCATCTTGCAGCAAATGCAGGTCAATGAAATTGGACGGTAATTTTCCGGGGAGTGTTTATTACCATGCAGTTTTAAATATGGGTATGATTTTGACCATTTTCCAGTCATTGGGCAGCTGTCCCGATGACAAACACTGCTTGAATATATGGTACAGAATGTTACTGGATATAGAAATGGTATTTTTTAATATCTTGGAACTAATATTGTCAATACCAGATGAAGTAGAAAACTTCAAATTATTAATAAGACATGCAATTCCCTCCACCGAGATTTCAATACTTTCCATGAATTGCCAGTCAAAATCAGCAACATCAGGTACATTGGCACGATCCTCGCGGCTGAAAATCGATGAAAAAAACGTATTAAACGCAAAGGGGCACACATTGTCAGGGAGGGGAGTATTTGTATCGCTATGCAAGGCTATCTGGTTAGAGTCACGGTCAGGTGATATAACTCGCCAAAACCTTTTTGGATTCGAATTTAAGAGAGAAGGTAAATCTGTGGAGAAATATTTATTTTTAGCTGCAGCTAAGGCAGAACAGTACGTTATTATCATTCTTCTGAGCTCTGGCGTGATCCATGGTTCTTATTCGTTTAGACTGCTTAATGTTCTTTATATATTTCTACAAAAGCCTTGATAAACGCTGAATATGCATTATTTGAGTCCTATATAGAATAACTAGGACTCCCACCCAAAACCCACCCAAATTAACCGAGAGCTCGAAAAGAACAGCTCCGCACAACTGCCGAAGCTTTTGAATTACGTCACAACGCGAACCTCGCCGCGGAGCCGAATCGGTGTGGCCGGGTCGGCGGCAGCTGGCGCGCTCGGCCATTAGCGCCTGAACAGCTTTCGTAATGGCTCGGCGCGAAATAGAGACATGCTCTAAGTCTCCGCCAGTGCGGTCAGTGCGCCGAAGCCACCGAATGCGTCGGCGGTCAAGCGCAGTTGGAATATCGAGGGTCTCGCTTTGGCCGACGTGACGTCGCCGTGCAACGTGCGCGCGCGTTACGCTTGAGTATGTAGGCGCCTTAACAGAGCCGTTCGAACCCGACCGCGGCGGCTGCGTTTTTATGGAGGAAAAACGCTAAGACGCCCGTGTGCTGTGCGATGTCAGTGCACGTTAAAGATCCCCAGGTGGTCGAGATTATTCCGGAGCCCTCCACTACGGCACCTCTCTTTCTTCTTTCACTCCCTCATTTACCCTTTCCTTACGGCGCGGTTCAGGTGTCCAACGATATATGAGACAGATACTGCGCCATTTCCTTTCCCCCCCAAAACCAATTATTATTATTATTAACAGAGCCTGCGGTTAACCGCTAACAAACGTATTTTGTGGCGCCATCTATGGGAGCCACTGAAACCCCCCGCCTACTCACTGAATAAAAAAAAAACCTGTGCCAAGGCTCGGAATCGAACAAGGGCCTTTGCCGTTTGAGACGGAGGCGCTACCACTCCGCCACGACGGCGTAAGGCGAAATCATCCATAAAGGCTCACCTAGTGAATGCACTATTCTGATGCAGAAGAGAGTGCGCTTTCGCTACGTATATCCTGGCCTAACAGAGCTAGGCCATCAGCAATTTTTTTAACTGCCTTGTACCTTGTCTCCCGTCCTTAATAAACGATTTCCGATAAGTAGTTGAAGTTAACTGACAAAGAGCCGGGAATGTTTCGCCGGGCGAGCGTGCGAAGACACAAGTGCTCTTTATACTGCTCTTTTACTCTATACTTGTACTATCACCGACCATCGTGCCATCATAGTTTTTCATCGACCGTGGTGATCATCTGACCAGACTTAACAGGCTCCTTCATAGGTTAACTAGCACTTGGAGTTCCTGTGCTGTTCGGCGCTGGTAAATCGAGGCGCATCAAAAACAAAACCACGGGGCACGCAAAACTCATAGACGCGAAGCGCCACAACAAATCGAAACTCGAAAGGGGAATGGATTAAACAGACATTACCGGGACTAATATACGCGGACATACATAATGATAACGGCTGACAACAAGGAAGACCTGCAGAAGTTGTTAGACATATGCAGTACAGAGGGAGATAGATTAGGCTTCAAGTAAAGTAAGGAAAAATCTGCAGTCGTGATATTTAATGAAGAGGGCGGCGAGCATAGAATACAGGCGTTCGTGCGCGTCAGTGGTAACTGTCAAGCCTTTATATTTTGCCCTTTACGCAAAGACTGCGTAGTCAGCCCCTTTCCCATGGGCGAAATCTGAAACAACGGATTAACGTTTGCGCGCTCACTCCTTGAGCCGGACTGTGTATGGTCGAACGTATGCTTCGAGCACAAACGTCAACAGGTTCCACCCTTATATTTGGCTAAAAAGCAAGGCTTTTAGCTTCTATAGTTCGTCTTCCGGCAGGTTATTTAGGAGTGTGTAGAATGATATGCGGCATGTAATACTTGGATGGCGAGTTTCAAAGAGTAAAGGATTCTGCAGAGCAAATATAGCTGCTGAAATTTCAAGTTTGCACAACAGCGGCATTAGCAAGAATTCATGGTGCTACCCAGGAAAACGCGTTATGTCATTCGCGAAAGGAACGGTTATAGACGGAACCCAACCCTGGCTACTGGAGCAGAGCACGCTGCACGCACGCGACGTCCAAGATTTCCTCTTGGAAAGGCATTTTGAAGTTTGGCGGCGTCTCACGACCGCCCATCCCACCACATGACAATGCGAAAATTAAGTCACTTGTTTACAGTAACTGCAAGCATGAACTAACTGCCAGCAAAGCAAAATTAGGAACTGCGCTCTGCCTGAATAAAATCGGCCTTTACGAGCGAGCAAACTTATCTGGGAGGCGATGACTACCAGCTTGGCATTATTCTCCTGCATATCTGTAGGCTCGTCCTTGCTTTCGATAAACCTCCCATGAGCATGAACTTTCCTCACGTCATTCAGGAAACAAAGTAGCACCACAAAAAAGAAGTTTTCCGCAACTTAACGGTGCTCCACTAAACCTCACAGCAATGCGCGTTATACCAGCTGGCTTGGCTTATAATGTAAGGAACAGAAAATGAACATTTGCAGTACTTACATGTTAGTAAAAACCACTGAATTTAAGAAAATTGAGGGCATTTGGCATTCAAGTCTATAACCTGATGTCTTTTACAATGATATTTAAACCAAATATTCTAGGAAGTTTCAGGACACGCCGCAGGCTGAATATACGTGGAGAACAAAAAATGGCGCTCTTCATGGTAGCTGAAGTCCCTTATTGGACATACATACTTACTGAATTTGCAATACTCAGTACATGTCAATATCTGTGGCAGCATACGCAGCTTGTACTGATTGGTTCTGTATGTTCCATTAATGTTAGTCAGGCCAGAATGACGGCAAGGAAGCTTGCGTCCAACTAGAAAATTGTTTATTGGGGCTAACTCGTGTCCTCAAACATAAAGCATGCAGTTCAGCGGCGTAGCGATTAAACAAGTGCTCGGTCAATGAAGGTCAGAATGACGGTCGCTCTCGGCCTTGCACAATTTAAAGGTGACCAGGAACTTGAAACATTAGACGCCTAATGCGCTTACGACCATTTTGAATATGAAGAGAGACTTGCACGCGGCTACAGACATTCCAGAGGGATCTGGTGGCTTCTTGTTTGACAACAAAAGCAGAAAGGCCGCGGGCCATTGGCTTTGAGCAGATTAAAATTCATTACAATGCTTTTTGACACTTGCTCGCACTTTAGTAATTAGCATTCTTTTGAGATATCAATACAGGCCTCTCGTTTAAGGAAGTTGTGACGTATAAGAGGGTGAAAATAAGTTCATTCAGGACTTGCGAAAAGCGATACTGGCGTAATTGAGTACTATATACACCTCCCAGCAATCTTGCAATTTATTTGACAGTTCAACGACTCAAGTATCGTCTCAAGCCACCAGCTACGGCGCTATAGAATTTATGGCTCAAGCGTCTTAGAGAATTTTTTCCCCGATATAGTACATTTTTATGGGACGAGCACAAAACGTTCATTCTCATTATCTTCCTCTTAGCACTAACTTGTCATATAATCATGGACCATGATATATAAGAGAGGAAGTGATCACAGTATTTCCTTCTGGATTGAAAACCAGAAATGCTTGACATAGTTCTGAGGAATGGCTCCCCGCCACCGCAGATGCAGGCGGGGAGCGAGCGGTGGGGTCGTCGTGCCTCTAGCAGCGGCGGGCGGCGTAACTCCTGGAGAAAAACTCGCTTTGCTTCTGTGGCGAATGCGAAGGCCGTATGAGAGCGCGCGCGCCCCCCCTCGAGACCGGCTGTGATTCAGGTTGTCTTTTGTCTGTCTTCCTTGTATGATAAAAGTGCGCTATCGGTTTTAAAACAAAACCTACTTCAATATTGAACAGCTCAACTTTCCTTAGCCAGCCTCAGAGATTCTTGATCCCATGTAGGAAAGAAAATTCCTCCAAGGTGGCGTCTCTTGTCCTATGACGTCTTCACGCTTGTACTTGCGAGATTGGCCAGTGGCGGCGATAGCTGTATTTTGGTTCTTGCTATTTCCTACGTTACAAGAGCTTTGTTTTCAGTAAGAGTGGCATTTTTGTGATCAGGATCTGGTATTCTATCGATACAAGCCAACATCAATTTCTCCTCAGTGTCCCTTTAAAGATGGGGTAAAGAGTTGACGCTTGCCACCGCCAAATTTTGATTTGCACAGCAGAGCATAAGCGTAACGAATTTGTGTGCAAGAGAGCTGTGGAAAAGCTTCTCAGACAAGCATGACGCGCACAGTCAACGCGTCGTCTGTGCCCTTTAGAGGCCTGGTCGTCAAAACGAAACGTTTCAATGTCTCTCAACCGCGCCAGCAATGCCTCCTGACCACCGGTGATCGTCATTGACAGCCTTTAAACAAGCTGTTGTTCTAACCGTGACGCTGTCGAAAAATTGCACAGCCGCAAGGTAGTTTCTTGTTATTTATCCCATTAGTAGTCCCACCACAAAGGTAGTTTCTTGTTATTTATCCCATTAGTAGTCCCACCACTCACTTTGAATTGTTGAGGTCTTCAATCATGCGCTGCCATTACCATGTTACTTAGAAGGGCAATGTCATGACAAATAGAGGTTACTATGGTGGTATAACTTTAGTCTGCGAAGAACTTCCACCCAAATTCACGAGCACTGTGCACAATTCCTCCACAGCAAGAAAATAGATGGTTGTTAAAGGTTCTCTTGTTTCCTGATGAAGCAGCTAATCATAAGACGACACCATAAGAGCAAGAATTTTAATGCTTCTGGCCTGTTTAATATAGTCCAGCATTAAAAACGTTTCTGTTACTGTTGTGTTCGGTCAGTGGAGTAATACAACACCCAGTGGGACATGGTGCATTGTTGCCACCTACTGTTCATTTTTATTTTATAAGTTGTATGTTATTCTACGACGTTCACTGACTTCCACCCCCATCTCTTCCCTATCAGGCCCTCTGAACACCTCCCGTAAACATGTGGTGAACAGATGCAGAGAGATTGTGTCACTTCACCTGACACCCTCCACTTTACTCTCTACACCTGTTGCAAAGTACCGATAAGATATAAGAAGCCAGGCATGAATAGCATGTCCTGTATTTGCATAATGCCTCAAAGTACTCAGCACTGTTTAGCGGACGTAAATAACAATTTTCTTCACTTTTATTCAGAAACAAGACGAAAAACAGGCGAGCAGAAGGCGAGTCAATCCATCCAAACTTGAGAGGTCTTGTCTCTGCAGTCACACCACGGCCCACTCCTTTGTCGCTCTATCACATCAGGTGGTGCACACGAGGGCCCAACTCGCAGTCAGTCACACCAATGGGTTTTGCCTAGCATCAACAGAACTGTTCGTAAAAAAAAAAAAAAACAGAACACAAGGAGCCCAGTAGCAGCGGCAGGAGGGGGCATCACAAAGTCCACCCCTCAGAGAAAGCGTGCGCCAGAAAGTAAGGGAACACACTGTCCAGCTACAAAGAGTCGGCGTCTAAAAAAATAACAATATTCCCGCTCCGTGTCCGCACGACGCCCTCAGGTGTCGTCAGTGGCCGACGAAGGCCTCCGCGGCAGCGGCTCCAGGGGCGCGCCGCCGGGTGCCGCCGTCGAGGTGCACTCCTTGTTCTGCTCCACCTGCTCCAGGTAGCGCAGCAGGCTCGGGTTGGGCGGCGGGAATGGGCCTGCCCCACCGCCGCCTGCTGGGCTGCCACTGGCAGCCGGCGCAGCGAAAGCGTGGTGCGGGGCCCCTGCGGCCAAAGGCACCGCTGCTGCAGGCGCACCGCCCACAGAGGAGCTGCCACTCCCCTCGCCGTCCTCCGGTAGCTCGTGCTCCTCGGGCTCCTGCGAAGAGGTCAAAGCCAGAAACACCTCAGCAGCTATTCTTAGCCCAGTCACCCGTGCTGCCCTCGTATTCTGGCTCTACTTCTTTTATCTCCTCTTTTTTCCTTTTTGTCTCTTATTTCTTAAATTCTCTCCTGATTCCTACACCAACCACTTATGTTTTCACTGGTATCGTTCAGTTGCAACAGCTGGCTGGTGCAGGTTGAGGCAACTGCATAGCATCAGCGAATGAACAAGACATACGCTCGTCAAAAAATAAATATGGTTTTAATAATGTTTTGAGACCCACGTGGGCCCCTTGATGACAATGGAGATGGATGGTATAGGGCCGCTTCTCGTAAGTGTGCACAATAGCGCACTGAGTGAATTTAGACATCAGCATAAGTTCACAAAAACCGCAGAGATGCACTCGAATAGTTAAGTGGTGCGCACTGGAAACTGAGGGTCGACCAGACGCAGCACACCACCTAGCTAGTCTCGTGAACAATATTCATTAGCTTTCAGTGTTTAGTCAAGTGATAAGCAGTTTCAGTACCTGGGTAAAGTGTGTCACCCGCCGCGGTGGCTCAGTGGTTAGGGCGCTCGACTACTGATCCGGAGTTCCCGGGTTCGAACCCGACCGCGGCGGCTGCGTTTTTATGGAGGAAAAATGCTAAGGCGCCCGTGTGCTGTGCGATGTCAGTGGTGTGCTGTGCGATGTCAGTGCACGTTAAAGATCCCCAGGTGGTCGAAATTATTCCGGAGCCCTCCACTACGGCACCTCTTCTTCCTTTCTTCTTTCACTCCCTCCTTTATCCCTTCCCTTACGGCCTGGTGTCCAACAATATATGAGACAGATACTGCGCCATTTCCTTTCCCCCAAAACCAATTATTATTATTATTAAATTGTGTATGCAAAACAGTACGTTTTTAACCAATCCAGGCCCTCACATGGCATAGTGCGGCAATCAATTTGTTAATCTTGGTCGACTGACATGGTAGGCACCGGCGCGTCCAAGCACGCACATCAGCGTTGATTCCGGGCCAAACATAGCGCTGGGTGAGAAGGCGCTGAGTAGCCCGAATGCCTGGGTGGCATATGTCATGGAGAGAATGGAAGATAGGGCGACATAGTGAAGCTGGAACAAAAGGGCGCGGAAAGTCCGTTGAAACATCGCACCACAAGGGCTCAGGCGAGCAAGGATGGGGCACAAGCCGTAATCGGAGAGAACGAGGGTTCGCTCGAAAAGCGGCGAGCTCATCGTCATTCTGCTGGGCAGAAGAGAATGCAGACCAGTCGACGGTGGAAGATGGAACGTCTACCGCGACTATACGAGAGAGGGCGTCAGCGGTGGTGTTGGCTGCACCTTTCACATGCCGGATGTCGGTAGTAAACTCCGAGATATAAGCGAGCTGACGGAGTTCACGTGACACGTACTTCGATGAGTTGGTCCGGAACACATATGCTAGCTGTTTATGATCTGTTAGCACGTGAAACTTGCATCCTGCTGCAAAATGCCGAAAGTGCTGGATAGCGGAGTAGATGGCTAGGAGCTCTCGACCGAAGACGGCGAGCTCATCGTCATTCTGCTGGGCAGAAGAGAATGCAGACCAGTCGACGGTGGAAGATGGAGCGTCTACCGCGACTATACGAGAGAGGGCGTCAGCGGTGGTGTTGGCTGCACCTTTCACATGCCGGATGTCGGTAGTAAACTCCGAGATATAAGCGAGCTGACGGAGTTCACGTGACACGTACTTCGATGAGTTGGTCCGGAACACATATGCCAGCGGTTTATGATCTGTTAGCACGTGAAACTTGCATCCTGCTGCAAAATGCCGAAAGTGCTGGATAGCGGAGTAGATGGCTAGGAGCTCTCGACCGAAGACGGCGAGCTCATCGTCATTCTGCTGGGCAGAAGAGAATGCAGACCAGTCGACGGTGGAAGATGGAGCGTCTACCGCGACTATACGAGAGAGGGCGTCAGCGGTGGTGTTGGCTGCACCTTTCACATGCCGGATGTCGGTAGTAAACTCCGAGATATAAGCGAGCTGACGGAGTTCACGTGACACGTACTTCGATGAGTTGGTCCGGAACACATATGCCAGCGGTTTATGATCTGTTAGCACGTGAAACTTGCATCCTGCTGCAAAATGCCGAAAGTGCTGGATAGCGGAGTAGATAGCTAGGAGCTCTCGACCGAAGACGGCGAGCTCATCGTCATTCTGCTGGGCAGAAGAGAATGCAGACCAGTCGACGGTGGAAGATGGAGCGTCTACCGCGACTATACGAGAGAGGGCGTCAGCGGTGGTGTTGGCTGCACCTTTCACATGCCGGATGTCGGTAGTAAATTCCGAGATATAAGCGAGCTGACGAAGTTCACGTGACACGTACTTCGATGAGTTGGTCCGGAACACATATGCCAGCGGTTTATGATCTGTTAGCACGTGAAACTTGCATCCTGCTGCAAAATGCCGAAAGTGCTGGATAGCGGAGTAGATAGCTAGGAGCTCTCGACCGAAGACGGCGAGCTCATCGTCATTCTGCTGGGCAGAAGAGAATGCAGACCAGTCGACGGTGGAAGATGGAGCGTCTACCGCGACTATACGAGAGAGGGCGTCAGCGGTGGTGTTGGCTGCACCTTTCACATGCCGGATGTCGGTAGTAAATTCCGAGATATAAGCGAGCTGACGGAGTTCACGTGACACGTACTTCGATGAGTTGGTCCGGAACACATATGCCAGCGGTTTATGATCTGTTAGCACGTGAAACTTGCATCCTGCTGCAAAATGCCGAAAGTGCTGGATAGCGGAGTAGATGGCTAGGAGCTCTCGACCGAAGACGGCGAGCTCATCGTCATTCTGCTGGGCAGAAGAGAATGCAGACCAGTCGACGGTGGAAGATGGAGCGTCTACCGCGACTATACGAGAGAGGGCGTCAGCGGTGGTGTTGGCTGCACCTTTCACATGCCGGATGTCGGTAGTAAACTCCGAGATATAAGCGAGCTGACGGAGTTCACGTGACACGTACTTCGATGAGTTGGTCCGGAACACATATGCCAGCGGTTTATGATCTGTTAGCACGTGAAACTTGCATCCTGCTGCAAAATGCCGAAAGTGCTGGATAGCGGAGTAGATGGCTAGGAGCTCTCGACCGAAGACGGCGAGCTCATCGTCATTCTGCTGGGCAGAAGAGAATGCAGACCAGTCGACGGTGGAAGATGGAGCGTCTACCGCGACTATACGAGAGGGGGCGTCAGCGGTGGTGTTGGCTGCACCTTTCACATGCCGGATGTCGGTAGTAAACTCCGAGATATAAGCGAGCTGACGGAGTTCACGTGACACGTACTTCGATGAGTTGGTCCGGAACACATATGCCAGCGGTTTATGATCTGTTAGCACGTGAAACTTCATCCTGCTGCAAAATGCCGAAAGTGCTGGATAGCGGAGTAGATGGCTAGGAGCTCTCGACCGAAGACGGCGAGCTCATCGTCATTCTGCTGGGCAGAAGAGAATGCAGACCAGTCGACGGTAGAAGATGGAGCGTCTACCGCGACTATACGAGAGAGGGCGTCAGCGGTGGTGTTGGCTGCACCTTTCACATGCCGGATGTCGGTAGTAAACTCCGAGATATAAGCGAGCTGACGGAGTTCACGTGACACGTACTTCGATGAGTTGGTCCGGAACACATATGCCAGCGGTTTATGATCTGTTAGCACGTGAAACTTGCATCCTGCTACAAAATGCCGAAAGTGCTGGATAGCGGAGTAGATGGCTAGAAGCTCTCGACCGAAGGCGCTGTAGCGGGTCTCAGCAGGAAGTAGCTTCCGAGAGTAAAAAGACAATGGTCTCCACTCGGAGTTAATGTACTGCTGTAAGACGGCTCCGATGGCCACGCTGGAGGCATCCACCATCAATCTCGTAGGGGCGTCGTTGCGCAGATGGACTAGAAGCACGGCGTTAGCGACTGCTTGCTTCGCGGCAGTAAAGGCGGCCTGGGCTTCTGATGACCAAGAGATTGCGGAGGACGGACCAGCGGTTGACCGGAGGAGGTCGGTGAGCGGGCGAAGTAGCTCTGCACAGTGCGGGATAAAGCGGCGGGAGAAATTCACCAGCCCCAGGAATTGTCGCAGGAGGCGCAGGGTTGTGGGCAGGGGAAAATTCTCGATCGTCTGGACGTGGGATGCGAGAGGGCGGATACCCACTGAGGATATGTGATGACCCAAAAACTCGAGCTCAGAAGCACCGAAAACACACTTGGAGGCATTCACAACCAACCAGGCCGTAGTGTTGTAGACGATTGAACAAAGCACGTAGGTCTTGCTCATGATCATGAGGTGTAGGGCTGGCGATGAGGACATCGTCAAGGTACGCGAATACACTCGGTAGGCCCCGCGTGACCTCAGCCATGAACCGCTGGAAGGTTTGAGCCGAATTGCGTATTCCAAAAGGCATCCGGACGCACTCAAACAAACCAAAGGGCGTAGTGATGGCGGTCTTAGGTATGTCGGCGGGTTCAATGGCAATTTGGTGATACGCCTTAACCAGGTCAACTTTGCTAAAAATGGCACAGCCAGCGAGGCGCGATGTAAAGTCCTGGATGTGGGGCAGCGGATAGCTGTCGTGGACAGTGTTGGCATTCAATGTCCGATAGTCGCCGCAGGGACGCCAGTCTCTGGGATCACGCTTGGGCACTAGATGCAGCGGAGATGCCCACGCGCTGGACGACGGGCGTATAATGCCGAGCTCCAGCATGTGGTCAAACTCACGTTTGGCGATAGCTAGACGGTCTCCAAACAAGCGGCGCGGTCGAGCAGCTGCGGGTGGACCCCGGGTGACGATGTGGTGTGTCACAGTATGTTTAGGCGCCTGAGCGAGGTTGCATGGCTTAGTGAGCTCCGGGAAATCCGCCAACACTTTTTCGAACTGAGAGGAAGGTATCAGCGTGCGAATGCCCATGGGAGCAAGGTCGGACGAGACTCCCGAGATGGAGAGATGAGTCAGACCGTTGGTAAGGCGACGATGCCGCAAGCTGACGTCTAAGTCGAAGTAGGAGAGGAAGTCTGAGCCGATGATCGGGCGAACCATGTCTGCGATGACGAAGACCCATAAAAAAGTGCGGCGTAGGCCGAAGTCAAGGGTGAGAGATCGTAGCCCATACGTGGGTATAGACGAGGCGTTGGCAGCACGGAGCGACAGTCCTGATGGCTTGGAACGATCTGCCTTAGTCGGTGGAACCACGCTGATTTCCGCGCCCATGTCGATAAGAAACCGGGTGCCGGAGAGCTTGTCAGTGACCATGAACAGGCGGCTCGAATGACTGGGGGAACCACACGCCGCCGTTAGTGATCCCGGCGGGCGTTTCCCGGCCACGAACAGGGCGATGTACACTTTGTGGCCTGGTGGCGAAAACGCCTGTGGTACCAGCAGAGAGATGTAGGGCTGGGACCCCGAGCTTGACGTGAGCGCGAAAGAGCGCGATGATCAAGACGAGACGGACGTGTCTCCAGAGGTCGGCTCCGGAGTGCGGCGACTGAGGCGGCAAGCTCCTCGAGACGGGCCTCAAGGCGCGAAATCGCTGGGTCTCTTGGCGGCAAAACAGCAGTGACGGACAAGGAGGTGGCCTCATGAACGTTATCTGCGAGCTCAGCCAGGCGGTCAAGGGTGACGTCACCGGCCGCCGCAAGGACGAGGCGGATGGGCTGGGGAAGGCATTGGAGGAAAAGCTCTCGAAGCAACGCTGAGTGGTTGGGGATGTCGCGCTCCCCGAGAAGCTGTTGCATGCGGCGCAGAAGCTGGGAGGGGCGCCGGTCGCCAAGGTCTTCCCCGGTAAGGAGCTGCTGGAGGCGGGTGCGGTCCGACGGCATAAATCTCTCCAGCACCTTGGTTTTCAGGTGCTGATATGGTGTAGCACCCATGGGTGCGGAGAGAACGTCGGAGAGCTCACTGGCAACGTCAGGAGGCAGGCTTGAGGCAACATGGTAGTAGCGCCTCAACCTGGTGGAACCAAACTTGCGGGTTCTGGGGCCAGAAAGGTGGAAGGCGAACCCGCAGCGACGAGACGTCCTGCGGATGCGAATCCTGCTGCGTGGATGTTGCTGGATCGGTCATTGCTCGTCCTAGGTCACCAATGTAGGCTTAACGCCTCAGGAGCGAAGGAAACGAGACCTCTGCTACGAGCCGACACCAGAACAGAACTGCCAGCCGTGGCTGCACGAGCCACGACCAGGTGTCGTCTTTATTCTCTTCACAGGGTGGCGCGCGCTAGCCAGGTTGTCGGTGCAGCCCAGGAGAGGGTGCTACAAGATCATTTAAAATATGGCAAATCATTCGGGCCATAAAAACATGCCACACAGCCTCCAAGAATGTCTTCACGGCACTTCCAACATGCCTGAACCTTACACAGATGGAGATTGTGTTGCATAAGTGCCCTGTCTCTTCAGCCGGGCTCGGTTGGCATGAGCCTGTAAAGCAAGCCCAAGGCTGGCTGAGATTGGGTTCCCAAGAACAAGGGTGAGCTCTTACCCAAGGCGACCCTATTGAAAATAGAGCTAATCTGTGCTCCCTAAGGAGGGCACGGCACCTCGGGGCTGATGGTTACTTGGAAGTGATAAACTGCGGCCCCAACTAGACACAGTCGAAGTCTGTGACAGGGGCTGTGGAGTCCTAGGTTTGCTCCCAGGACGACTAACACTGGGAGGGGCAGCGTCCTCCTGTAACCTAGCGGGGAGCGGGCACCGGCAATGAAGGCCCTAGGTATAACGGTAGGAGTAGTTGCGTGCTCCAATAATCCAGTGAATGGGAGGCAACGCTTATGATGAACCTGTGAAGGGCTGGTGGCAACCCATTCCCATGACCTGAAGTGAGACAGTTCATACGCCATGGCAGCCTAGGGATAGGCTGCTGCGACTAAGTCTCAAGCAGAATCGTTGCAGGGAAATCCCCACTGACTAAATCATCAGGAGTAGGGGCGTCCCTGCGTAACCGAGCCCTTTGATCACTTCGGAGCGCTGCTTGGGTCTGTCCTCGTTCCCCCTTCGGGTAAAACCAGGGCCATCTCCGGGAAACGCTGAGGCCTGTGGGCATCTCGGTAGGCTAAGAGAGTGAGGGCAAAGGGAAAGCAGAACTGGCGCTTGCATCCCTTGAGAGTCTGTGGTAGTACCACTGTGAGACCAAAGGGGTGTGGGTTGAAGCCCACACTCGTGCTTCCGGTACGTAGGCAGTAGGTCCCGACTTAGTACACCAGGGCCGGCGTAAAATCTAAGACGCTTAAGAAAACTTGGTAGGATCGGGCTCTCGCTTGAAGTGCAGCACGAAGAGGCTACCCAAAGTCAAGGGCGCCTCGGCGTCTGGCAGGAGTGTGCAGCACGGAAGTGTACCATGGGTAGTAGCGACTCCGCCTGTCTGAAGCTCGTGGATTGGACCCACGCATGACTAACGAGGTGGCAGTAGTTGAATAGTCCGCCATGCTCGGTGGGAGGGCGTTCGAGCCCGAGGATGAGAAAACCTAAATTGGAACAAGAGCATTCTCTGGTGTGGGGGTCCACCAGTTATAGGGACTCGCTCTCGGGAAGTGGTCTGGCCCTAGCCTATTCCGTGTATGGCTGGGGGAAACTCTTTTGGCAGACGGAAAATTTCTTACTGAAGTGGTGGCCTTGTGGCAGAGCATCCGCCACGCATTAGGGAGGTGCTGGGTTCGATTTCCTGCCGCCGGGCGCCCACTAGGGATTGAACCCAGCACCTCCTGAATGCAAGGTGGATGCTCTACGACACGGCCACAATTCGGCTGAAAACCGGAACCGCAGGCAACGCTGGGCCAATAGGCCCAAACAGTTGCAAGGTAGAGCATCGCAAGGCACTGTTAAATGCTTTAGGACTCCGTCAGGACACCTCCGTGCACCTGGAGCATGTCCTTGCACCATGGAGTGATGCAGCTGTGTGTGCGCACGGGGCAAAAGCATTACATTTTAGTTTTTCTTAGAGACATGGGTTTGGTGGACACTCTTTGATAATCATTTGTGTTTGTGAGTGTTCAGTATGTTTGATTTCACCCCTTCTTTTCCACCTTGTTTTATCTTCTTCTCTTCTTTTAACCTCACTTGAAGTAGCATGCTAGGCTAACAACCAGCCAGACCTCTCCTGTATTCATTAAGGTCTCTCCTCCTCCTCCTAGTAGTAGTAAAATCTCTGAAATGGCTGAAGTACACAGCACCAAAGTTGGCTATCCGATAAACTGCTGCCGGGCACTGACGAGCAGTGCATCTGGCTATTAATAATGAGAAAGTATGATGTCAGGAAGACAGTGTCAGCTACTTAAGAACAATCATTTAAGAGTGAGGAATTAAGCACAAAAAGAAGAAAGTTGCAAAAACCATGACCTAATATAAATGAGCACAACCTCAAGAGTCTTTAATATAGGTGTACGAATACCAAATTTTTGGTTGCAAAGCGAATGCAAATAATAAATTTCACAGAGACACCTAATTCCATTGTGTGTTGGCCATGCGACAGCATCAGCAGCTGTCGATGCTTTTACCAAAAAAGATCCTGTTGGGTGACGTCACTTCCCTCCAGCCAATGGGCAAATTTTATGAGCGATGAGGCATTTTAGCCCCATGGGGCTTCCAATACCATCGCATTAAATTTGGTCGCAAAGCAAACACAGTCGAGCCCACTCATAACAAACCTCACGGTCAAGGGAATTGCATCCGTTGTATCCAAAGTTTGTAGTAAGCGGACTTGTCATACTCAAGCAAAAGTGGCATTAAATTTTTAAAAAAGTCTCTTGTGCGCGTATTTTTCTTCAAACCAGACCCTATCAAGAAGTTCTAAGCTCTCCATCGCAGTCACTGCGCTCCTGGATGAGACCCTTGCTGCGCACCAGCAGCTTTCTGGGCGCAATAATACTGATAGCAATTGAGGCTTTCAGGCACCTGGTGATAGGTCGCCATACTTGCCTTAAATCCTTCAGAAAGTTGCAAGAATGCAGCGACAAACCTACCGCTGCGCATGTGCGCGCAGAATGCATAGTTTGCACCCGCTTATGTAAACAGCTCGAGCAGAGCATTCGGCTTCACATCACCTTGCAGCAGATCGTCACTTTTTGAAGCAAGAAGCAAGGTGCAAAACCCTAGAAGCCAGGTGGGAACTATTTAAGTGCAATTTCAATGCCGCTGTTATTATTGTTTTTGGGGTTTGACACTATTTCTGAAGGGATCACGGAGGCTGGAACACGCTGTTCGGTCAATGTGCTATGGGGAAAGTCTGCCTTTTTTGTCTTCGGAGGCGAGTTTATGGCGCCTACTCATTCTTTATAATCGAGTGATGCGGCCATACGATATTCAATGCCATAGCCCTAATACATAATTTGATGGTAGCTCCACCCTCGTTCGTAATAAGCAAGTGTTCATTATAACTGTGGCTGTTATGAGTGGACTCAACTGAAGAATATCTGAATAATTTCGAATGGAATATCAGCACAGGCAGTTCAATCTAAAGACAAATGTTTTTCTACACAAAACACTGCCATGAAAAGAAACCGAGCAGTGGTAAACAAATTTTAGTTTAAGGGGAGATGCTACTCAGAAAAACCTTTTCTTTAATTTCTGTCACATCTCAACGAAACTTGCACCATTTAAAGAGTTTGAGCTGCTCTTTTCAAATATGCTCTTGGTTTTTTGATAGCTCATTTGGTTCATTTCTTGCAAACCATACAATGCTAGAAACAATGCATGTTTGTGCACACTTGGGTGATTGCAGGAAGCACAGCAGAACACTAAAATTTAGCTCATATTGCCCCCAGTGAACAGTAGAATTCAATAAAGCATAAAAATACAGTCTTCCCTTGCTGTTCTCTTCTAGAAAAAATTTCAAATGTGGAGTTTCAGTTTTACCATTCCCAACAAAGAAACTTGAAATTATCTTACTGAACATGTTTGGTAAAAGCTGTGAAAGTAGTTTCTTTGAATTCAGGACATGCTAAAGCATAACCATGCCAATTTTCATTGTGATTGGACTACAAAAAGTGCTCAAAGTTTGGTGCACAAGCTCTAAAAATGGGACAAAATGAGGAACAGAGAAAAACGCGTTTGAAAGTTAAAAAACATGTTTACTAGTTTACTACTCATTCAATATTGGTTAAATTTGCACAGAGCGTTAGCAAGACTGTCTCAGAAGAGGGCACAAAGCTAGAAAGCACCAGCCCCATACGTTGGCCCCTCACAGTGTCTGCGGGCCGACTCCTCCAGAAGGCCCTTCTTCGTTACGTTGCGGCGATGGGCCCTAGCCTCTGCAGTTGCCTTTGTGGACATGCTTGATATGCGACTCTTGTCCACCTCCTTGCTTAGAGAAAGCAGTGCTTTTGATGGTAGAATGCCAAGCTCCTGTAGCACCTCCTTGAATCCTGTGTGCCCTTCATTGAACCAAAGGACGGCAATTGCCGTCGCTGTCTCAACCACAGTTCGTGTTGCGAATTTCGTCTTGGGGCACAGCAGCCAGATTTTGCTATTGAGCGACTCTGCTGCATTTTGTGTTTGTCCTTTCACACAGCGCTGCAGCAGCTTCTCATCAGTCAATCTCTTATAGATTGGCAGCACAGCCTTGCCTTGGGAAACACTCAGGATGGGAGTGTGGACTGGTGCTGGCTGACCCAAAGCTAGTGCCCGCTTGTGCTTGCACCAAGACATCTCTCCATCTCGACAAAATTTGTGGCTGCTGGCACCATCCCTTGAACAGGAATGGAAGTAGGATGCCCAGACAGCGCAGTTCATATCTCTTACATTTCCTCGGTTGCTGGTGATAGCAACTTCGAAATAACCTTGCAGTTTGGCAATTGTTTTATCTTTGAGCTTCTCTCCTCTTGTGAACTTTGCCTTCCGGAGTGCAGTGCCAAGTCTCTTTGCGACGTGGTTTGTGCAGTCTTCTTTTTGCACAGGAACACTCCCGTAGATGTCCAGCTCTGCCACGGCAGCATAGGCTTTGCTGTCCCCGTCCGACAGGAACGTTGTATACTTGAGAGGTGTGGCATACAGGTCTGTCCTCTTCCAGATTCTTAGGGCAGCCTCAGTCTCCATTGCGTGTGCCGAGCAGGTTGCGTTCTTCTCACACACAGGTGTGTGAAAGGCCTGCCAGATTTGTTCTTCTCCATCCTCTAGTGCCTTGTGCCTGCTACAGCTAAGGCAGTAGTTGGAAAGAACTTCAAAGTCTAGGCACAGCCCTGTCAGAAGAGAGATGGCTGTGCCCACACCATTGTGGCTTTTGTGGCCTCTTTTCTGCCACGTTCCATCGAACATGACTGCGACGTTCGTGGATCCTGCCTCGGCTGCAGTCAGCTGTCTGGCTTGTTCAAGGTTTTCGGCGGCAGCATGCAATTTTTTTCCAATAGCAGCAAAAGCCCTGTGGTGCACCGGTTTCGCAAAACCCATAATCGCACAAAACCGCAAAAGCTGTTCATGTCCGACGCCGATCGCACGCGCAGCGACCACGGACTTCACGTTCACGGCGAAGGCATCCCATGCACTGCCGCGGGCGGAGGTCTCGTCACTGCCTTTGCATGATCGAGATATGCGGCTCGACGAATATGTTGATGAAAGAACGGCTGTCGGACACGCGTCATTTTGGAAACTCTACACGCAGTAGAGTTCCAAGAATTCTGCGAGTCCTTTCCGTTTTGCGGCCGATTCTCTGACAGAGATTGCATCGTCCGCAGGCGGAGCACGCCGCGCCGCTGACGAGGTTGTTCAACATGCCGATCTCACAGATAAATGTGCTTCCGCGCTCGTTTTCACCCTTGTTATGGTCGTTGAACATCTTTAACTTTCGCTCAGATGCACTCACGAAGTCATCGATGCTCCGCAAGAAGAGTGAATGATCCAAATCGGGTGCATCGCCGTTGCCGCGGTTAGGCCTAACAGCAGACGAACGTCCCGCCACCGGAGCTCTACGCTTGCGCTTGGGGCGTCTTCCTTTATATTGATGCCTCGTCAGGAACTTGCGTGAACGAAAATCTCGTTTTTCGATCACATCCATGGTGTATGAAGGAGAAAAAGCCGGGCAGAAGCGTTGGTTCACGTCTCGGTGGCGGCAGAAAGAAGAGCTTCTGCGTCTGACTGCCGTGCGTTGAAATCTTCGCAGCCAATTGTAGGGCTCCGATCATGCCACGTGATTTAAAAGGCCAGTCGCGACGCTCGACTCGGACGAGAAACGATCTTTTTTTTTCGTATTTTTATCAAGAATGCGCCGCTACCGAAGTGGCTTCTGGTAGAATAGGCGCCCGTCCTGTTGTGTTCGTGCCTCTTTGTCTTTGTCGTTTTAGCGCCGTCCTAACTTCTTTCAAGATATGAACCAACTAGCCCAAATCAAAGTACTTCTTGGGTAGAATAGGGTTGGGCCTACTTCCCCGCGAAAATTCAAGAGCGGACGACGCTGTGGCGCGAAATGCCGCGTTCCCGAAATTCAGTCAAATTCACACTTTCACGAGCCGCCGCGAGTGCTTTAATTGCATTTTTTATTAACTTCCAATTGATTATCGGTGCTGATTTTTTTATACATAGAAGAAGAGGCTTGGAGGAATACAAAACACAAGAAAACACAAAATTGACTTTTTCCGAAAAAATCGCGTTTTTTTCAGTCGCATCTCCCCTTTTAACCCATCATCAGCATAATTTATTATTCTTGCAAGGCTGGCTAGGTATTAATAAAGAAAGGGGAATCATGTAGCAGCAATAGTAGCGAACGTTTTTATTTTAGCCTAAGACCTTGGATACAATTCTCTGAACAACAACTGAAAAAGCAGTCTCAATGATGTTGGCATGAAGCACTGTATGGTGGCCATGCAGATACCTCCTTGCAGGAAGAGTCATGTCAGTGCGCAACGAGACGGCTAGCAACACTGATGTGATGTAAGAGCAGCAGCCCGCGCTGCAAAGCAAGCAGGATTATCCCTTCCACGCTCCCTCGCGACACCTCAAGACAAAGTGGTGGCTGTGGAATGCTGCCCTAACCGCAGTGTTCACGATGACCACTATACCGCTTAGCCCTCGCATGCCGCTTTTTTGCCAGACCGCAAGCACCATGATGGGGCCAAATGCTGTCACGAGTGAAGGTGCGAAAATGCAACCATTCTGTTATACCCCTGTCACACGGGACGTTTAATGTCATTCGCTGCATTCACAACGAATGTCATTGCCTGCTGGCGTTCCCGTTCTACACGGGTACACAAAATGGCATTTGCAAATGATGGCGATGTCCATCGGCTAACTGCTACGACAGCAGAACGTTACAAATCATGTTTTTCATACACATATTTTATGTTTATTGCTAGTATCACACTGTTACACATTAATACACTCTTTAAAAATTTTTTGCAACGCCTTGCGGCAGCAATAGTCAACAAGCAATCCACTGAAATATCCAAAGCAAGACAGGCTCAAAGCCGCTCACGATCCCTCCCGTACATGCCGCCCGCACTTCCTCCCGAATTCTTGACGTTTCGTCGTCAGTCCAACACGCCTTCTGCTGGGCTGGCGAAGCTGCAGAGTTGTTTTCCATTGCGAGCACTGAAGGCAAATGGAGTGACGACCACGCTACTCAGGCAAGATGGAGGACGGCTTGTAAACAAACGCGGCCGTCTCTACAGTAACTGGCGGCAACTGGGAACAAGAGTGTAGTTGCGCAAATCGCTTCAAATACCTTATTTTACGTCAAAAATGATTCAAAAGTTCATTGCAGCAATTAAAATAAAGTTTTCTTTGAATACGTTTTGTTCTCGCTAATCAGTTTTGTAATTTTTCGCCAAGCCGCTGTCGTCGAGATTACACAGGTCGCGCGTGCATGAGTTCGGGAAACTCATTCAATGGGCGAATGTCGTTAGCTGTGAATGTCATTGACTGTGCCCGTGTAGCAGCGAAAAAAACGCCATTCAAACGTAATGTCATTCGCTGCGAATGACATTCAACGTCCCGTGTGACAGGGGTATTAGATGCCCCAGTACACAGGCCGTGCTGTACATCCCTACATGCTTCTGTTGTAACCCTTTCTCTTGTCCTCTGTGGCCTAACATGCGGAGTTTCTAGACCCTAACCAGCGAAGTGGTTGCCACGAAACAAAGACAGCAGCACACCCTTCCGCTGTGCGCCACACACTGGACCACTTTTGTGCATGCTGAATCTCCTAATGCAGTGATCTGAAATGAGAGGACTGCTGCTAGTCAGGATCACAGACCATTATCGATGTCCCACATAGTGCTGCGCTTGGTTTGCGACCTGCGGCCATGCGATGCGATGTTTGCTCTCGGTGGCTGTCAGCACATTGATTTTATGTCTCTTGCTGTGTGCTGGTAGTTAACTCTATGAGGAAAGAGCAAGGTAACTCATGCGACAAGTGCAAGATGCTCCCATTTGGAAATGTTGCAGCGTTTCGCCACAAGTTTAGACAAACAGGAGATTCAACAGATGCTATTCACAAATTATTTAAAGTGCCAAATACTCGCACAGCCCCTAGTCTTTAGCCGTTAGAAGATTCTTATTTACCACTGCCAAAACGTGCACACTGTTGAGCATTTTCCAAAAGTGAGAAATGCGACTAGCTGCTAAGATATGGGCAAATAGGCATGCTACAAAGGCACAATCAAACATGCCTGCTGCCTGCCACAAAAGCAAGAAGGAGGCACTTACTGCAGTGGGGAATACTGATCTGGGTTTCATGGCAAATGTGAAATAGAGTGGTCACATATTAGTAGTGGTGAGCAAACATTCGAAATTTTCTAATGGAGAATCGAATATCCTGCTACTGGATTCACTAAAAGAATCAAATAGTGAGTGTTGAAAATTGTTCAATACAAATCAGACCCGTTCTCAAGTTTTCAATACTTTTCAAATAACTGGCATGAAATTCGAACAAGGCAAGCTGTTGTTTTCTTTAACATCTGTTTCAACAACATGGCCCACTACACCACCAGACCGCATGCTGACGAGCTCGGTCTGTACAGGGAAGAGGATTTAGCTCTGTGCCAGGGTCCAATTGGGAAGCATCGTTTTTAATGCTCATGCATATGGCCTTCAGGATTGGGCAAAGGGATAGCTCACTCAGCCAAGTTTAGTAAACCCTGCCTCCATGCCCAACAGCGGAGGCCATGGCTCCAATTTTAATCCCTCTCATCAACTGAGATGTGGAGCTAGTTTACTGCCATCATCAGCAGTAATAGGTCATTTCTTCAAGCGCATGACATGGCGGTCACAGAGCTAATATACTAAGTTCATGTTTTGTACACTCTATCAGATATGATTAGTGTTGCATTTTTTGGCAGCTACAACTCCATGACTCATAGCGCCGCCGCTAGTGCTGCAGTGTTTCGCAATATTCGTTTTATATGAATATTCGCACAAGTAGCGACTAATCCCAAAAATATTCCATTCATATTTGATGCGTATTTGCTTTCATTTTTTCACTATGCGATTAGTATTCAGCTGGGTTTTTTCTATTCTTTGGTTCAATTCCTTGCATTCGATCGAGTAGCGAAGCTAGCCTAATCATATTCAATTCGGCTAAAAAAAAGTACCACCTCGCACACCCCTACATATCAGTGACAAAATCATTTTCAACTTGCTGCTGCTGTCTGCAAAGCTTTCATTTTTGGGGATATAAAGGGAGGGGGGGCGGCATTCCCCCAAGTCGGAACACAAACCTGGGTCCTGGACTGTGACCTGATGTCAAAGGGTGGTGGCAGCATTAGGAAATGCTTGCCAGAAATAAAAATGCTGCCTCTGACCAGTATTGTCACTACTGGAGTTCAGGGGAGACGCGGGTCTTAGAATGATTAAAACTGCAAAAATTCCGATTTTGCAAAAATGGCATATTCAGGATCAATACACTCTAATGTACTGCCTAAAAAGTTTCAAGGTGTAAATTTGACCTCCAACTACCAAGTTATCTATATATTTCGCACCTATGAAGCCTGGAAATGGAGATTTCGGAGCAAAATGCGGCAGGACTTCGCATTCATCGCTTCTCGTCATGTCCCCGATGGTCGCCATTCTGACTTTGTTTGAAAGCTGGGACCTTTCCCCACTACCTGGTATTACATACTACTGAGATATGTTTGAAACGTCCACATTCCGCAGTTTTTTGAGCCCTCTAAACAACCCCTGAATGGCTCGCGAGCGCACTTCAAATGCAATTTTCTCAGTTTTGCGTGTTTTGCCAACGTCCGTAGCCTTACAGAAGTTTTTATTATGTTCTTCAGGTGCAATTTAAATTATTCTTATACCACTGAATTCAGAAAGAACTAAACTGCGGAGCTATGCTGTTTCTATTTGGCTGGGTCAAATATTTCAAATGTTGTGAACCATAATGTCACCCAACTATACTTCATAATTATTGTGCTCGAACAAAATTTAACATTTTTATATGGTGATGTACTTCAACAATATAGTTAGCATAGCTCCAGATGGCAGGTCTTTGGCTACAACCCCATATCAATCGAAAACAACAAATGCAGAAAGAAAGTGTCCTAACTACCCATACGAATTTAACCATATAGGCTTGAGTTATTTCCCATAACAAAGGAACTAATTGAGACATGTAGAAAGGAAGTGTCTTAACTACCCTGGTAATTAACTATATAGGCTTGAGTTATTTTCCATAATATGGGTATGAACTAATTGAGATATTCTGAAACATTTTTGAAAACAGGAAGAAGAAACTCGCATGCACCCCTAATTTCAGTGTTAATACGTAATAGAAATGTTCATTTTAGGGCCTGCATCTCCCCTTAACTAAGAATACCAACTGGCATGTAGTAAGCTGCTCTTGCGTATGCTAGTCAAGAATGTATGTGCTAACACATTGGACTTCCATCTTCTCATACCCCACTGACAAGAAGTGTTCCCACGAAAAACCACCAGGTCCCCAAAGGAGAGGGGTGCACTGCAAGTCTCACCTCTTCAGGGCAGAGCTGGATGGCCCGCGACAGAGTGAGCCGGGCACTGTGAGATCGCTCGAGAAAGTAGCCATTAGACGTCTCATTGGATTGGGCCGGTGGCGACCACTGGCTGTAGCCATACTGACTGCCAGCTCCGTATGGACGCTGAAAGAGAAATGGGGTTGCACCTATGAGATCTTGCATCAACAACAAGCTGCTGCACAATGCGTGGACCCCGAGCGCACTCTGTTATCTTGGTCTGCAATCAGAGCAGAGTACTGGGCTCATCTCTTCTCTTTATTTTCTAGCAACAGCAGCGAAGCTGGTTGACTGCAGCAGCCGTGCTTGCTTCCGAGTCTGCATTCCCAGTTGTGAATACTTACACACCCCTAAGAGGTGCACCACCGTGGTGGCTCAGTAGTTGTGGTGCTCAGCTACTAACCCAAAAGACATCGGTTTGATCCTGGCGACGGCGGTTGCATTTCAAAGGAGGCGAAATTCTAGAGGCCCATGTACTGTGTGCCATCAGTGCACATTAAAGAACCTCAGGTGGATGAATTATCTGGACTCCTCAGGCACTATGGCGTCCCTCACAGCCCGAGTCACTTTGGGATGTTAAACTCCATAAACCAAACCCCATGAGGTGCATGATGATTCCTCAGTCAAGTGAAAAATATTGCATGTCATAAAAATTGGGTCCAAAAAATCAGCTGGAAGCTTTGAATAGCAAATATCACTCATGCAAATGATCCAGAGAAAAATGAGTGAGTTTTTAAGCCTATCTAAGTAAAGTGATTTTCTTGAACTTCATGAACTTCCGCAACTGTTAGATTGCTTGAGTCACTTTCCAGAAGCTGCCAAGCCCAAAAAATTCGCTACCAAATAACCTTAACACATATTGTAATCTGAAAGCACACCTGAAAACTTTATAAAACTGTCTAACAATATTGCTGCGCTAAGACATACCGTATAAACGCGTGTAAGGGCCGCACCCGTGTAAGGGCCGCACCCCGTATTCCCAAAGAAAATATTTGAAAAAAAAAAAAAAACATCTGTGTAAGGGCTGCACCCAAACTTTCCAGGAAACACGCAAGAATAGCCTTCGAAATACATGCACACAGGAGCTTCGAGGTGCCGCCCATGGATGGCGCCCGAGGCCGCGGGTCATCATCATCATCTTTTCTTCTGCCGCGAGCTTCTGCTACTGTACTTCCGCTATCCATATCAGCATTGGTATCGCCAGGTCTAACTTTGTTCTGTTCTGGCTGTCAAAGCATGCGTTTTTTGGTGGTTGTGTTAGGGTGGTCGCTCGGAATAGTTGTTGCTCTCGTGCGCTGTCGTTCTTCACTTTTTCATGAACTGCCTCCGAGCATTGTCACTGTTGCACGATGGGCAAGCACCTCAACAGCTACCCGGCGGGCTTTAAACTGAAAGTAGTGGAGTTCGCTCTCGAACACGGCAAGCGTGCCACGGGCAGAAAATTTGACGTGGACGAGAAGTGTGTCCGACGGTGGAGCGGACAAAGGGATTCGTTGAAGAATACCAGCTCCAAAAAGCGCGCTTTCCGAGGCAAGCCATGCAAATTTCCTGAGCTAGAAGAAGAGCTGCTATGCTATTCAATGGAAGTGCGGAACAACGGCTACGCGTTGACAACGGACATGCTGCGCGTGAGGGCACAAGCCTTGGCGCGTGCTAAAAGCATACCGCACAAGGACTTCAAGGCTAGTGCCGGCTCGGTACGAAGATTTCTGAAGAGGAAGGGCCTATCATTTCGGCGAAGGACCACGCTGTGCCAGCGGCTGCCCCCCGACTACACCGACAAGGTGCTCAGCTTTCAGAAGTATGTCATCGGTCTGCGTCGTGAGCACAACTATATATTTTCGCAAATAGCGAACGCCGACCAGACCCCCGTGTGGTCCGACTGCCCCGAGAGCTGCACAGTTGAACTGAAAGGAAAGAAGAGTGTTTTCGTGCGGACAACCGGCGCGGAGCGCCAACGGTGTACCGTTATGCTGTGCGTCACCGCGGACGGGCGGAAGCTGCCCCCCTATGTCATCCTGAAAAGAAAAACGATTCCTAAAGGCGTTTTCTTCAAGGGAATTGTAGTTCGCGCCCAAGAAAAGGGCTGGATGGACGATGAGCTTGTGCTCGACTGGGTAAAAAGCGTTTGGGAGAAGCGCCCAGGCGCCATGCTGGCCCGACGATCGCTCCTCGCCTTGGACAGCTTCCGCGGTCACTTGACGGATAGGGTTAAGGAACGCCTGCGCGGTATCCGCACAGACATGGCCGTGATACCGGGCGGCCTCACCGGAAAGCTGCAACCCCTGGATGTAAGCGTCAATCGGCCTTTCAAGGTTGAATTTCGAAGGCAGTATTCGGAATGGATGGCCAATGGCAATCACGACGAGACGCCGACAGGGCGGCTTAAGAGGGCACCGCTCGCGACTGTGCTTGGATGGATTTTGTCCGCGTGGAATTCAGTGTCGACCGACATTGTAACCCGGAGTTTCAAAGTGACCGGAATTTCAAACAGTTTAGATGGGACCGAAGACGACTTTTATGTGGGCTGAACATTTACCTAAACACAGCACCAGCTCGGAGTCTGAAGACTCCGTGAGTGATGCCTGAACGGTAAATAAAATGCATTCCAGACTGGTTTGTTCTCACTTGAAAAAAATTTTTTTTTTTCGAAAATCGCGTGTATGGGCCGCACCCCGAAATTTGCCCCCCGAATCTGGGAAAAAAAGTGCGGCCCTTACACGCGTTTATACGGTAAGTGCCACCGCCAAAAGCTCCACACAAGCTACCACTTTCATGCAGCCTTTTGATGTGGTAGTAGAAGAGGGTTAGTTTTCTTTTTGATGTCAACAAGTTGTAAGCAGCAGTTACCGTATTTACACGATTGTAAGTCGACCCCCCCAAATCACATGTCCGAAAAAAAAAAAAAGTTGACGCGAATGTAAGTCAAACCCCCAATCGCATGTCTGAGAAAAAAAAAACACCGGTGGAGCGCTTCAAAAACGAAAATTTATTGCATAGATGGGCTATTCATCCTCACTTGAGTCATCTTCAGTGGTACTGCTGTCGTCGTCGTAGTCGTCGCTGCTGCGATCCCACAGCACATCGTCCTCCATGGAAAGCCCGCACTTCCTAAATGACGTCACCACGACATCGCGTGGAACGGCCGCCCAAGCGGAAATCACCCACCCGCACACAGCCGCCAGGGAGGCTCTCTTCATGCGCCCCGTTGGCGTAAGTTCCCGCCCTTCTGCCGCCAGCCACTCGTACTCACGCCGGAGCAAGTCCTTGAATGGCTTGTTAATGCCAACGTCTAGCGGCTGCAGCTGCCCCGTCAGACCGCCGGGAATCACCACCACATCTGTACCGGTATCTTCTTTTCGGAGCTCTGCCTTCACTTTCGCGGTAAGGTGGCCGCGAAATGAGTCCAGCACGAGGAGGTTCGGATTGCGATTTTTGAGGGATGCCCCTGGCCTCAAAAGCCACACCCGATGGTACCAATCAATAACTAAGTCGTCCGTTATAAAGCCTTTTTCGTTCACTCGCACAATCGCACCTTTCGGGAACATTTCCTTTGGCATAGTTTTTCTTTTGAAGACGATGTACGGTCGGAGCTTTGTGCCATCTGCCAAGCATGATAGCATAACAGTGAACCGAAGTTTCTCGTTTCCTGTCGTGAGAAGCTTAACCTCGCGAGCTCCCCTCACGCTCACTGTTGTGTTGCTCGTCATGTCGAAGTAGACGGGAGTCTGGTCTGCATTGCCGATTTGGCCGAGCAGGTATTGCCGCGAGTAGCGGAGCTTGAGGTAGTGCCTATGGAAGGCGAGAACTTTCTCCTCTTAAGCAGCAGGCAGCTTCTGGCATACACTAGTACGCCGACTAAGAAAGAAGCCAGCCCTCTTCATAAATTTCGAAGCCCAAGCCCTGCTGGCTTTGAAGTCTGTTCGGAGTATTCCAGCTTCCACAGCAAAGACCCGGGCTTGTTGCGTGATCATTTCGCATGTCACTGGAAGGGACCGATCACGTATTTCGGTGACATAAGCTGCAAGCTTGACCTCCAGCTCCAGAAAGCGTCCCGACTTCGGCCCGTGGAAACCTCTTCGCTTGGAGTCGCAATAGAAAATTTTGTCTCGCTGCTTCCGCCACTCCCGCACCAACCGTTCAGAAACGTCGAACTTGCGGCCCGCCGTGCAGTTGGTTTCTTCGGCGTAAATGATGGCCTCCCTCTTGAACACTGCAGTGAATGAGCACCGAATGCTTTTTGAACCTGGAGAGCTCATAGCGAAGCACGCGGCCGGCAGTCGAGTCAAAAGCACCAACTCCAAGCACCACCAAACAAAGAGTGATCGGTGTCGGGGCGTCGGCTCTTCCAGCAAACATCGGCATTCCCCAGAAGCGCCGCTGTTACGTATTGCGCAACCAACTGAAATAGCGGCTCTTCCATCAGCTAGCGACACTCCCGGGCGCTGGCGCAGACTCCGCGATTGGAACAGCGGGACAGCGGCCCTTTCCGCGAGTGAAATGAAATGAAATTGGTTTTGGGGGAAAGGAAGTGGCGCAGTATTTGTCTAAAATGTCGGCGGAAACCCAGTTGTAAGGGAAGAGATAAAGGAGGGAGTGAAAGAAGAAAGGAAGAACGAGGTGCCGCAGTGAATTGCTCCCGAATAATTTCGACCACCTGGGGATCTTTAACCTGCTGCACTGACATCGCACAGCACACGGGCGCCTTTGTGTTTCGCTTCCATCGAAACGCTGCCGCCGCGGTCGGCTTCTAATCCGGGTATCCTGTTCAGTAGCACTGAACCATCGCGGTAGGTAACGGTGTGCGCAGTAAAAATAAAAAATGAAAAATCCTGGCCAAAAAGCCCGCGGAATACCTGAATGCTACGCTTGGAGCCGTAGAGCAAACAAAAACTTCTAGCATCGCAGTAGCGTCCCTGTTAGATTGTTTTTCTTGCTTTTATTGGCAGTTCAAGGTTTCGTTTCGATTGTAAGTCGACCCCCCCCCCCTTCGGAATTTTAAATTTCAAAAAAAGGGTCGACTTACAATCGTGTAAATACGGTAATAGTAGCATCCTAACCATGGCGCTAGCTTTTTTTTCTTAACAACTGAAATGCCTTCCACAAGGCCAATACAGTCCTCATATTGTGGGCTTTGCACCTGAAAAGACTTGGCGCTTTTATTCTGAGATGCACCGCCACTACAGCTGTCTTTGTCAAAAGAAACTTCCTCCATTCATGCGGTTTGGCTACCTTCAACAAATTTCAGACGTGACAAGCTAGCTGAAGATAGGTAAGGCACTGCAAGTGTAACTAAAGTGAAGTGCTGCAAAGGATGCAATGGGACATAGCAGGGGTCTAAATCTAGACTCCACGCCTGTGAGCCATGGCCTGTATGCAAAGTATGAGATTGCAAGTTGGAGGCCCCGAATCGAAAAGTCACACAACACCCTTCGATGTTGGCACATTCGCGAGTGAAGGATACAGAGTTTGTTCACAACTTGCGCAGCACCCAAACCCACTCGAGCCTCCCTCCTCCTTACCCGCTCGAGCTCGTCGTTGAGCCAGTCGACGGCGGCAGCCCACTTGCGCTTCAGCTCGCCACTCGTATGCAGCATGTGGGCGGCCGCAGGGCATGAATCGAACAGCGCCACCAGGCACTTGACACATTGGTAGGCCCGCTTCTGGTAGTGGTTCTTGGAACGCTGGATAGTGTCGAAGAGGCCCTCGCGGTCGTCAGGGATGCCCCGCAGTGCATTGTGGATGCGATGCACCTGCCACGAGTCCTCCAGAAGCAGCACCCCTAGCAAGAGGTCGACAAATGGCCGCAGCTCATAGGTGTACGTGTAGGCTACCTGCCACAGCAGTTCACCCAGCACCGCCGATGAGAACTGCGGGTTTTCCCACGAGCAGAACTGCAGCAGCTTCAGAGTCTCTTCCGAGGCACTTGCATCCTCAATGACCTTCTTCACGTAGCTGCACCATAGAGAACGACATCGCCACAGGTCACTCACACACCTGGTAACACAAGTGACTGGAACTAGAAACACGTGGACAATAGAGGACAAGAAGGTAGGGTTCTTGATAACACAAAATAAAATAAACAAAGATGGAATTGCAACCAATTGCAGACCAATTGCAACGCGGAAGTGTTCTGAACATCGACATTTTGGCCCATTGTACACAATGCAATCTGGGTGGGGAATTTTATAAAATCATATCATCACACTGAAATTCTTATCAGCCAGGTTCGTATCACTGTGATTCTACTGTATAATGAATGCCAGTACTGTAAAATTTCCGCCACAACGTCGTATTTCAGATTCCTCATTAGCAAACCATACAAGACAAGGCAATTATTTCCCCAGAAAACAATTTTGGAAGTGAGGTTGTGCTTCAATTAATTGTTTCCAAGTAAGCAGCCGATTTTTTGTGTGTGTGTGTTGTGTGTGCATCATATGCCCATATGTCATTAGGTTTTACCAAAAACAGCTGCGAAGTCAGTTTGCACTTTCAATAGCACAGATGAAAAGCTGACACTCCCTGTGGAATCAGAATTATTGCGCAGACAAGTGCACATAAAGATGCAATGCAGTGGGCGGCTGCTTGTGATGGCTTTGTTAATGGCTTGGGTCGCACTTTGCCCTTGCAAGCTGTAGCCGTTGGCGTGAGGTGGCTTTCGGCTTTTTCACTAGCTTTGATGGCGAAGGCATAATGAAAGTCAGTTGTGCGTTTATTTCAGTGCGAAGTTAATGCATCGATGGGAACCAGAGAAAACGCTAAAAGTTTTATAATAAAGCGGTGGTGTTCCAAAGCACTTGTTCTCAAGTTTCACTGTGGAATACAATAGCCCTGCCGACACCGAGCAAGTGGCGCGCAACAATCCGCTGTTGCCTGACCTGCTGGTGGGCGGCATGTCATTGCAAGAAGCCTGACGCTGGCTAGGGCATGAAAATTGCACCAATATATCAATGTCGTGGTGCAATTTCATGACAATGTTTCGACTTGAGTGAAAATTTTCGTGGGTCCCATGAATTTCGCTGTAGGGGGATTCGTCTGCACTCTGCACCTATGCTGCCCAAGTGTGTCACATGACGCAATGGCAAAAAACAAAGGCCTTGGGCCCAGCAGTGCTGAAAAAAAGAAAAGAAAGGGAACACGGTACCTGGTCTTGTTGTACAGGCAGGCGGCCACCTGAGGCTGGATGGCCATCAGGTACTCCTGGCAGAGGTGGTCCCCCATGTGCGGGTTGGGTAGGGGAACCCCGTTCTGCACACACAGTCATCACAACATGAGCTCGACACTATCAGCAAGAAATTACATGCGCATAACACGACTGAAACAGGAATAGCAAAACAACATGTTAGATGAGGAAGACTGAGAGCATTTGATTTTATTTGATGGTGTGCCGACTGCTTTGTGGAAGTGTTAATACACCACACCTGTACTACTCCTCCAGCCGCTAATGCTTTCATATTCAAATCTGCACGCACACATAGTACGTGCAGCAGTACCCCAGCAGGATATTTTCTCTCCCTTTGTGCCATGAGGCTTCAGACTTCAGGAGCCAAGTAAAGAACAATTCCATCCAATTTTCGTTCTTTGTAAAAAAAAAAAAAAAAATCAACCCTATGGCTCTTTTATGCTATGCTGTTTCTTTGGCTGCAAAAGGTGGATTTATTCGTCAGAAAGCTGGAATTTGAAATGTAGCCTCTTCTTCCTGCCCCTCAATTCAAACTTGTGGCATCAAGACAAAAAATAAACTGTGTGATCCCTGTTTGATCAAGAAGTATTTTTTTCCCTTACGGACATCACACGTTTGACTGGAGTCCATTTGAGTATTCATACACTTGCCAGCCTTCAGAATCCTGCCACTGGGGCACGCTCTACAAGTGCTCTGAGGTACTTGGGCAGTGAGCTGCTCAGTTCCTGGCACAAGGACTCTGTCCGTGAGGAAGGGGGGAAGGGCCTCACAGGCAGACAGGAGTGTGTCTTGGAAGAGACGTCGCAGCAGCGGACCAAGAGGGAGACCAGCTGGTACAGCTTGCTCAAGTCGGCATACTGGTACTTGATGGGTGGCCCCGGTCCCTCGTCCAGCGCCACCAGCATCAGGGTGCCCAGCACATTGAGCCGCAGCAGCTGCAGGCGCTGCAGGGACAAAGACGACGACAGTGGCTCCCTTCCCACTTTCTTGCTATGTGGTGCTTACTGATGGGCAGTTACCCCAACTGCTACAATATTGCAGTGAAAGCACTAGATCAACTTTTGTGCACTGTTGAAACTGCTGATAAATAAAAAGATCAGAAATACCATATATGCACGAATATTATGCAACTTTCTTTCCTTAGTTCATCCATCTAAGAACGCATCTCGCGTTATATTCGAAATCAAGGTACGAATACTGTACATACTCCCACCCCCCACTTTTGTCCGTAAAAATTGACACTTTTTTTTTAATAGTTAGCTTTTGGTACCACGTTCCTCACTTTTCAATTTGCCGCCGCCGCCGGCTATCACAATATCATCGGATTGCAGTGTGATACAACAAACACCTTAACAGTGAACGATGCAAAACACCACCGACACGAATGCGTCTTACCACGTCATTCTATTGATGATGGATGGACGGACAGAATATGGACGTATGGACTATCGGCGCATGATGAAATTTCGACTCTCCGAAAAAAATCTGTTAAAACAATTTTTCCGCGTAATGGACCCTTCCCCAAATTGATGCCAACACTTTAGAAAATAAAGTGGGTTCATTACGACAGTATATACGGCATAATGCACTTTGTTTTTTGCCACTGCTCCTCAAGATAGCTACAGCAAGCTGCTTCACCACCTGACTCTCAATCTGGTAGGAAAAACTAACTTTCTTGAAGAATTTCGAAAACACGATTACCCTTGGCACTGTGGCTCGACAAAATTTGGCTTTTTTTTTACTAGTTGCATGCACTGGAAAGGTTGTTCATTTGCCTGCATGCTTTTCGAAAGCACATGCATTTTGGCATAATGTAGCCAAATTTTGTCGAGAATAATGGCGTTTTCGAAATTATAAAAACTAAAATGGCTAATACTAACGACCGGCGACAAATCTCTAATTATAACTAGGTGCCTAACTCTACTAGTTAAAAAGTTAATTATTAAAAATTTGTTAACCAGCTTACTACTTAAGACAATTCAGCGGGTTCTCTGGTGTCTGCCAACACTGGTAATACTAAGCTGCAAAAGCCATATTTTTGCACCAGAAAGCCTATTTTTGAAAATTACTTAAAGCCTTCCCTGAAACACCTGGTATACATGAACACTGCGACGCACAGCATCTTGGCACTCTGTTAAGTTTGCGGAGTACGCCACCCACACCGGAGCTCTCATCAAAAGCTAACCATATCATGACGTTATCTGTGCACAGCACCCGTGCTGCAAACGGTGCGATACTGAGGAATGTGCTAAGAAAAGCCAATGCTTAAAAAAGTACAGTCGCCGACCGATTTTTGGAACCAGCAAGGGCTGGAAAATGGTCTGATGTCCGAAAAATCCACGAACTTCAAAAAAATAACTTTTCTGAAAAAGAAAAAAAAGACGGTTTTCAAAATGGCGAAATTCACCACTCCCCATTCTGCTTGCAAGCAATAATACCAGACCTGTATCTGAGCCACAGTCATGCTTTCGTCATGTCCACACCACCTCAAGTCACGATATGAGACAATGCGCTAAGACACTGAACTTACCGTGAAAGGGCTGTGATGCAAGCTCAAACCTTCAATAACTTTGCATGCAGAGTGGACTCGCAAAGAATTTTTTCCCTTCGAGACTAATACACAGAGTGAGCATTATTTCACATGGTCGTTGTTATAATGCAAAACAATATTTCACGATCAAAGTTTGGTTTGGTAAAGCAAACCGAACCGAATAAATAGAGGTGTGCGAATATTCGAAATTTCGAATACGAATCGAATATGTTTGACATTCGATTCGTATTCGTATTCGAAAATTGATATTTGCGAATTTCCGAATATTCGAAAATTCCCGAATACTCGCCAGCGATCGTATACTGCGCATACTTTCATAAATTAGACCATGGCAAAACCGCAGTATCTGAGAAAATTAGCCGATGATCCAGTTAAAGATTCCAGGAAAACAATACAGAGGTCCTATCCACTTCCTTCTCCGCCGTTTATCACGCGGACCGACCGCACCCCGACGCCGCAAGGCTTCACCTCGTGAGGATTTCCCCCAAGTGGGCTTTCCCTCATATCACCCGTGCTGCGAACAAGATGGCCGACGGCCCGTTTCGAGCAATAGAAACGCGAAATCGCGCTTGTTTTTTAATCCTTCCGTAATACGTTACATTTTTAATGCCCACATCCGAAGAATGCATCCTGTCGCCTTCATAACTTTCCAAGCGTGACTTCTGCCATCCCGTTTTGTAAATTACGCTATGCGGGAACGTCGCCTTGCGGAATGCCGCGGGATCCTCCTGAAGGGGCGCGTCGAGTAGTCACAATAGGGCAAGCGATCCTGTTAAAATCCCGCCTGTTGCATGGTGCATTGTAACCTGCACACCTCTTTAGCGGGCGTAACGGCAGGCGTGGCAACAATCGGAAGGCCTCTGTCGCTAGGGCAAGAAAATAGCCTGGCTGCGTAGTTTCGGTTTCTGAGCTTCACTGCTGCCCCGCGGCAACTTCAAATGTCGGCCCGTGCAGTCGCCGATAGTCCAATCCCAGCTCCGCGCGGCTTATATCTTTTTCCTTTTTATAAGCCGCCTCGCCGCTCCGACGCCGGTGTGTGTTCCCCAGCCCCTTGCTTGCATTTGTGTTGTTCTTCCAGCACTCCAAAACGGGTGGCTTGTCACGGGCTTACATGCACTAGTGCGATGGAGCCGCCTCATAAGGCCTTACAGCGTCTTTAGCATTTTCGGGAGCATTTTTTTTTTTTCGGGGGTGGGGCACGGGTAATTTTATTAACAGAGGCCTTCAAATGAACTGGGCATTTCTTCCGGTCCCTTGAACTCCGAATGAATGAGGTTTAATAGTCATCGTGTTATTTTTTTGTTGCCAGTCTTGTAATTTTATGGATTTTGTTTTGCATGACCTCATTATAGTTTGGATACTGTTATGCTGTCTAATCAAGTAGTATACATTTCTGTGCACATCATGTTTTTTATATGGTACTGAAGCAGTCTAGTTTTGTTTATTTTAGTTGCAAAAACCATACACTATTTTGAAAAAAAAATAAGGGCAACAACGTTTGCTTGCTCATCGTTTTCTGAAATTTTTTTTGTACTGAACAGATATTCGATATTCGAAGCCATTTTTTCTTCATATTCGTATTCAATTCGTATTCGAAAATTTCAATATTCGCACACCCCTACGAATAATCAAAGTGCACATGTTGCCATTGCCAATATGAGAGAACAAACTGAGACACTGAAATGTATTAAAATATACCCAATGCAAGCTTGGCTAGTGATCTAAAGCAGAGCACAGAATAGGCGGCAACAGGTGAATGCAGCTTTTTCTTGTTATGCCTCAACTCAGTGTACATGGAATCCCAAGCTGAAAAACGCAAACCATGTGGGCATTTTTGTGTTCCCCTTTTAGAGCGCAGCTCTGCAGCGTCCGTTTCTGGGTTGAATGGTGTCCCTCACTGGCGCTGTCAGCCTTGGCGTAATTGGCAGAGCGAGCGAGCAGCACAGCAAAGGATGAAAGACAGCGAACACGGAATGCAGCAAAAGATATACAGGTGAACCTCGATATAACGAACCTCGATAGAACGAAGTTCACGATTGAACAAACTTTTTTTGTTTCAGTTTCTTGCTTCCATTGAAATGCATGTTTTTTCGTCGATTTAACGAAGTGGTTCCGTGCTGCAGTTTCGATGCAACGAAGTTTTTGGGAGCACAGAAAAACTATTTTGGAAAAACTCCGCCACTTTATGAAGTACTATATTCAAATTTTATTTTGTAAGAAACATGTTAGTAGAGGAAAATGTTACACCACTGCAGCGCCCCGGGCGCACAGACGTTTAAATAGTGCCCTCTCTGACGTTTCGAAGTCTAGAGCAACATTGTCAATCCAATCCAATCAAAACCTAGAGCGTCTCTCGTTCGTTGGCACAGGAAGGCACGCTGCCACAAGAAGTCATTTCTTTCTCTGATTGTGGTGCTCTTTTGTGCAACAATAAGTGGTGCGCCCCGGAAGAGAAAAGTGCTGCCTCTTGATCTCAAAGAGAAAATGATCAAAGAAGTAGCCGCCGGCGAGAAGGAGAAGAAAGTGGCGAACAGGTACGATATAACGCTGAGTACCCTTTCGACCATTTTAAGGGCGAAGGACAACATATTGTGCGTTGTCAGCGACAGCGGCCTGAGTGGGACAAGGAAGAAGCTGAAAGCGACTACGTACCACGACGTGGAGAAAGCCACATTCATGTGGTTCATGGAAATGCGCGCAAAGAACATGCTTCTGAGTGGTGCCATACTTCAACAGAAAGACCTGGACTTTGCAAGTGTGCTTGGGTGTGACGAATTCAAGGCTAGCAGCGGGTGGCTACAACGTTTTAAAGAGCGCCACAATATCATTGGCAAAGTAATGAGCGGTGAAAGTGCGGAAGTGAATGCCATTGGAGCTGCTGGTTGGCTTCGTGACCACGTTCCAGGCATTCTCGCCCGCTATGACATCGCGGACATTTATAACGCCGATGAAACGGCATTATTCTATCGCCTTTTGCCGAAGAAGACCCTGGCTCTGAAAAATGAACGTTGCCATGGCGGCAAGCAGAGCAAGCAACGACTAACTGTGTTGCTATGTGCGAACATGGATGGAACGGATAAACGCAAGCTGCAGGTCATCGGAGTTAGTGGAAGTCCACGTTGTTTCATTGGATGGTCGATGCCCGTCAAGTACGTCAGCAACGCAAAGGCTTGGATGACACGAGCCCTGTTCAGCGACTGGCTTAAAGAGCTGGATAAGGAAATGGGGCAGCAGAAGGGAAAAATCTGCCTTCTGGACAACTGTTCAGCGCACTACATTGACGTGGAGCTGTCAAACGTCGAGCTGAAATTTCTTCCCGCAAGTTGCACATCCCTAATCCAGCCATTGGATCAAGGTGTAATAAACAGCGTAAAGTGTGCTTACAAGAAGCGCATGATCGAGAGGATTTTGCTCAACATGCGCCTTAAGGGAAAAAGAGGGTCTTAGAGAAAAATTTTTTTAATATTGGACTTAGCATAATGAAAGCTTCAGCTATTATGTATATAAGTGTGCTGATTTCAAATATGGTGTCCATTTTTGTGTATATTATGTCATTTATTATTAATTCAGGAATTTCTGTAAAATTATTCTGACAACTTTTTGAAAAAATTGGCTACTCAGATTCAAATAATTTTTATACCAGTGGATTCTACTATTATTAATGCTTGCAATAACGTTACTTTTGGTGTTTTAACCATTCTGTAACCAAAGTTACAATGTTTTGAATTTCACATAAAAGTGGCGAGGAAAAAGGTGATTTTTATTTATGCCGTTTAATATTTTCACATTTTATTAAAAGTGCTGTTAATGGTTTTATTGCAAGGTCCAATCATTCAGCCTTCAAATAAAACAAGAATGGTGAAAATCGCGCGAACCAAAGCCAGGAAAAGCTTGTCAGCAGTGTGTAGGGTGGTGCAGAAAATGAAACTGAGAATAACGCAAAAAACGAAATCAAACATTTTGAAGCTGTGTAAGCACATTACAGTGCTTAATTTTACAAAACAAACAGCTTAGAAGGCGCATAGTGAATAGTCTGAATCACATTTTTGCCGTTGCCGCCGCTTAGCAAGCTGCAAAAATGATTTCGAGGGTGCACACTGTATTGTGAAGCAGTCTGTCGATCGCCACCAAATCTACGACCACATCGGTAGCTCCGCAGGCAATGGAGGGTTGGCGTCTACACGCTCGTTCGCTAGCGTCCACATCTTGCGCTAGGTTGCAGAAATTGCTGCCAAACTGGCGATTTTATCATCGGCGTGCTTCGCAATCCTCGCGATCAGCGCTGGGCAGAAATCTGTCTAATCTGACCCGCTGCTGCCAATCTCACCCAAGCCCGCAATTTGCTCCGTGTCGAAGGCGGATGCCGAAGCTGGTAAACAAGTGCTTATCACGACCGCCGAATTGCACTCCTGTGCCTCGTTATTCCCTTATCTCTCTTCCGATCACTTTTAAGTAAAACCATCCTCCAGCTCTCCGTCATCCTCTGCAGCCGCGACATGCACCGCGCTCGGGACGAACGCCGGAACGGCTGCCAAGGTCGCGTTATCCGCCAGTTCACGCTCAGGCGCTCCGCTGCTGCTGGTTGACATCACTGCCGACGAACTTGTGTCTTCCGCTTGCTTTCTGCGGCCTTTTTTACGTTTTTTCCCAAAGTTATGCGCGCTACGAACTTCCGATACGGTTTCAAGCCACGGTGGTCTTTTTCAAAATGGCGTCACAGGACAAACGCGGAGCGTTCAAAAAAATGGCGCCGGCCAATGAGGCGCTTGAATTTCACCACATGGTGCCCAACAGCCAATAGCATTGCCGCATTTTATATTTTGTTTTCTGTCTTTTTCTCGGTGACCAATTGCAGTAGACCTTTCATTCTGGCGGGAAAGAAAGCTGAGGAGTTGCTCTTTCAAACGAGTCCAAAATCGCCTAGCTGCGCCGGCCACATTTGACGCGACACGCAACGCAAAACGGGCATTTTCTAACCTATTTTCGCGAGCTCTCTTGTCAAAATTGCATCTTTGCGTGTCAATTTCTCGTAAACTATGCGGTATTCAGCCATGAAACTTGAAATTAAGATGGAAAATGATGAGACTTATCCAACTATGACCAAATTGAAAAGTCGATTTTTTCGCGATTTTTTGGTCCCAAAGACCCGCGTCCCCCCTTAAACACGACACCAAGATTGACGTGTTTATGGGCATAGAAATGCTATCTGCGTCCTGGCAGTCTACGAGCAAGGAAACTATTGTAAACTGCTTTAGAAAGGCTGGCATAAAAGCTGTGTGCGACTCATTGGATGCGGCAGACAACGATGAAGCGAGCGAAGGAGAGGCGCCTGCACAGTAAGATTTCACTGATGCATGGCAGCAGCTGAGCGAGGAAGGCGGCATTCCCGAGGATGTAAGCCTTACAGACTTCATCACCAGTGATGAATATGCTGTCACAACAGAAGAATTGGACGACACCACAGTAATTGAAAGCGTTCAAGAAAAAACCGTTGTAGAGGACGGTGACGACACCGAGGAGGCAACGCAGACGCCTACAGTAACAGAAGTGCTCAATTCCTTTGACATTTTGCGGAGTTAGGCCGGCGTGCAAGAACATGAACAAGCATTGGTAGCGGTAGCCGCCTACGAACACCTCATTACGCCGACGCTCATGAGCAAACGTCAGGCAAAAATAACTGACTTCATGACTGCATCATGAAGTGATTTGATGCAGTCATGAAGTCACTTGCCTTTTGCAAAGATTTGAGAATAAAGGTTCTTCGTTTTTGAGCTATGCTTACTTTCTGAACTCGCGTCAATCTCGCCCGGTCGCGGTGGCTTGGTGGTCACGGCGCTGGACTGCTGATCCAGATAACGCGGCGGCTGCGTTTCGATGGAGGCGAAATGCAAGGCGCCTGTGTACTGCGTGAAGCAGCGCCGGTTAAACCCCATGTGGCCGTAATTTTCGGAGCCCTCCGCTACGCCCCGTCCTGTGAAGTTCCAGGTGACAGTAAATCACGTCCCGCCCCGCATGCGGTGCACAAAGCCAGCCTAACTACTTACGCTATTTTGCGGGGCCTCCTACTTGCACGTCCCATTCCCATCAGTCCGTGAGAGCATGTGATGGAGTGCAGTGTTGCTTGACGCCATTAATAGATTTCCGCGCCGCTTGGTTTCGTTTTCAGTGATGCCACACGCTTCGTGGCACGTCTTCGCAGCAACACGTGAAGCTCGCTTTAATTTTTCACTTGCGGCATTATCTCCATATCTCATTCAAGATTTTGAGATACCCGCAATTCGCTGAGAAAATACTGTAACGTAATGGGCAACAAAATGCACGGCGCCGCGGGCAGCAGCTCGACTCTACAGAAAATTTCAACTAAGGCAATAATTTGAGATGTGCTATTTCGAGATAACGAAGCTTGACTGAACTACTCTTGCCGCTCTATTTGCTTGTCATTTCTTCTAAAATCGGTTGTAATATCGTCACAAACGCACGTGAGCGGAATAAAACAGAACAACGATTGTTGTTTGAATGTACAATTTCATTAACGGCACTGGAAGACAAAAACCTTGTTAAAACGAAGGTCGTGATATAACGAAATTTTTCCCCGAAAAGTACTACTTCGTTATATTGAGGTTCAACTGTATATATATACAGCGATAGCGAAGAGAGTGCAAGGAAGAAAGTATGGTGGCAGTCAGAAGACTAGCTCTGCAGCTACAGCCAGAGTAACGCACACCGTCATCCGTTTGCACGAGGAGAGGTTTGTGCTGTGCCCAAGCCGAAACCCAGAGCCACCTCCCTTTGGCGCTGAATGTTCCGCATGTTCCTTGTCGCCTTTGCTTCAAATACTGCAGCCGGGAAGTGTAATCGTCGACCAATTTTTTCTCGACACTCTCTTCAACTGGCCTGATTGAAATCATCATGAATACAGTCGAACACGGATATATCGAACTCTAAGGGGATCGCGAATTAATTCGATATATTAAAAATTCGATATAAAAAAATACAGGCCCAGAGACTTTACCTGTGGCGGACGATGACCTACCGATCGGAGCATTCAAGAATGACAACTATTTCCGCACACACGGCGCAACGTAATGCTTTATTTACGTGAAAAAAAAAATCGCTTATGTTGGTCTGCTTCTTCGCCTTGCAAATGAAATTAAAGACGCCAACCTCGATCTTATCGAGGCTGTTCAGGTGCGAAAGCCCGGTTCCTTCCATGTCGCCGCAACAACGGCGAATCAAGCTGAATGCGGCCGCCACTTCAGTGGTGGAGTACGAGCGTGTAGCCGCCCCCTCGTCCGGACGATCTTTGTCGCCACTCGAGCTGTCGGCCTGGGTCCCTGCGACTGCAGCTACAATGTCCTCGTCGGCGAGGCTCGCAACAGCCTGAACACTGCTGTCAACGTTCACAAAATCGTCAGCAGACACTTCGGCTGGAACAGCAGCCGGGAAAAGGGACGACAACTCGCGGAACGCGTCATCCATGCGCTCGTTGTCGCCGTCGCAGTCTTCGCAGGTTTCGGGAAGTTTGGCCGTCACGAGGCCTGCCTTCCGGAAGCAGTTGGCCACGGTATCCTGCTTCACGTCTCTCCAGGCGCCCGTCATCATTTGAATGGCCCCCAGCAGGTCAACCTTAAGCTCGGTGCCCATGCGGAGGTTCACCAAAAGCCTATCAATGAGTCGCCTCCTGTAGCCGACTTTGAACGACTTAATGATGCCCTGGTCGAGCGGCTGCAACTTCGTTGTCGTGTTCGCCGGCAGCAACTTGAGCGCGATGTTTTCGAGCTCGCAGGTGGTGTGATGGGCCGAGCAATTATCGACGAGAAGGCAAGCGTGACGCCCCGACTTGCCCAGTTCGGCGTCCCACGCTTGCAGCCATTCTGTAAACAGCTGACGCGTCATCCACGCCTTCTTATTGAAGGCGTAGCGAACGGGGAGCTGCTTACAGTTTTTGAAGCAGCGCGGTGCCCTTGCTTTGCCGATCACAAAGGGCTGGAGCTTTTGAGAGCCATCCATGTTAGCAGCGAGCAGAACGCTCACGCGGACTTTGCTCATTTTGCCCCCGTGACACGTGCTGCCCCGGACGTCGAGCGTCTTGCTGGGCAGCATCTGCCAAAACAACCCGGTCTCGTCGGCGTTGAAGATTTGCGCGGGTGAAAACTTCGCGCAAATTTCCGGCCATTCCTTCGAAATCCACTGCTGGATATCCTGGCTGATGACGGCTCCGCTTTCCCCAGAAATGGTTTTGCCAACTATCTTATGGCGGTTCTTAAACCTCTGCAGCCACCCTGTGTTGTCGGCGAAGTTGTCATCACCGAGTGCAGCGGCAAACCATTTGGCTTTAGCCATTAGCATTGGGCCATCCACCGGAATGTTCTTAGCCCGCACCTCTAAAAACCACGCATAGAGAGCCTTTTCAACTTTCTCGTGGGCAGGAGCACGCACACGACAAGCTCCCGACGTTCGTTGCTCCGCCGCTTTCGCCTTTATGCCCGCCTTGTTTTTTAACAAAGTGCTTAGAGTGCTCACAGGAATCCCGAAGTCGTCTGCCACCGTCGCACTTTTCTCGCCCGCCTCAACACACTGAATGGCTTTCAGCTTTGTCACAAAATACAGGTTGTTGCGCTTCGCTTCTTGACGCTGCTTGTGCTTGCTGCGGCCATTGCTTCCGCGTCAGCTCACCACGATCCAGTCACACGTGTCGCGAGACGCACGCAAAACAATACTGAACACGAAACACAAGAACGTGCGCAGCCTCCGCCAACAAAGCGCTCGCGATGGCCACCTCCGAGGGCGACAGCGACGTACGAAAGGCACGAGCTGTGGTTGGCTCAGCAAAACTCGTGAAAAAGCAACAAGAAAAAAAAAAGGCAAAAGGAGGAGGCCGCCGGAGCCTTCGTTCCTGGCTACCTTTTCCGAGCCGATCACTAGGGTTACGCGGGGGAAGGATGAGAGACATTGGGAGAGAGAAAAAAAAAGCTGTTCCACAAGTCGGAGAGCGTGCACAGCGGGAGTACAGTCCGAGCCTCCCTCCCCCTCGCTCTCACATTTTCCGAGCCTTTTGGGGGAGGTGCGGAGCTCGCGGGTGCAGCGAGTGCAGAGATCGCGCGGCGTTCTATATATCCAATGGCGGGTAAAAATATCGTTCGATAATATAAACGTACGAATTTCTATACTTTTACACAGAATTTTCAGGGGGATAATTTACGAGTTCAATACAGACAATAATTCGATATATGTGGGTTCGATATATCCGTGTTCGAGTGTATAATGTCAAATAAAAGTGTGCTAAGCACAAATAATTCAATTTGCATACAATGGTTAGTATGCCCAACTCAACAAGTCTTGCCAGCCTGGAGAAGAAATGGTGTACTGCAAGCGCCTGTGCATGAGACACATAATTCGTAACACTGCCGTTAAGGTGTGATGGCTGTTTTCTCAGCACACAAAATGTTGTCGGGAGTACAGAGCAAGCCCAGCTCAGAGGTAAAATGATTAGCTGTTGCGGGGATGGCCCAAGACCATTCACTCGTTGATTATTGATGTGTGGCGGCATTCTAACAGTGCTTCTAATAAGTCACAATACTGAAAAGGAGCCGATTTCAAAGGCATGAAAACTGATTGGTACCCTAGGCTGCCAATTTCAGCACGCGACCCTGGGTTCCTGTGCTCACAGTGCGAGGGCGGGAGAAGGTTGCGCGCGTACCTCAGCCACTCCGTAGCAGGCGTACATGTAGAAAAAGCCAAAGTACTGGGCCAAGTGTCGGCCATGCTCGGACACCTCCTTGTTGACCAGGGAGAGCACCGCCACCAGTAGGTGGTCCGACAGGGTGGCGTTGGGGCTCGACAGCAGGCCTGCAACAGGGGCAACGCCACTGTCACACCAGAGACACCACAATCGTGTGGGCTTTGGTGCGCCACCACCAAAAATAAAACTCGTGCACGAGTTTTTCAAGCTCTCGAGAAAAAAGTAGAACAGAAAAATGGACAGTCACTTCACAGTACCTCAGTACCGTACACACTTGTGTAAGGGTCGCACTTTTTTTGCCATGTTTCTATGGTGTGTGTGTGTGGCCCTTGAAGGAAAACAGCCTTTGTCCACCACATACTTCTCAACTACGGTAGAACCTGCTTATGTGCCCCCCCCCCCCCCCCCCCCCCCCCCCCCCCCCGACGACCAGTGTTCTAAGACTGTCTAGTGTGGGCCTATGGGACACTTTGTGGGGCTAATGCATTGAAATTTAGGATGACACGACTACCGTATTTACTCGCGTAATCCTCGCACTTTTTTTCCCTGAAAATCAACGCAAAGTTTGGGGGTGCGATAATTATGCGGGGAAAATTTTCAAGCAAATGTTTCGGAGTGTTAAATGCAAAGATGAATGGGTGCAAGATCAGGATTGTCAGGTCCGCAATTGTAAATATAATGAAAACATTACTTTCAAGCGTAACTTACCTTCATTATGAAAGTACAAGGTGAACGTAAGCTCAAGCTGCTAAAGCACTTTATTTGCCGCGCGCAACCTCCCCGTCACTACTCGCGTTGCGTACGTCCTGCAGGCAATTCTACTCTTCATCAGAGTCCGTGTCGACACTGAAATCGATGGTTTCTTCATCTTCCGATGCTTCTTCGTCGTCCCACACCAGGTGGTCCTCGGTCGCATCCAGGGCGTTCGAAATTCCAGTTTTCTTGAAGCTTCTGGCCACCATGTTTACGTCAATCATCCCCCATGCCTCTGATACCCAGCTGCACAACAGCTCCACGGACGGTCTTTTGATCTTGCCGCCCGGCGTCAGAGCATGTTCACCTTCGGCCATCCATTCTGCGTACAGCCTCCGGACGTTATCTTTAAATGGCTTGTTCAAAGATACGTCAAGAGGCTGTAGCATTGATGTGAGGCCGCCGGGTATAACAGCTAGGTCCGTGCGCAGTTCCTTGAACTTCGCCCGAACTAACTCTTGAAGATGGCCCCGAAAGCTATCAAGCACGAGGAGCGACGGAAAAAGAAGCGCTCCCGGTCGCCAACCCCACACAGTCTTCACCCAGTCCACCATAAGGTCTGCGGTCATCCACCCCTTTTCTTGGACGCGCACGTGTATACCAGGGGGGAGCTTTCCTTTCGGGAGGGTCTTCCGCTTGAATATGACGTACGGTGGGAGCTTCCGCCCGTCCGCCGTCACGCCTAGCATGACCGTGCACCTCTGTTTTTCGGCACCTGTAGTCCTGACGTGCACAGTCCGAGCGCCTGTCTGTTCGACTGTCCTGCTGCTGGGCATATCGAAATTCAGCGGAGTTTGGTCCGCGTTCCCTATCTGGGAGAGCAAGAAGTTTTTCTCCTGCCGGATCCTGATAACAAATCGATGGAAGTCCACTATTTTCTCTTCATAGGCTGCGGGCAGGCGCTGGCAAAGCGTCGTTCGCCTCCTGAGCGAGAGTCCATTGCGCCGCATAAATCGTGTGGCCCACCCGTTACTAGCGCGGAAGTCTTGCACCGGGATGCCCTCCTTTCTTGCGATTACGAGTGCCTGGTTCCGTATCAAATCAATCGACACAGCACACCCATCCGCTCGTCGAGCCTTGATATATTCCAGTAAAGAGGATTCAACGGCAGGAAATTTCCCAGTCTTCGGTCCACGGAAGGCCCGGCGCGTCTTACCAGTCGTCTTGAGTTCGTCGTGCCGCCGTCTCCAATACCGGACGCAAAACTCGTTGATGCCGAAGTGTCTGCTGGCGGCGCAGTTGCCATGTTCCAACGCATACTCAATAGCTTTTAGCTTAAAAGCAGCTGTGTAGCTTGCGTAGCGTCCCATGGCGAAGCGGCACAAAGAGCACGGTGCAACACGCAAACAAGGCAAACGAGGCCTACGAGACACCGGAGAGCTGGAGACACCATCGCAAAATGGCGTAGCGGTGGTGAGTGAATGAGCGGTAGCGGCGGTGGCAGCGGATGATAGCACAGTACCGCCGCCTAGTAGCACGCGCGCCCAACCATGGCAGTTAGTTGTGGCCGCAGTCAATAGATAGCTATCGCTACGACAAGCAGACGGCTCGCGGCAGTAATTTTGGGGGTGCGATGATTATGCGGGGAAAAAAAAATTTTGCAATTTTTGATAGCCAATGTGGGGGGTGCGAGCATTACGCGAGTGCAAGCATTATGCGAGTAAATACGGTACTAGCAGGAACCGCTCCCTATAAGTCAAGCTAGTAGATCAAGTGTAACACCACCCAGAGTTGCTCTGAATATGAATGAACGTGGACAGAAATGAATTTAAGGGGGGAATTTAGCACGGTTTCGTTGGCAGTTTGAAATGGTGCTTCGCACGCGAGACCCACGGCTGTCAATACAAGGCCCTTTGCCTGCTTTTCTGCTCACATAACTGTTGTAAGGTTTACAGAAAACGACTGTACTTTCATATTACAGTCAATTACTGAACCCATGCTAGAGACAAGCTTCTTGAAGCAAGATACCACCTGCCGGTGTAGTGGCAGTGCACCAGTCGTGTCTCTAGGCCTAGTCTGCATTGCATCTTTGGAGTCATTGCCTACTGTAAGAGGTCTAATCCTGTTACCAGTACACCACACACAGAATAACCCCATTCAAATTACAGCACAGCTGGCTGCTGCTGCGTGGGGAGCTGCGTGCATTAAAGTACTTTGGTTCCCTCTACTTTGGCACACGCATCCAAAGCAGTGCCTCGTAAATGAAGTCGACCATGTGTTCACCTCTTCTATATCTCTGCGTGCCATCTGCGTTCCTTTGGAGGACCCTCGGCCTATTGTTGGTGTAAATAGTTTGAGATTGCATTATAACTGCAATAACATTTTAAAATTCTCCTCATTTCTCAAACTTCTATCTCGCGCTATATTCATATAAATAAGCTAAAATGGTAATTTTTCCATCATAATGCTGCTCCGTCTATTATAGCAATGGCATGAAAAATGAGAAAGTGACTGTTAACACATAATTCCAAAAAGATACCTAAATCCGTGATTTTGAAATCTCGGGAAACTAGGGGGCCTCAGTTATGATGTTAGGTTAATGTGCTGTTTGTAGCTCCCTGTCGAACATGTTCGGTGAGGATAATTATAGACGTGAAATGCAATTGATTGTAAACATTTAAAGGTGCCAAAAAACACATATGCACAAGAGAAGACAGAGACACCTGTTGCTTTTAAATATTTACAATGACCAGCTACCAAGTTGCCCAACAAAAAGTTCTCTTATGAAACACACTTGCCTTTCGCTGACCTTAAGCATTATGTTCTTAGCTCGTTCCTCACGTCTGCGCTCTTGTCAACGTCTGCAGCATAGAGTGCCTGATACAATGGGCAACCTTGGCAGCACGCCACACACTGTCATGTCAGTAGCAGCACGGAGTGTTTATGCTTCGGTGAGAGCCACAGCTGCAATGACTCGCCTGGTGAGCATGACAGTGCACCAAGATGTTGTGGGGCAATTAGCAGGCTGGCGTGTTTTTGAAAAATTCTTTGCTTTCACACCTCAACTAATGTTCAAACATTTGCATTACCAACTCATAAACATCCTGAAAGTTTTTTTTTTTATTTTCGGGTGGAAAGTTGTGGAGAGCGACCCTTACACGATCACTGCCTTTGTTTGAGTGTATACGGTAGTCTGAACTCAAAGGAAACTGAAAAATTGCTCGAGCTATGAATTAGACACAGTTTAAATCAAGGATGCACTTGAACCGAAAGCAGCTTTGAATTTGGTGACTTTGCAGACCACTGCACTGTCGCAGCCAGTTGAGGCACTGGCTGTTGTGCAGGGTACTCACTGGAGGAAGCGCAAGGGAAGAGTGGGGTGTACGGTCCGTCCCTCGCCGAGGCATGAGCCAGGAACACCACGATTTTGGCGAAGGCACTCCGAACCTGGGTGGTGACAGGACGGATGAGTGTGGGTGGATAGAAGAGCTTAAAATGCAAGACAAAAAGAAATGCACGGGTGAACATACGATGTGCCAAATTTGAATCACCAGAATTAGTTGTTGCACATTTTGCTTTTACATTCACTGCCTTCCCATTGTGGCTTTCAATGTGATTCTGCTGCTGCGTAGGCTTCTGATGGGAGGACACTTGTAGGTAGGAGATCCGCTCAATCCGCAAGGCACTCTAGGGTGGGCGCACACACAGTGGCATTTACAGCCATAAGAGCTATAAACACAGTAGAACAAAACATTTTGGCGTTGGTTCATGGCCACCGAATCAAGAAACCACGAAAAAAGTGGGGTACAAGTACGCCACAGTGTATGTGTGTGCTTTGCCTCACTTTGTTCTTAGTGAAGTTTTATTATTAGGGCCAAAAATAAAGATAGGCAACAAGCACACTGCCAAATCCTCCTAGCAGTCCCAAGCTCTTCTTATTGCCAGATGAGCCCCAAATGAGTACAGGCAAAGAGAAAAATGTGTGCAAAAAGCAATTTTAAGCCAAAGCATGGCTGCTTAACAACTGTGTCAACATGTGCTTCTGCTGCACACCGATTAGGGAATGCTGTTTGTCAAGACTTTGTAGGAGGGCTGAGGTGTCCGTTGAGTTTGAAGTGCAGGCTGGCAATCTAACTCTGCCCCCTGCTACTCGGCACGTGCCTGTCCTTTCAAACCGAGCCCTCACCCTGCCCCGCACCCTACCTCTACCAATCTCTGCAGAGATGTGAGCCTGCACAGATGAGCCCAGTGCAACAGCAATGCCCTTTCATTTCCAGTATGCAGAGTTTCCCCTCTCAGCACTGCCAGTTACTACCGATGAGCTTCCCGCAGGCAGCAGAAATGGGCTACAACTCTGCTGTGAGTGCAGACGCTACCAGCGTCCACTCGGACGATCAGTGCTGCTGAATGAAAGCACACATGGTTTCTCAGTTGACCTTGTGAACTTCCCACTACTGGCAATTTTCATGCCCCGCGCCACCACTGCCGCAAGCTAGTAGAAGAAAGATCGGCGCATGCGAAAAAGCGCCATTTTCTCTGTTGGCTGAGTGGTTTACCAGCATATCAAATGTTGCTGTCACAGTTTTCCTATGAAAATGTATCTTAGAAGCTCTGTTACATGGATATTTGCAGGATAACGAGGCAAAAGAGCTTTTAAGTTCGGGCTTACGGGGGTTTACCGTCACAGAGATACTCCGGCTAAGAGGGACGCCGTAGTGAAGGGTTCTGAAAATTTCGACCACCTGGGGTTCTTTAAAGCACACTGACATCACAAAATACACAGGCCACTAGAATTTCGCCTCCATCGAAATTCGACTGCCGCAGCCGGGATCAAACCTACTTTTAAGTGTCATCAGCTTGAGTGTGATGGTTGTAGCAATCCACAAAAAAATAAATAAAATATCATGGGAATAGGAAGTTCCCATTCTGTAGTGAAATGCTGGCAGGACACTGACAGTGTACAGTCAAACCTCACTACAGCGAACAGGTAAAAAAATATAAAATAGTTCAATATGGTTGAAATTCGTAATATACAATTTCGTCAAAAACACATGCAAGCCAGCACAGTTCAGTCAGTGAAGGGAATCCTTATAAGAGAAACCAAGAGACCTTTTCACAGGCACTTGCAGCAATTCTGGGGCACCAGTTATGTTGGCTTTCCCGCAAAGCACCGCAAGAGCACAATGTTAACCAGTTAAGTGCCAGCTAGGGTGCCCTTCACACATTATAGCGGTATGTCAGAGCATGTAAGGGCTGCACATGGGTGCAGCGCTTACATGAGATTATACTGTATAAAAGATGATTTGCCTGGACTAGAACTGCCTCTGTAAATCCATGGCACTGTTTGTCTTCAAACAGTCGTGTGCTCAGTGCACTACAAACAGGCACATTTCAAGTGTAATGTGTATTTCGCAAGAGTGTCTGGAATTTTCATTCAAATTCCATTTCATTCTGATTCTTCTGGCCCTAAACTGCCCCATGCCCTTGCTATTGCTGGAATGAGTCAAACTGATGGGCAGAGGGCAACGAGAGAATAGAATTGAACATTTGCACCATAGTGGCCTGACATTCACTGCATATATGTTCCATCCACTGATTCAAACAAACTGAGTACAAGGCATGGTTAATTGCTCCTAGAAGACAGTGCACCGAAAAAGGTGACCTTACTGTTCTTGCTTTCTACCTGCACGCACGACTACAAATCTACACTATTCACATTTATGTAGCACATGGCTAGCTATATTTATGGGCACAGAAAAGTGCAAACGGGCAAAGCTTAATAAGCTATCAATCCATCGGAATCTCTGCCACCCTTAATCATGCTTTTTTTCAGAACCCACTCTCCTGCACCTCTTACCAGCACTGTGCGGAAAAATTCGATGTGTCCTGAATTTCTACCACGCAACAAAACTACTAAGTCGAGTGAATTTTTACTTCAAAAGCGAGTTCCAGGGTGTTTTATGAGCGAAGTGAGGCTCAGCTTGGAAGCTGTCCCCATCTCCAGCAACCGACTGGATTTTCGACCTTACCCCCCTGCAACTGGAAGGAAGAAGCCGTTAGGCATGAGAAACGGGGCCCACCTCATTGGTAGGGCACTCAAGCAGGTACTCAGCCAGCCGGTGTGGGTGAGCAAACAGCACCTGGTTCGCAAACCAGAGCCGCACATTGCGAGAGTGCCGCAGGTGCACACACAGCACCTCATACCAGTCCGAGGCCGAGCCCCTGCATCAAAGGAAGGGTGCTGTTGGACATTGTTCCTACTTCCAGGCACACTGGGCTTACTTGAAATGTAAGCACCAAAAGAGGGTCGCCATTCAAAACCAAGGGAGCACAACAGCAGAGAAACACACTGTGTATTCATAGTGCTGGCAACTTCACTGCTACAGATGCCCATCTATGAGAGGGCGCAACAGCAGCGGGTAACTGCAAAAAGTAACCACAAAGAGGAATTCTGTCACGTAACAATCAGCTTGGATGCCATTTCGCTCACTTATCTGAACAGAGCTACAGCGGTCAATCCTCCTTGCAAAAAGGCACCCAGTACGTGCTTAGTGTCAATGCTCACATTACGAAACCTTCATTTTTTTTTTTGTTCAACCCTCATGCAAAGGCTATGCTGCTGTTCCATGTTATGCAGTCACTGTCTCGACTTTCAAGCTTTTCTGCAGAGTAATTGAAAGCACCATTGCTCTTGTCAGCTTTTACTAGGCACATGACATTACTACTTAAGCCCTGGCTTGCCTGCCACTTAAACTGATTTTGCATGTGACAAGAGTTCTTGTTTGGTTTGCTGGAAATAAACCAAAACCTGGAAGGGGTGGGGTTATAACATTAAACAACACCAACTAGTAGAAATAAAAATAAAGGACATGCTGCAACTTTTAGAACAAGGCACTACAGTGTTTATACACACAGAGGTTTACTGTGATGAATTTTGACTATACCTGGAACATGAATGACAAATTGTTCTCCTCAAACTTGACAGCTGCCACGCCACTTTTGACTGACTGCTCAAATTGTCTTCTTGCTCGGTTAAATGTGCTATTTTTCCCTGAACGCTTCAACCACTACAGCGTTTAATTACAAGTAGGGGTGCGCAAATATTGAAATTTCCGAATACGAATATGAAGAAAAAATGGCTTCGAATATCAAATATCTGGTCAGCACAAAAAATAAATTCAGAAAAGATAAACAAGCGAACATTGCTGCTCATATATTTTCCAAAATAGTGTATGGCCTTTGCAACTGAAATAAACGAAACTAGACTGCCTGAGCACCGTATAAAAAGAAATCATGATGTGCGCAGAAATGTATACTACTTAATTGAACAGCATAACAGTATCTGACCTGCAATGTGGTCAGGCAAAATGAAATCCATAACATGACAAGACTGGAAACAAAAATAACATGATGGCTAGTAAAACCTCATTAATTCGGAGTTCAAAAAACCGACAGAAATATCCGGGTTATTCGAAGGTCGATCTATAAAATGCCCCGCGGCCACGAAAAAACAAAAAACTACCGAAAATGCAGTAGTCTTATGAGGCGGCTCTATCGTGCAAGCACCTGCAATCATGTGACGAGCACAGAGTTTCGGCGTGCTGGAAGACATCGCGAACGTAAGCGATATGGGAACGCACATTGACGTCGGAATGACGAGACTGCTTCTAAAAAGGAAAAAAAAATTGACCAGCGACGCGTCAGTCAGCGTCTGAAAGCGGCACAGTGCTGATATTGAACTACGGGCGAATGCGCGGGCCGAAAGTTGCCATTGCCACGCACGAGTGGTGAAGCTCAGAAACCAAAACTACGTGGCTAGGTTATTTTCTTTTTTTTATCTAGTGACAGGGGCCCTCGGAACGTTGTCACGCCTGCTGTTACGCCCACTTAAGAGGAGCATGGGTTACAGTGCACCATGCAATAAATAGGCGGGATCTTTACAGGATTGCTTGCCCTATTGTGACACCTCGACTCGCCCCTTCGGAAGCCTCACGCGAAATTCCGCAAGTAGGCTTTACCGCATATGGGCCTGTCACACTAGGCCAACAGTCGGCCGATTCGGTCTGCCAAAACCATGTCGTCGTGATGTCTGGCTCTATGTCACACTGCGCCGACGAAAACAGTCGGCCGACTGTCGGCGTCGGCGCCAGGTCTCCCACAAGACGGCAGTTGGCCGATGGTCCGCCAACTCCCATGTCACACTAGCGAGACAGCGTGCGAGACCTCCCGCCGACTTGGCCCTTTCTCGTTCTCACTCTTGTTTTGTCATTTCCTGCTATGCGAATTCATGGGCCGGGACGCTTCATTTTTCACTCTTAAATAAATCCCACCATAGTAAATTAAACTCAACACTCCTGATTATGAACCTAGATTGAGTGCAGCCCATACTTATTGCTGGAACTTATTGCTGGGTCAGAAAGGCATGGCTCGAAAAATAAATCCAGTCGCTCGCGGGTAAACAAGACGGGAGAGATTATTTAAAACTAAAATAATAAAAAGAAGAAATTCTCGACCACGTGGATTCGAACTAGGAACCTCTGGAATGCGAAGCTAATGCTATACCCACGACGGCATGAACAAAGCGTGTCACTGTTTTCTGAGGTGCTGATAAGGAGCACTCAGCAGTGTGACACTCGCGACAGAAGTAAAAAGCAGGCGACCCATGTGCGAAAACTCGGCCGGCGCGCTGCACCGGTCGCTGCTTGCGAATTGCAGCCCCACTGCAAGCAGGGGCACACAGAGCAGCAAGCATCGCTGCGCCGCTCGACTCATGCACTCGAGCTCAAAGCGTACGCTTTGCCACTCGCAGCGGTCTGATTACTGCTTGGCTTGGTGTTGAAGTTCGCACCATAAAAGACAAAATAGCCGTATTATCAGAAAGACCACCTGCTATACACGAGCAGCGACAAAGCATGCTTGCGCTAGTAGCGAGATTTCGGCAACGGCACCGCCTGCGGTCGCGCCAGGCGACGAACTGCGCTGCTGCCTGGCGCAGCACACGCCGCTTCGCGAGTAGCCTGCGCTATAATATCTCTTAATATCGCTTTGCTGTTAGCACTATAATCGCATCATAAACTAAAATTATGGTCAATTTCCGCGACACCTTTGGCTGCGAAGCTAGCGGACTGCTTGGGCGACAGGCGAGCCGGACCGCAACGGCGGGCCAGCGGCACCTTGTGAGGCGATTCTGGCGAGAAGTTTTGCTCGTATCAAAGTTGCTGCTTTTACCAGCAACTCGGTGTTGATCAACGATCCTCAGAAATGATACATTTGTCACATTTTTATGTCTCAACATTTATTGCTTACGTCAAAAACAATCTTAAGCTGATTTTTATTACAGCCGCGGATGGGATCCAGGCTGGCCTGCCGGCGAGCAGGCTCGGTTTACTTCACATACGTTCGCACCAAAAAAGACAAAACAGCCATGCTATCAGAAAGGCCGCCTGTTATATGCGAGCAACGACAGCATGCCTGCGCAACAGCCGCGCTTTCGGCAACGACGCCGAATGTGGGAGCGCAAGGGCGACGAACTGCGCTGCTTCCCGGCTGCCGTACTCGTCGCTAAGCCTAGCTGGTTTCGCATCGATGCCGCAGCTCAGGGCGCTTTGGAACTAGCCAGCGCAGTAATAAAGGAACTTTTCTAGTCACCCCTTTACTGCCATCCTGTCCCATAATAAAATAAAGTTATGCTCGATTTCCTCGACGGCTTCAGCAGCGAATCTAGCAGACGTCAGGCGAGCCGCACAAAGCAGCAGCAGGCGGCTATAGGATGAAATTTGCCTGTATCGTAGTTATCACTTCAACCAGCACCTTGGCATTGGCCAACGATACTCAGTAGTGATACCTTTTTGGACATTCATCTATCCCATAGCTTGTTATGAACGTAAACAAACAGTACTATAGCAGCGGAATCGTGTTCGTGTCTCAAGAATGTTTTAGCTTGGCGACCGATCTCGCGTCGACACGGTCGGCAGACTGTGTTTGTCGGCGTCGCAGGCGTCAAAGCATGTCACACTACGAAGACATCTGGTCGTCAAACGTGTTGGTGTCGTTGTCGGCCTAGTGTGACAGCTTGGTCTGCCACAGACAAGGTCTGCCGACCGGGTTGGCCGATCTTTGGTGTCTTTGTCGGGTCGGCGTCGGCGGCGTGTCGGGCTAGTGTGACAGGGCCCATAGCATAGTTGACCAAAACAAAATGGTGGTGGTCACACTCAGAGAGTTGAGGTGGCAGAACAAATGTCATGGGTGTGAGCATTAATTAGATAACATATTACAGAAGGATAAAAAAATAAACTCGCTTTCGCGCTGCAATTGTTAGAAGCGGGTCGTCCCCCATCTTGTTCGCCGCACGTGTGGTATGTGGGAAAGCCCACTTGCGAAATTGCGCACAAGGTCAAGCCTAGCTGCCTCGGAATGCGATCGGTCCACGCGGTAAACGGTGGAGAAGAAAGAGAACAGGGCCTTTATATTGTTTTCCTAGAACTTTAAAATTTATATTCAGATAATCTGCCCAAATATTTCGCTTTTGCCACAATCAAATTTACGAAATTCGGCACGGTATACGATCGCTGCCGAGTATTTGGGAATTTTCGAATATTCGGAAATTCACGAATATCATTTCTCGAAATTGAATATGAACCGAATATGAAACAAATTCGATTCGTATTCGAAATTTTGAATATCAAACACCCCTAATTACAAGCCTTAGGAAATGTTCTTGAGCATTACAAACTGCACCACAAAGATGGCCCGACAGAGCAATGCATGCAGGCATACTCTTCCACAGAGCTTTCCCTATTGCCAGTGCCATGGTTTAAAGCAGACAAGAAAGATTATAGTTTCTGCAATGCGGCAGCATCCAATGACAACGGAATTTCAAAGAACTGCCACGTCTTTGCGGGAAGTCACCGTGCACGATAGCAATGCCCAAAGAGAGAGCTGGAGCTTCTTACCTAAGAGACTTTTTGGTATGGAAAGCAGTCTGAAATAGGAACTTGGATGCCAGCTGTACGCTCACCATGGCCAGGTCTTCTGCTTCGGGCGTCTGCACATGTGAAACAGCATGCCATGAGCGGCAGCACCCTCTCGACATCTGTGCCCTCTCACACAATCTTCACAAAACATTGAAAATTTGATGTTTGCCTAGACACTTCATGTTGCTTCAAAAATTGAGGCACAAGAAACTGAACAAGTCAGCCACGCACAAAGTGCTTTCATTCACAATATTTACAATATCCTAAGCTACCAAGGAAGGCAGACCGCAGTTACCAAGGGCATTTGACAACTCTAAGCAGTTTCTTTACTACGAAGTAAAACCCTCATTACTACGAACCTCACATTAACGGTTTTATCAGACTTACGAAATTTAAAAAACTCCTGCCAGGATGCCTATACTTTAAACATAAAAATATTTCACTAGAAAGAATTTCAAAATACTGAGCATTTCAGAATAACGTGCCCAATTTATTTGCTTACCCACAGTAAAAGCACCTCGTTATTACTGACTTGCTCCAGATTTACAGCACCGAAAACTCTACCGGCGTTCTCAATTTATGGCGTGGCTCTGTTGACAGTTGCCATCACCACGTCCCTCACTGGAAGCTGGGTACAGAACTGCCGATGGCGTGACACCAAGCCATGTGACTTCAGCCATGTTCTTTTTCTTTTAGGACATGGTTCTGCAGATGAGGCCTCACTGCCTCATTTTTGTTTAATATTTTGTAATTTTGTCATCGCTAAAAATATATGGTGTTCTATGACGCACAGTTATGAATACTGCAGTACTTCGTGACACTGAAGTTGCACTAATAAACTTTGACCACCTGGGGTTCTTTAACATGCACTAATAAACTTTGTTGAGTAGATGATAATGCGGGTATAATTCTATTAACGTCATATCTGCACTCAGTGAAAAAAAGAAATCTAATACGACAGTGCTATTATGACAAAGCAGCCTCATGAATGCTGTCATGATGCAGTGTAAGATCATCAAATACTGCATAGCTGGAGGATTGACGTCAGCAATTGATCAGCGGAAGGACCAACTACAAGGCACTGCTGGCCGAACGTAACATGGTGGCTCGAAAAAAGAACATCAGGGGCAGCTTGAGCTACAAAGTAAGCAGGAGCATCCTTCCCATGCTGCCTTGCTACTCCTAAATGCAGATCACCAGCAGTGGAATGCTGCCCCAAACGCAGTGTTTATGAACACACTAGCCTGCTTGGCTTTTGCATGTCAGTTTCATCGGACTGCAAGCCCAGTGATGAGCCTGAAAGACGTCACAAACAGGAGGTGCAAAAACAAAACTACGGTGCTAGATGTATCCAACAGCAAGGTAAGCATGCCCCCGTGCAGGCTGGTTTCAAGGTTTACGTTTCTGTCATGATTTTTCTTTGCCTCTTGTGGCCTAAGATACGCAGTTGGTAGAATCTAATGGACGAAAAATAAGTACAAAAGAGGTCACCATGAAACAACTGCAGCAGGGCACATGCAACGCAGCTTTGCCTGTTCCACTTTAACCCTGCAAGCCTCGCTTTCGTGTGCGCTGCCTCTTACCACAGAGATCAAAAAGGACAGGACAGCCGGTGCTGGTTCACTTTCGTTGCTGGTGCATTCACAGCCAGTCATAGATTGCTTTGTTAGAGTGATACGCTCACAATTCGTACGATTTTCTGGTTCATATGATCCAAATCATGAGCCATTAAAATCTTCCACAGAGATATTCTTTTTCTTCTGGCTATTAAGTTTCTGAATAATGCTATTTCCCAGCAAGCACATTCAAATTCCGTTAAAATTCTGATCACACGATACTTTAACGAGCAATAGAAGGCACGCTAACATACAGAAAGCTATGCCTAGGGGGCCTCCCTCTAATGCATAAATGCGATAAGGCAAAACATATGAACACCAATACATATACGGAATGGTCTGAGCTTGGGGACGCACGACATGAGCACGAGTACCTTTACACGATTGTAAGTTGACCCCCCCCCCCCCCCCCCCCCAACATTACATTTAAAAAAAAAACTAAAAAAACTTGGAGGTCGTTTACACTTGGGTCTTTAATAACAGAACACGACAGCACTACCCTGCGCCCTCCACTTATCGCCAGCTATTGGCTGCAGCACGCGGGAGCGCCCGTGGGCACATTCCAAAACGAAACTGTATCAGTCACTGGACTACTTGTTCACAATTGCACCATCGTCCTCACTAACGCTGCTGTCATGATCGCTGCTGCAGTTCCACAGCTCATTTTCTAAGGTTGTCGTGCAGCGAGATCCCCCAATTCGCAAACAGCCACATCATGACATCGCGTGGAACAGCTGAAAATTTTGCCTCCCTGCAGCTGCCACACCTGTATCACCCATTGCGAACGTCAAACTTGCGGCCCGGCGCGCAGTTGTTCGCTTCTTTGGCGTAAAGAATGACAGCCATCTTGAATGTAGCCGTGAACGCGTGCCGGTCGCTTGCCGGACCTGGAGCACAAATGATGACTGACGAAGCACTACATAGAAAACTTGTGAAACACGGCCGGCAGTAGTCAAATGCGTCAGAGCCAAAGAGAAACTACGCGTGAGCGGCGTCGGCTCTTTCTTCACCTACCCACACTCCCCAGCGGCGCTGCGGTTCCGAGTGGTGGTGCCAACTCCATTGGAACAGCGGCCTTTCCATCAACTATCAATGCTCCCTTGAGCGCCGAGTGCGCGGTTGAAAGTAAACAAAAAAAACTTGGACAAGGCCTTTTAAGTGTAGAACACAAATGCGTTATTGGGCCGTAGCTGCTTATCAGTAGACGCAATCTGCAGCCATGTGTTGGGAGTGGGCTGGTGCTGGTTTGCTGCTTATCAACAGCCACCATCGGCCGCCGCGCGCGGGGTGGGGATGCCGGTAATGCGCGTTGACATAGCAGCTGCTCAAGGCCAGCACCAAGAGTGATGCGACAGAGCCATGCAGCAAAAATGTAACTACGCTGTAACATGCCTGATATCTGATCTGTCTCGCCTTTATTTATGGTGGGATACCTTGGTTTCGATTTTAAGTCGAAACCCCCCCCCCCTCGGATTTTCAAATTTTGAAAAATAGGTCGACTTACAATCGTGTAAATACAGTAGATGCATGCAGTCAGCTGCCACAGTGGCTTCCCCATGAAGCACACTGAAGCATAACTGATGCGACAAAGGATTCAAAAATGACAACAGTGACAACCAAGATGATCTGGCTACTTTCAGCTTTGCCACTGCCATATGAGATACAATTTTAAGTCTCTTTTGCACTACGGGCAATGCCAATGAGGACAGGAGTCCCCAAGCAGTAGAAAAACTCTTAAGGCATTGAGTCAACAAGTGCTGACTGACCTTTTCTGGTAAGTGAGAGTATCAATAAATGCTTTGTATTAAATCACAATTTTTTAAATCTCAACGGTTTTGGATGATACGCTTTCCTAGATAGTGTGCGTTTTTTCCCCCCATGTATAAAAAAAAAATCGATGAAGTTCTACTGTATTAAGTTAGTTTCCAGCAACAACCACCGATGTTTAGAGGGAGCAAAGGCCCGACCACCACAGGCACTGACCAGCCGATCCTGGTCCGGCGCCAGTGCCACAAAGGGCGTGTTGCAGCTGACCAGCTTCTTGGTGAACTGGAAGTACTCGTGGCTGAACTGGTTGCGCGTGTGCAAAAACTTGATGTTCTGCCTCCAAACACTACGCTCGATGGCTGCTGGCATTCGGGGTACAGCACCCACTGCAAAGACAAATCGAAGGACCACTGCAGCAAACTTCTTTGCAACTGCTCATGTCTCAATGTCTATAGACCTTGCCTCAACAAAAAGAAATGGTGCCATTTAAGAAGAACATGCGAGGGATAAAAAAGGACTCCACTGTTCAAAAGAATATTAACCCATTCTGTTCCAATGATAACGATTCGCCATACTCGCTTTAAGATATTTTTGGTTTGGTTTTGGTTTACGGGGGGTTCGACGTCCCAAAGTGACTCAGGCTATGAGGGACACCGTAGTGAAGGGTTCCGGAAATTTCGCTCAACATTGGTTCTTTAATGCGCACTGACATCGCACTGTACAGCCCAAGGGGTCTACTTCTGAGCCCTGCAGCGCAGCTCCTTGTGCATACTCAGGGGCCCTAATCTCATGAAGGCGGGAGGAACGTCTTCAAGCCTCCCAAGCTTAGGACTGTCAAATGTGCTTAAATAGCCCCGCTACACGGTTTGGAAGCCAACCCCTTGGGCTGCATATATTTGAAAAGGACTACACGTGGGCCTCTAACATTTCGCCTCCGTCGAAATGCGACTGTCGAGGCCAGGATCGAACCCGCGTCTTTCTGGTCCATAGCCACTGTGGGGGCTTAGTGAGGGAATGAAACAGTCATGTTTTCCTGCTTGGGAACAGCAATGGGCTGGTTTTCTTTGTTCACTGTCTCTTTTTCACTCTCTTTTCCAAAGTGACTGCTATTTGTGTTTTTTATCCAATATGATTTTTGAGGCTACGAGTAAACTGAAGGTGCCCAGCTGGGTAGCCGTGCAGCTCTCTTGTAGCAGCGTAGGTGTGTAGCACTGCAGCTGTTATAAACTCTACGAGCAGGTGCACCATGAGCCCTTCAGTCCCCTGCAGTCAATAACCACGAGGGGCCGACATATCGCCATTTGTACGCTGCTATAACATGTATTGCAATTCCCTGTCAGCTGATAATTCAGCTCCCAACTGTTCAAGAGCCAAATCAACAATTGGGTGCATTCTATGTCTAGGCAGTGTTCAGTCCACCGGAGGCAACACGTGGCATGTGAAGTGCACACGATAGCAAGGGCTGCCATCTCTGTGCCAGGCATAGGCAGGAGCAAAGTTGCTCTAGCGCCTTTATCATACCGAAGAGTAAGCTTCCCTGCACCATTGCGTAATGTTGCACAGAAGCTAACTTGTCAAGGTGTGCTTTCTTCTGTGGAAGCGTTTCATATATTTTTCCTTCACTCGCCAATAACACACAGACATCCCAACCAAGAGTGCTGTTGTGCGGTGTTGCCGGGGTTCACAGTCGCTGTGAAAGTTTGTCTAAACTGAAGTACGTGCAAAACAGTTTTTAAGCATTTTTTTAATACTGAATTCTATGAAAAACCAAACAAATGTCTTACTATGCTCATCTCATCTGAGAAATCCTGTTAACTGAGTTTGTCTAAACGGGATTGGGTCTATCGTATTAAATTTTCTTTCTTTCTGCATCCAAATTTTTATTTCCACTTAACAAAGGTCACCACCACTACTGTCGCCATGGTGACAACTAGCAGAGCTGGATCCCCAAGCCACCCTGCACGAGTGTCAATACCGAGATGGGGTGAGAACCACCCAGCATAGTACTCTTGGCAACACTGCAAATACACTGGCTGCAACTGACATTAAAATTGTGCAGCATATAAGTCCCCTGCATTTGTGATGCACTCAACACAATTTAAATTGCATTTTGTTCCACCAAGTGCTTGCAGTAGCTCTTTACAAAACGTGGCGCAGAATTTTCCACAAACAATGGTTAGTTCATCACAATGTCGTCTACAGTGTGTGTCTGGCTGCTAAGTTGTGAATGTAGTTCAATTCACAATAGCATATTGTCACCAGAGAAGAGAAGTCCAAGGTGCACAAGATCTGCTAGCATGACAAAGCACCAGCAGTGAAACTGAGTCCACAGAAGACTGCAGAAGGTACTGCGGGATATTCTTTGAGGCCTACAAGTAGTATTCGACCCGAAAATCACATCGCTAGTGATTCTAGACGAGCCTCGCGCCACAAGCATACCCTTAGCCTGGAACCTATTTTTGCACGCACAAATACGTACAAGTTTTCTTTTTTTTTTTCCAAGAACAGTTTCTGAATGGAATGCCCTACCACAGAACTCTCCGTTGCTTTCTAATCATTCTTGATATCTTCACTGCTGCATTCGTAGCCTCACTGTAACTGCATTTTTATGTGTGTTTTTGCATTGTCTATTTTGTGGCAACTATATTGTTTGGTACTTGCTTTGCTTTTCCCCTGTATGTATTTCCCTCTCCTGCTTGGACATACAGCATGTCCGCAGTATTCAATAAATAAATAAATAAATAAAAATAAACACACAAGACATGTCACCCCTCATTTGTGGTTTTGCACAGGGAACCTGTCAGTAAATAACCAAAGCAATAACTACTGAGCAGGATAGCTTACCACAGGAGATAATCAGTACTGTCTGCGGAAATATCGCTGCGAGTTCATCAACCACAGGATGCAAGCCTCTCCCATCGGCTTCCAATTGTCCTGCAGTAACTGTGGGCACTGTATCCCAGTAAATTCACCACTTTCACCTCCCCACATAGCTCAGTGCCCCTACCCAGCTATATTCTCCCTGTCCCAGAGCATCCTGCCTCTCATCATGACAGACCATCGGTGAATCTGTTCTAAGCATGACATGCGACGGTGGGCTCAGTTGTCAGCAGGGACAGCCCTACCCTCCCAAGCAGGACGTTTAGCCCCAATGCCCCTCTGATTATTGAGCATAGGGTTGGTGGTGGCAGCTCACCCTTGGTCTGCTGCATGCTGAGGGCAGCCATGGCGTCAGCGAGGGGTGTTCTCTGGTAGAACAGGATGTAGGCATTCCACCAACGTTTTTGCCGCCGGTACGACATGCGCTTGAGCATGTGGTCGAACACCTCGCCCATGTACTCTCCCCCAAAGCACTGGTTCTTCATCTCTTCCTCCTCGTCCATGCGGCACTCGGACACCTCGCCATCGTCAAACTTGTACCACCGGTAAGCTCCACCAGGGGGCCTGCATTGTGCCAGAAGGCAGTCATGGTGATCAGTGAGGCAAGGTTTGCACAAAGCAAGAAAATGGTATATGGGGATTCAGTGGCCCCCTGAAACTCGAGGTGGGCTATGAAACCCCCCAAGGTGGAGGGCTCCGAGCTGATTAAAAATACTGACTGATAAATTAGGGACAGGCAAATAACATGAATGAAAGAACAACAAAAGAAACCCGCTGCAAACCAAAAAGTGAACTTTGGGGCAACAAGAATGGCCAATACAGCTGCGTTTCAGAAATGCGCATTTCTCAAAATTTAACTCTAAAATTTACTGCCTAAATGTCAGTGCACGTTAAAGAACCCCAGGCAGTCGAAATTTCCAGAGCCCTTCATTACGGCTTCCCTCATAGCCCGAGATGCTTTGGGACGTTAAACCCCCTGTTACATTCGGGCGCTCGCCCATCTGTGTTGGCAGCATCGTCAGCGAAGCTCACCTGCTGGAAGCCGGCACTAAGCTTCTTCGGTATGGTTCCGAGACACGCGATAAGAATCGCTCCCACATTCGAGACCCGAGTACAGACACCGTCGCCAAGATTCCGGGAACCAAGCAAAGGGAGCGAGGGCCTGCGGAACGCCGCCGCAGCGAGCGTCGAGCACCTGACAGCACCGAGTGCTGCTATACTGGACAGACTCTTGGCGAAGCAGAGATGCCGCCACAGGGATCGAGCGGCAGCTAATCCCCTATGGCCATGACTAAGCCGAGGGGACCAATGTGGCCTCATTCCCGGAATACGGCAGCGAGCTGGCGGTCGTCGTCCACTAATCTTCGCAGGCATGGCAAATGACGAAGCGACTCCTTTTGGCTACTAGACCTGACCCTGCGTTCTTGTCCGAGCATCTGACTGACATCTAAAGAACAGGTGTCGGCGATGCGTGGAATCTTTCGGCTGGGTACGAGATCACCCCCCTCCACTGTCGATGTGGACACAAGGGCATCCTCCTCTCTCCCTGGCTCGACACGTGACGAGGGCGTGTCCCTATGTACGTTAGTGCGTGTTTGTGCATGCTAATACAAGATAGGCCACTCCCACCCTGGCGGAGACGTCCTCAGCCTGGGGAATCTGGGGAACAAGAACTGTATAAAACTGGACAGCGAGTGAAGTGAAAGTCGTGCTCCTCCGGTGTGCTCCTCTTCTGTGCTCCCATGTAATGCTCAGTCGTGTTCCCTTTTGGGTGCTCCTATTGTGCGCTCCATTTAGGGATCATGCTCCCTTTTAAGGCTCCTTAAGCCTCCTTTTAAGATCCTCTCTTCGGAGAGAAGTTCCTTTTGACCTCTATGTAAATAATGTAAATAAACCCTCCAGTAAACTTCCTTCCATCATCCAACTCCTTTAACTCGTTGGCAGTCCTGTCCTGGTAGTGGTGGTGGCGGTCGGAGCAAGTGTTGTCCCGTGACAGTGGTTCTGTCGGGAGCGACTCCGAACCCCTATCCAACACCCCACAAACATATTGGCTAAACAAGGCAACAGCTCAGTTAACAGATATGGTGGGAGCTGTCATTAGTCACAAATCTTACACCTACCTGACTGCTTAGCACTCAGGCTTCCTACTCTCACTGCTGCATGGCCTTCCTAGCAAGAACCTTAGGGTCAGCTCCGACTCGAGGGTACAACTCCGGGCCGTTGAGCGGGCCAAAGAGGTTGCAAAGAGCCAGGGGCTTCCAGCCACCTAGTGCGACCAGCAACCCTTGGCGATGAATAAAGTTCTTCCTCCTTCGGCGAAGAAGCCATGGTCTTCGAGTGCTTGCACGTGCACGTATGCGGGGCCCCAGAAAGTACCTCCTCTGTAGGATGCACTGGTGGGTGTGCCAAATTCTTTAAATTTCAGCCATGCAGAGGCCCAGATTGGGCTCTGCATAAAGGCTCTCATTGTAAAATATTTCAAATCACCATTCACGAAGCGCCAAAGTTGAATGCACTTGGTCGGGTGAAAACTATGCTCCCACGCAAAGCCGCAGACTATAAAAATGCAGCAAAAAAAATGCTGAAGTAGAAGCCCAATAAAAGAGTCATTTTCCATACACTTGGCTGACAACCCTCTCTCCCCCATTAAAGAGGCCTATCTTGTAAGAGACCTCAGTTATAGAAGGCATTCGGTAATAATGGACAATTAATCTGGATTTTTCAAGAACCTTGCTTATAGTACAGCCGACACTCATTAATTCAAATTTCAAGGGACAAGAGATTTTTGTTTGAATTATCAGAAGTGCACCTTACAATGATCCCTGATTAAATGTGGTTTACTCTATGGATAGTCTATGCATACAAAATGTACTTTGGAACCTTTTTTTCGGGAAAACATTACTACAAACAAGCACAACATAGGCTATGGGTGGAAGACACTGATACTGATATGCTCACTCAACCAGCCGTCACCAAATGGTTCTGTGGTTGAGGAAATTACCAATAGTGCACTGGTTTCCAAATAAAATAAAACCACATTAATGGGACCTCAAGGGACTGGAAATAAGAGTTTGAATTATCCAAAGGTTGAATAATAAGAATAAGAAGAAATAAGAAATCAGAAGGTTGAATCATCGAATGACTAAAAAAATGTTTTGCACCACAAAAAAATGAACTGATGAAAAAAATTGGCAACAGTCGTCTGCTTCTAAGTGAAAACTGCACGATGACTACTTTTCGCAACTCCCTCATGCTGTACTGCATGTCAATTGTCGGGAATATCAGAGCAGAACTACAAAACAGTAAGGCTTTCTGCTGCCTCCTGCACACATGCGACACAGTAGCAGTAGAGCTTCCTCACAAGCTGTGGCGCCCACGTAAGGATGGCTTCACCACACAAAAGCAGCTCGTGAGGAGCACGCACTTCCGGAGCACTGGAAGAATCATGTGGACGGAAGCGTGGGGAACGCACATTTGCGCCTGAACGGCAAGACACCTTCTCAAAAGAAAAAAGAATAGCGATGCGCAAATTAGCATCTGAACCGGCGTGGAGCTGGGCTTGGCTTGGTGAAGCGCGGCAAACAGCCATAATCAACTTGGGATGGTATCAAAGCTAACAAAAATTGGAGGATGCTTAAGCTTCTTCTTTAAGAGTGCAACGCGACAGCGTGTTGCAGCACTGCCAGGGAGTCCACGGAACGCCACCGCCCGTTCGGCACGGTGCCTTGCCCGTTAAGACAAATCGCTCTGCTATCATCGGTGAAGCGGACGCACGGAGCGGCAAACCATGTAGAAACGCTGCCAGGTGCATTGCTGAAATGCGCGGGACTCAAGTTGTAGTCGTAGTTCGTCGGCACATCGTTCTAAACAAACTCGATGCCACTAACGCCAGCATAGCTTCCGCACCGAATGAACAGGCAGCAAGCCGGAAGCTTTGTGGTGAACGCGCTTTGGATTTGCGCTGCATTGTTCGCTGCTCACCGCGCGATTCGTGCGTCCCCGCACGGCCCCACTGCGCCCTAACCAGACAAGCGGGAGTCACTGCCGTCGCGCGCTATCTGTTGGGGCAGTGGGGTACATTGTGACGAGGAGGAGGAGGAGGAGGAGGAGGAGGAGGAGGAGGAGGAGGAGGAGGAGGAGGAGGAGGAGGAGGGGGGGGGGAGTGGTTTTAGTGGGCGCCGCCTGATGGCACTACGTGCGCGCTTCTGGGATGCTTCGCTCACAGCCAACGCTGCCAACGCTGGCGACACCAGCTTCTCTGCGACACGGGGCCCTTAAAGGGACTATGCAATAAATTAATTGAGATTACATAAAGCAGACGAGAGATAGGCATTTCATCATTCGTAACTCCAACGCAAGAATTTTCAAGCTAGCATCAATAACAACGAAGATATAGACGATTAAAAATTACGTTCCTCCTCTCCCCCCTCGACTCTTACACGCGGGGCACCAGACAAAAATAAAGAAAACAGGTCTGGGACTGGGCCCCGCCTTTGAATACGTCATCAGATGACGTTCGCTTTGCAACTTCCGGTTGTCGCTCCTAGCCCCCCAGCAGCAGCGTCGGCGGCGTGGCAGCACCTCTCCGGTCTCTCTTCGCCTTCCTGGATTGCGGCGCGCGTCGGGTTTCTTTGCTTGTCGTCTGTTGTAGTTAGCAGTAATAAAGCCGAACCTCGAGGTGCGACAGCTCGCACTTACGGCCGTGATGGGCATCGAGCCCTATGTGTGCCCACGAAGAGCCGTGCGAGTGGTTCCGGAACTCCCGACAGAAGGAGGCGGCAGAGGAAAATTGAAACCATATGCGCGAAGGCAATGCCCTGGCCCGCGCTTGCCCGAGACGGTCGCGCGGTGGCACGAGTAGACGATTTTCACGGCTACCGGAAGTGTGCCCATGACGTCGTGGCTGCCGTGGCTCCAGCGAATGACAGCGTGTGGTGGCCTGGCGACATCATGGTACAGTGACGTCTTTGTTCCACGATTTTAGTTCCAAAATCGGTCACTACGAGCACACCAATCGGCCCGCGAATTTTTAAAAAACACGTTTTTTTTTTTAATTTATAATAAATTGCCGGCTCAGTTCCGAAGACTTATGCTTGGTGTGAATGCTCATTAGCATCATTTCTAAACATAGAAAACATTTACAAGCAACTTTGAATTCTTTGCATAGTCCCTTTAACACTGTCGCGTTAAAACGAAACTACGCAGCGACGGGGCTACTCTGATCAACACGACCCTCCTTCGGACCGCGTCTGAGTTCAGGTGGGGTGAGACCGTTTTGTCAAAAGTTTGATTTTGAGATTTTTATTTATTGTACCCTCAGGGCCAAAGGCATTACAGAGGGGAGTGGGTTAATTAGGATAAACAACAATGAAATACAATACAGTGAAAATAGGTATTACAGAATAAATTTCCTCCAGAATAAAACAAATAACAACATCCAGAAAACGTAACTAGTATAGAAACAATGTATACAATACAGAGGAAGCAGATAAAACACACAATCAACTTTATTCAGAATAAACAATATTAGCTGCAGCGTCATGAAAGATTTTATTATCAGGAATGGCTGCAATATCGGGGGGAAGGCACTTCCATTCCAGAGATGTGCGGGGAAGATATGACTGAAAAGAAGATTTGGTGTGGCATGTTGGGATGCCAACCTTGTGGCGGTGATCGATGCGATGTTCTCTGAGAGAATTTCTTTATCTTTCAACAAATATGTTACACCTGGGCAGTTGCAATTTCAAAAATGATTTTTTGTCTTTTTTCATCGTCATGTAGAACAGAAAAGTGGGTGTTTTCAGAGATTTTATGGGAATTTTTCTCAAAACTATATCTTTGGAGGTTTGTGTACCTTTTTCTCGGGAACTCTATGGTATAAGCACATGAAATTTCTCACAGTTGTTAATCAATGCCATTTACATAACTGCCATCAGAATTAACAGCTTAAAGGGGCCATGGCAGACTATATTCACGCATACCCTGCTTATCGCCTTTAATTCCCAACAGGTTAAATTACAATTCCTCGAATTTTCAGTCGATTCTGTGCAGTAAATATTTTTAAAGAAACTTTTTTCATTTCTTCTGCAAACTGCTTGCTGGTCTGGCAACCTCCGATCGCTGACATCACAAGGGCATACAGCCCCGCGTCTTCTGCTGCGCACTCTTGGTTGAGTTGAGATGTTTGCATACACACCGTGGACGGCGGTCGTTCGGAAAGTTTTTTTTTTAGCTTAGCGAAATAAAATACATTTTCCGTATGCTCTTTTCGGGAGCCTTCAACTTAGTACGTGAGTTGGGTGATCCTTGGGAAAGCGGACTTGCTCGTGACAACCGTTTTCGGATTGTTGAGGAAACAGAAATCAATGGACCCCTGCCTTATTATTTACGCTTAGAAGCATGCTGTTCGTATGTCATGAGTGTGGTTTCATTTGAGCAGTCAAATGCTCCTGTATGTGAAAAGCAGCACATGCCGTGCATGCCTTCGCCGATGAGCGCCGTGAAAGCCATGGCGTTTGTAGCTGGCTACCAAGTTCTTGTCCGCTATTCATCGGCTCGATAATTAAACTCAAATTATCAACCGTTGGCACTAGAGTAACTTTGAGGCACGAAAGGAGCAGAGAAAAGTGCCGAGTGCGACGACTTCCCCGCTGCATGCACGTGTTTGTAAATTGAACATACATTTCCTTCGACTCGTAGAACCGTTTTGAAGGAACCAAGCCGCTTGCAAAACCCAACGCGACTCGAATGCTTTCACTGCCCTCACCGATGCATAGTCGCAGCCGTCTGTATGAGTGCTTCAAAATAATAGCAGATCATTTAGCATTTTGCTGTGCATGCGCATTGTGCCCCAAGAGTGAGACGAAACGACAACTGCAGCCCCGCGCTGAGGTTCTTCACATGGCTGTGCGCAAACAGTACTGCTCGTTTGCGTGGCATAAAACGCCAGGTGGGTTATCCTTATCTTACGTACTCTATATTACGTACTCTTGCTCACAAATTGCACTTTTACTCATTTACACACCATGATAACACTGCAATAAGCGCTGATGGTGCTATATCGCCTGCTTGGGAAACGCTTCGCGTAGGATACCGACGCTTTCTGCTAATTGTGTCTGCTTTCTCTTATGTCACCAAAATTTAATTTTAGATCGGTTTAGCTGAAAATATGTTCGGACGTTACTTGAATTAATGAAAACAACCAGATTTGTTTTCCACAGTCGACGCTGACGGCTGCTGCCGGCTGCCTTCTGCACATGCTATGCAGACCGGGCCACATATTGGCACTTCCCCTTTATTGTACTCGCATCCTGCGATGTAGGCAGTCGTCGCTCTGAGGGCACTGTAGCCAAAACTACGCTCGACAGCTATTTGCCGGCGCTAAACTTGCGAATTCGCTCTCTGCAATCGCCGAAATCGCACACACGAATCCTGCTTACTCGCTAGGCCTCGTCACGAAAGGTGCCGGTAGTCCACTGTTGACCGAAATTCAAGAATACAGCAAAAGTTCCTCACTGATTAGTATATAAGTGTGAAGATATATGTAGCCGATCGTTTTACTTTTTTTGATACGGATAAGGTACACAAGCGCAGTTTTTCCGGCCGTCGCCTCACCGGGCGTGAAGCTTTCGCTCGGCTGCACAAGCCCAGGCGACGGCGGCAAGCAACGAGCGGCACCGTGTGCGATACCGTCGTGCGGCGTTTTCTGCCCATGTCGCTTGCCTCGCCGATCGGTTCTATGCGCAGGCACCGATTGAAAGCATATCTTCACTGGTGCACGCACATCGCGTATGTTGCTGTGGCTAGCACTAGGTCCAATGAGTTTTAAAATTCTTACCGTAAAAACAGGGCTATAGGTCGGACCGAAATATAGGTCGACCCCCTAACTAACCAATTCTAAAATGAAAAAAATCTTTTTCAATAGAAAAAGTACCGAAAGACACCCTTACCTTGAAACAAATGCGCCTCGACAGGTTGCACAATGGTGACAGTATTTCATTTAAATGCTGCTCATGTGTACACCTGGCAAATTTTTTAACAATATCGCACACCCATCGACCTGCATGTTTGTTTCTGGCACATGCAAGTACGGCGCCGTATAGCAAAGCCCTTCCTCTTCATGAATAGCTGCACCCAGGATGGTGAGCCTTTGAATTGCGCCCTCGTGAGTCTAGAGGCACGCGCGATCTCTACTACTTTCACGCGGATGCATTCGGCAGACACAGGCAGCGATCTTGTACGCAGCGCAACCTTTCCTTCCAATTCCGGATACAGTGCGGTCCGCCCACGAAATGATGTTTTCTTCTGGTTGCTGCAAGTTGTAATACGCAGCCAGTACTGAATGCTCTTTTCAGACACTCCAAATTCACGCTGTGCCGCCAGTTTCCCATGAGCTTCTGCGTACTCAATCGCGTTTTTCTTGAAGGCGACGGTAAATTGCCGTTGGCTTCCGCTTTGCACCTACGGAAACGCAAAATGGCGGCACTGCTGCTGATGGCAATGGTGATGGAGGCTGTTGCCTACAGCCGCCATTGTTGCAAGAGTTCCGTAGTTTTTGGGGCAGCCAACTTTTCACCATGGTCTTTTGAAAAAAAGTTCGACCTATATTCCGGTTTTTACGGTAAGTTTATAGAATGTCATACCAACTAGTCCCCTACCACACTCTTCTGGTTCCCACTAAGCTCACTCTTAACACTACTACGATACGCGGTCGTTGATCGTGCTGGCGTCGGCATTGATCTAGCGTGACAGACCGGTGCATCAGCGACGGCATTTGCGTACCTGCCAACCCACCGACCGTCGATCGCCGTTGCACCGGCCTAGTGTGACAGGACCTTACCTATACTGAAGAAAAACTGCGTTACTGTTGTTATCACTTTTGCGGCACCAGTCACTCATATATGGGGGACGACTGCTACTTCGATCGGCCATGAAAGTACAGGGAGGAATGAGACGTCGCTGCGCATACTGCAGCAATGAGAGCAGACGACATTGCTCCTTGTATGCCCTAGTGACGTCACGAGAGCTTTCAATATGGCGGTTGCTGCCGGTGGAAGGAGTCTCCCGGTCTCAATTTCGATCCCATTTTTTTTAATATACAGCGCGTCCAGGGCAGCCATATTTCAGAAATCGAACCATAGGCTCTTGTATTAGTTACTGAAGCACAGAACTGCAATATGAAGAACGACCATGTCATGGCCCCTTTAATTTCATCTGTATTTTTCTAAAATCACTCATGGGTGGCAAGTTTATTGCATCGCCAAGAAAAAAAAGCAAAATAAATCTAGTTTTTGTTTGGAGCACTGGTTGCTACTCTCATAAAAAATTTCAACACTCTGCGGATAGATTGTTTGAAGAAGGTACATTAGTAGAATAGAAATAAAAACAAAAAACTAAGGGTTTGCGAGTATTCAAAATTTTGAACACGAATCGATTTTGTTTGATATCCGATTTGTATTCGTATGCGAGAATTCCCGAACACTCACCATATACCACGCAGGCTTTCATTAATCTGACTGAGGCAAATTCACAATATCTGGGCAAATTATTCGATGATCCTGTTCCCTCTCTTCCTGGTCGTTTATTACATGGACCGATCGCATTCCGATGCTGCTAGGCTTGACCTCACACAAAATCCCGCAAGGGGGCTGCGAACAAGATGGCCAACAACTCGCTTCGAACAATCGCAACGTAAAAGCACGCTTTTTCTTTTTTATCCTTCCGTAATATGTTACATACTTACTGCCCACACACATGGCATTCGTCCTGTCGCCTTCATAACTTTGAGTGTGACCTTAGCCTTCTAGTTTTGGTCAACTATGAAATGGGGGAAAGCCTACTTGCAGAATATCGCGTGAAGCTCCTGAAGGGACGAGTCGAGGTATCGTAACAGGGCAGGCAGTCCTGTAAAAATCCTGCCTACTACATGGTGCATTGTAACCCCTGCACTAAGTGGGCATAACGGCTGGCGTGAAAACAATCAGAGGGCCCCTGTTGCTAGGCAAAAAATTAGCCTGGCCACACAGTTTCAGTTTCTGACTTCGCTGCTCGACCACGACGACACCATCCATCGCCCCGCGCATTCGCCAGTTGTCCGAACCCAGCTCTGCGCCGATTTCAGACGCCGACTGGCGCGCCACTGGTCATTTCCTTTTCCTTTTTGGAAGCAGTCTCGCCGTTCCGACGCCAATGTGCGTTCCCTCTCTTGCATTTGCATTGTTCTTCAAGCACTCCTAAACTGGCCGCTCATCACGGTCTTATAGGCGATGCACTGTGGAGTCGCCTCATAAGGCTTTACTGCATTTTCGGTATTTTTTTGGGGCGGGGGGGCACAGTGCATTTTAGAAATCTACCTTCGATAACCTGGGCATATCTTCCAGTCCCTTGAAATCCGAGTTAACGAGTTTTTACTTGGAATCATTTTATATTTTGTTGCAGTCTTGCCATTTCATGGTTCTCATTTTGCATCACCATATAACAGGTTGGATATTGTTATCCTATCTAATCAAGTAATGTACATTTCTGTGCACATATTTTTTTTATACGTTGCTGGGTCAGTCTAGTTTTGTTTATTTCAACTGCAAAGACCATAAACTATTTTGTAGAAAATATGGGCAACATTTGCTTTTATCATTTTTGAGATATTTTTTTGCACTGATCAGATATTCGACTTTCGATATTTGAAGCCATTTTTATCTTCATAATTGCATTTGATTCGAATACCGGACACCCGTACAAAAATACTAACAAAATTTCAATCTAGTTTTGAGCTCTAATGCGAGATGCATCAATCTAAGATTCCTTGCAGATTTTATAGCCATAGCTTTTATTACAAATGCAGTACAGCCTACTTTTGAAAATCGAAGTCTCACCCAAGCTTAACAGGTTGGAGGGGCCAAATTTTCAGCTCACGTAGCACTGCAAACCTGACCTCGATCACTGCTCTTTTGCGCGCCACGAGCGTTGGAGCAGGACAAAAAGTTTGAATTAACTGAATTCAAGAGAAATCATTGTACAAATTAAGCAGCTTTAAAATGCATTGAAAATATAGCCAGCCTACCAAAATTTTGAAATTTGTTTGAATTGACCGAAAGTACGATATATCAGAGCTTGAATTATTGTGAGTCTACTGAAGCCTATTCCAACATTACTAGTCGGGGCTTGCCCAACTTCACAATATGTGGCCATGTCTGTGCTCGAGAAAGACAGAAAGGTGCAATCACTAAACCGGTATTTATTACAACCGCAACTAAACCAGAGTGGTCTGGGCAGCTACAAAGCATTGACAAGGGGCCATCAACTGCACATGCTGTATAGAGAAAACTTACTGGCGGTTGAAAGGGGCAAATGTGCGGGGCATCTGCCTGCATTGAAAATGGCGGGCAGACTCTGCAGACTCGTTTTTGTGAAAGTGAGTTTGCATGACGTTATTGGGATTCCTAGAGCAGCAAGGCAACTACTTTGCTGAAGGTCTGCAGCTACGCAGTAGAGATGCAGTGAAAAGTTACTCCAGGTTCTTGGACAATTAAGGTACTTCTTCACCACCAAGTTCTTTTCAAAACAACGAATAAAGCTGCTGCCTAACAAAAGGAACATTTATCATTGTTCCATAACCTTGTTTCGTACAGACTGTACTCAGAACACAACGAAGGGTTTTTTCTGAGTCACGAAGATTCCATTCTAATGAATTTTGACTCTATAGAAGATGAACAAATTTTCACAGTTCCTTCTAGTTTGCCTTAATGGGAGCCTTAATGACTATGCCCATGAAGGCATCATAATGGTTGCTGGGACGTGTGTGCCAGCAACTGTGTGACTGCAGTCTGCTCACCTGGTGAGAATGTAGGAGTAGTAGTGGCCCCCAGAGGCCTGCCCACTGTGGACCACAATGCCCGTGAGGCGATAGTGGGTACCCCCGAGCTCATCCGCTTCCGCCGCCTCCTCATCATCCATGAGCTCGCCCTCCATGCGAGCCAAACCCCGCACCGTATATGGCTCCATGTCCAGTTCCCGGGGAAACTCGAAGTAGTCGTTGAATTTTATGGCACACTCACGCTCCCAGTCGTAATCAAAACGCTTCAACTGGATGGCCAGGATGGGCGGCAACTTCTTGATGCACAACCGCTTCACCGTGTCCACCTGCGTGCACACAGGCACTACGTATCAACTTGTGGGCGTCGGGGTGTCAGTCTCTGGCACATGGTGCGAGCAGCACAGCATTCAACAACCCTAAACTGGTTCAATGGTTCAAGGTGCTGCACTCCTTACGCCTGTCATAACTATCTCTTATCCTGTGCAGCAATACCTTTCTGTGGCTCTCAGATGTTCTGACATTAAGGGGGGACTTGGGGATCAAATTACGAAATCGAATTTAAGAAAACACCAGATTTGGTAACTATAAAGTCTTTTTAATTATGCCCCGTAAAATCCCCCCCTCCCCACAAAAAGCCCAGAAGTGACTTTAAGAAATGTTTTTACGACCGTAAGTAGGAAAAAGTGGGCGGAAGTTTCCATGAAAATGCCAGTTTCCTCAAAGCATTGTTTGGCATGACTACCCTCCTTGCAGAAAGCATAGCATGACAATGGCTTCATAGATTTTCATGTGGCTTGTTGCACTGTTTTTTTTATAAATTCTTTATACAGTGCTGTTTCTACCTTTCCCATTTTTTCACTCTGTCAGTAATTCAAAACGATGATAATGAGTGCATTATGCAAGAATGAATATAACATTCTATGTAGAGAAAAATCACAGACTGCTAAAAATATTTGGAGAATGTCCCTGCATCAACCATTTATTCAGATAAAACTTAACAGTGACTGCAGGCTCCTACCATGTTCTCCTACCATGTCAACCTTTCTGCAAGTTTGGTATAACAATGAACCATACAAAAATTTATAATGTCAAAACTACTTCAGATAGTTCAGTGAAAATTTAAACATTTAGTGGACTTCCCAATAAGCATGCCAAATTTCAATGAAACACCAAAAATTTAAAAATTTCCCCACCAATCCCCGCGTTCCCCTTAACCCTTTAAAACCACAATTATGAAATTTTCAGGGAACATATATTTTTGCACTTATTCCAGATATTAACTTAATTTTATGTAAAACAAGCCCTTGTCTACTTATTTAAGATAAGTTAAGTAACTTTTTGCTGAGAGCTTTCAAGAAATTTTGCTGCAGGAAACTTACCAGATTGCATGCGACTGGCTTCTCCTGACACCAAGGACTGCAATAAGGGTAAAATAATCATCCTTCCTAGCATTGAAGTTAAAGCGTTTTGAAGTTGCCACTTGCGAAACAGGAAGAAAAATTTGTGTTCCTGTTTCTGAAGCGACAACCTCAAGCCCTTTAACTCAGCTTCAGTGATAGGCAGGATAATAATTTTATCCTTATTGCTTTCCTTGGTGTCAAGAGAAACCAGTCGCATGCAATCTGGCAAGTTTCCTGCAGCAAAATTTCTTGAAAGCTCTCAGAAAAAACTTACCTAGCACACTACATAACTGCACAGGGACTTGTTTTACATAAAATTGAATTACGTATTTGGAATCAGCACGCAAAAATGCATGTTCTCCGATGATTTCACAATTGTCCCTCCGTTAATAAACAATTTCTTTAAAGACCTTCTTTCCCGCCTTAGCAGCCAAATTAATTCCCAAAAAACATACCAGAATCGGCAAATTTTGACGGAGATTTTTGCCGAAATTTACTGTTATCAGGCTTCAAACACGCACTAAAGACGCATAACGCATTGCATGACCTACTGCCCTTGCTGCACCTGGCTACAGATGGCCCACTGCGAGCTTCTAAAGCGTCACGTGCAGTGTGGCTTCAGTTAGCTAGGTTGTCCTTGGTCTACACGCTGGCATGCAAAGCTGTTTGCGTGCAGCAGGGTCGGCTAAAGTCACCTACGGCTGTAACGAAGCAATGACTATAACGAAGAAATTGCGGGGCCCCTCCAATTTCAATTTAAAGTGACACTAAAGGGAAATATGAAAATAGGCAAGATGAATAGATCATTCCTTGGGAACACTACCAACGCCTTTTTATGTGGAAAAGTGGCTGCGTTGCTGAGAAAATTGCAAGTGAAAGTCCCGAAACCCCTCCATATTCAAATCATCACCTGCAAAAAATGAGCACAGTTACATAATTTCTCTGATGCATTCGCAATGCCACTTTCCGACTAATCAGAGCAGCTACTTCCAAAGAGCGGAAACATGGCTAGAAACCAGAGAAATGCAACGTGCCTCAGCACCAATAACCAACCACCCACTGAAAGGAAAATGTTCTTTTCTGAATCGCATGCAACTGCATCTTGTTGCAACCCACATGTACGGTAGGAATAAACTCCACGGGTACAAAAGAAACTAAACAAGGTTATCCGAGGGCCGATGTGGACTGCACAACAAACTGGTGATTGCACTCACTCACATTTACATCGGCAACGATGAAGCGAACAGGTGGCCTGTGATGCATTATGTGCTGTCGAGAAGTGTGCACCTAAGCTTTCAGGCTTCCTCAAAAGAATGCAAGCAGCAGTCGCACTCTAATATACCCTATTTACATGATTGAAGTCGACCCCCCCTTATCAAATTAAAAAAAAAAAAAACAACTTGGAGGTCATTTAAGTTTGGCCTTTAATAATAGAACGCAATACACGATAGCATTATCCTGTGGCTGCCGCTTATCACCACCCGCTATCGGCTGCCACACGCGGGCATGCCCGTGGGCACATTCCAAAATGAAAATGTATTAGTCACTGGACTACTTGCCCACACTTGCGCCATTGTCCTCACTAGCGCTGCCGTCGTGATAGCTGCTGCGGTCCCACAGCATGTCGTTCTAATGTCGTCATGCAGCGAAATCCCGCACTTCGCAAACAGCCACATCACGACATCGCGTGAACAGCTGAAAATTTTGCCTCGCTGCAGCTGCCACACCAGTATCACCCGTTGCGCACGTCGAACTTTCGCCCCAGCACGAAGCTGTTCGTTTCTTCAGCGTAAAGAACAACAGCAATCTTGAATGTAGCCATGAACGAGCGCTGGTCGCTTAAAGGACCAGGAGCACAAATGACGGCTGATGAAGCACTACACTAATACACTAAGAACTTATGGAGCACGGCCGGCAGTAGTCAAATGCGTCACAGCCAGAGAAACGACGCATCAGCAGCGGCGGCTACCGACACTCCCCGGTGCTGCTGTCCTTAGAGTGGCAGTGCCACCACGACTGGAACAGTGGCCCTTCCATCAACTATCGACGCTCCCTTGAGCGCTAAGTGTGGAGTTGAAAGTAAAAAAAGAAACTTGGAGAAACTAAGAGTAGAATGCAAATGCGTTAATGCATTATCGGGCCACTGCCGCTTATCAGCAGCCACAATCTACAGCCATGAGTGGGGAGTGGGGGAGGGGTCGGCTTGCTGCTTATCAACATCTGCCCTCGGCCGCCACGCGCGCGGGAGGGGATGCCAGCTTTGCGTACTCACACAGCAGCTGCTCAAGGCCAGCACCAAAAGCGATGCAACAGAGCCGTGCAGCAAAAATGCAACTGTGCTGTAACATGTCTGATATCTCGTCTCTCATGCCTATATTTATGGTGCCATGCTTTGGTTTCAATTGCAAGTCGACCCCTCCACTTCGGATTTTCAAATTTTGAAAAATAGGTAGGCTTACAATCGTGTAAACACGGTATTTTATCTGAGTGCAAAATTGCACACACACTGCTCATCAAACGGTGCGCTGTGCTGTTGATTACTGCTTGTCTATTGAGTAACTACACAGTGAGTATGATCACAGGTGACCCTTATGGTCAGCTCTGCTGTGATCGTTACAATTCTTATGTTTGTGAATTGCTTTTTGTGAGCTGTAAGCGCAAAAGAATCAGGGTATGTTCCAACCAACTGTAGCCTGCTGCCGGCTGGCTATAGCTGCTGGCAGGGATAGCATGCATAATCTTGACACACAAACATCAGCTGATTGAGCGTTTCTCTCACAGAAGTGTATAGTACCAATTCAGCTGCATATCACATCTGTATGCCACAGCTTTGCTGTAGAGAAAAAGCACTTCAACAAAAGGTGTGCAAAATACCGCTTTGCGTATCAGCACCTCATATACTGCATGCATGACGGCCTGCACTGGAAACTTTTTTCTTTAATGAGCCAAATGAGTGTGAGTGCATACATGCGATACTTCTCACACATTTTTCGGCATACCTCTTAGCTCTTTCGACAGCGCAGAAAACATGCGCTTGCATTGCACTTCATACACTGACGCCATGCATGTATGTATGCATGTCTGCATGAATGCCTATTAAGAAAACAAAAGGACAGCAATTTCGGAATGCTCGGAGCCTGCACAAAGTAACAGATTTGACAGCTGAAGTGAGAAAGAAGCCACTTCACCGGCCATCTAACAAGGAAAACCGAATGTGAATGCCACTGAGCGCTTGCAGTTTAGAATCTGCCGTGTACAACGGCCACATGGAGCCTGAGTGCACAGAATGCGAGGCGAAGGATTTAGAGCTCATTTTTGCATCTAGCCTTTAACTCTCTCCATCATGTTTTGTGCTCTTCTAATATAAGACGCTTTGCATTCTTAGATATGCTCGCTGCACTGCTCTCTTCAACAGCAACTGCCCATTGACAGCGTAAATACGTCAGCAGTCGCAAGCAATGGCACAAATCCCTGTGTGGCAGTACCATGTGTACTTCGCGTTTACGTCATTTTCTGGCTTATAAAAGCTTCGTTCCCAGTAAAATTGACATATCTGTTGTCACGCGATGCTAAGCAACCAGTGTAGCCTGACTCAGTAGTTCTTTTTTCCCTTTCGTGCTCCTTTAACTAGGTTCACCTGTAAATCCAATTTATGGCCCCACACGTTCAGTATAGAAAGTAAAAATTGCAAGTGTTTGTCCAGAAACGTTTGATACTGCCAATAATTAGTCATACTGTATTTTGAACAATTAAACAAGAGAACACGGAGATGGGCTCCATGCTAGTGATGCATACTTAGTGTGCTCAAATATTCAGTGCAAAATGGCAGAAAAGAAAAAAACCTGCCAACTGAAGGCAGCCCATTCTGACCTTCTTGTTGCACTTGTCACAGTGGTAGGCGTTGGCACCTTCCAGGAGGTCCCCCTTAACATACTGCTCGAGGGAGTCCAGGAGGTTGCTGTGGTTGCGAATGTCAATGTTGAGCGTTGTGAACGACTCTTCACGTGAGTACCGGTGCGGGCAGCCACGGCAGATCTTCTGGTCAGCGAAGGTGCCCCCAAGGGCCTTGGCCAGCAGGCAGGGGGCGCCAAGCGCCTTGAGGGCCTCGTCCAGCGAGTCCACTAGGGAGTTGAAGAACTCGAGCGCGTCATGCTGCTCGCGCAGGTTGACTGGCTCGCCCCAGAGCTTGAAGTGGCGCCAGAAGCCCCGTGGCACGTAGTACTGCAGCTGCGAGGCCGCCAGGTGCCCAAACACGGCCTGCACCTGCTTCAGCACACCCAGGTGGTAGTCTCGCCGTTGCTCCTCCTTGCCCGCCATGCCGTCCTCCTCTGTGACAGGTCGCATGCACGCCTCGCCACCCTGCACGCACAGTCCATACTGCACCTCATGGGGCCAAGCTGCCAGGCTTTGTGTGTCAACAGCCCCAACAGTGCCACCAAATCCACAGGGCATAACTAAGGCTCCAGAGAAAGCACGCATCGAAGTTATTTAGCTTCACGCCGTCCACCATGCAAACCATGACAATGCACCAAGATCCTGCACACTGATAACGGGGATGACATGCTTGGCGAACTAGGCTGAGTGCCAAGATACTGTGCACCCTTGACAGGAATGCCAGCGGTGGCGATTTGCTCGGCTCACTGCTGAACGCCGGCTGTGCCAGTGCATGCATAGAAAGCCAGCGAGTGCTCGAGCATCTGAGAGGAGCGCAGCAGCTCAAACCATAACACTATAAAACATCCTCTACACTGAAATGCTATAGAAGAAGCAGGGCCCTCACACCCCCAAGCGATTGGTGAGAGGGAGATTGGGAGTGAAAATGCCTAATCCCTCTCGCACCACAACTAACGCTTAAACATTCTCATTACACACTCGTAAAGGCCTCACGTAAAGCATGCACACCTGACCTTCAGGGCCAGCATTCAGCATGTTCGCTTTATCTCGCCTCAACTGGCTGCACCGTTGACTATCATGAATTCGTTGGATCGAGCTGTGATACAGATAAATCTGGTTATAACGAAATTAAAAAAACTCCGAGATTTTTTGCTAAATTCAGGCTTTCATTAAATGCAGTTACCGCGAGAAGAGTTGAAAGGACACAGCAGAACAGAAACCAAAATAAGAAATAAATGTAGGTGAAATAACCTTGAAAATGTGTACAGAAAACAGCGTTACTCAATGTCATAAACGCGGAGAAACGTTCTGAGATTGCGCTATCAGTGTGACTGCGCTTCCTTCCGAAAAAGCGCGCAGAATAGCCAAATGCTACTGGGTAGAGCCGTAGAATGAACAAAATTGCAAACATACTGTAGCATCGCTGATATCTCGTTTGTCTCGCCTTTATTCATGGTGCTATGCTTTGGTTTCGACTGTAAGTCGACCGCCAACTTCGGATTTACAAATTTAAAGAAACAGGTTAACTTACAATCATGTAAATACGTATTAACGCTTTGTCGCGATACAACCAAGCAGCTCAAGCAAAAGTCTTGCTGGCAACTCAAGAAATACCCGAAATCAATCAATAACGAGTGGCTGTATAGTGATACAGTCTGCAATGAAAAACTAGAGTGCGATTAGTTCCAAAATAAAGGTGGGTAAATGAAAGGTGGGGATTGAGTAATGCATGGATTAAAGTGCACGGGCAACCCAAAAAAGTGCTCAGCGAAATCCTGGGTTTCCGCAAAACAGAGTCCGGAATAAGAACTAAATGCATTCGCCAAATTTTTTATGAGACAGATATATATACAATAATTTGCTATAATATTTGTGTTTGATATGCTGAGGTTCAACTGCATTTCTTTTCCTTTATTTTTTATTTCGTAGCAAGTGCAAAAGGCTGCACACAAGGGCCTTTGAAAGGTCAATCATCATATGCAAACCGCCCCCGAATTGATCCAAAACAAGTTCTTTGGCCACTGAAAAACTCTGCGTGGTACTGGCTGACCCCTTCAAGTTTGATGGCCATTTATTTCACAAGTGGCCGCCATAGTGGCTCAGTGGCTATAGTGATCGGCTGCTGACCTGAAAGACGCGTGTTTGATCCCAGCTGGAGCAGTCGAATTTCGATGGAGGCGAAATTCTAGAGGCCCGTGTACTGTGCGATGTCAGCACACGTTAAAGAAGCCCAGGTGGTCGAAATTTCCGGAGCCCTTCACTACGGCATCCCTCATAGCCTGAGTCGCTTTGGGACGTTAAAAGCCCTATAAAGCATAAACTTATTTCACGAGTACTGAGACTGCTTTTGCAATGGGTGTACAGTCAATCCCCACTACAAGGAACGCAGCTACAGTGAAATTTCCGCCACAACGCAAAGCAGCGTCCGCACAGGAAAACTCAGGTGGTGAGTTCGCGTTCTCAGAATGGCCTGAGTCGATGTTTCCAGCAACAGTTGCAGTCGTAGTATCAGGTGACAGTACACCCTCTTCAACAGCAACAACACTGCCAGCCAGAGTGCTTGGAAAAACCGCATGCGGTGCTACTCGTACACGATCGTGGAGCCTCGTCCGCAGGCGGCCATCCGGAAGTCTCACCACTGCTGCAAACCCTTGGTCCAACTCCATCGCTGCCGGCACCCATCTCGGCCCAGGTCGGAAATTCCGCACGAATATACCTGTTTTCCTGGTTCCAGGTTAGTCACCCTGAATGACATCCAGTTCCTGCGAACATTTTCGTTTAGCTGCTTCACCATGACTGCCTTCCGGAGATCTGGCTGAAGTAAGTCGAGGGCTGTTTTCAGCTTCCTGCCCAGTAACAGCTCAGCAAGGTAGCAGCCAGTTACCTCGTGCGGTGTGGTCCTGTATGCTAGTAGGATTCTAGCCAGCTGTATATGAATATCTCCTGATCCAGCCTTCTTCAGTTCCTGCTTGATGGTCTGCACTGTCCGCTCCGCTGCGCCGTTGGACGCTGGGTGGTACGGTGGCACCAGTATCTGTTGGATGCCGTTCTTCTGTAAAACTCTTCACACGCAAACGCCGGGCCGTTGTCCGACATGACGACGTCTGGCAAGCCCTGACCTGCAAAGATCTGTCTCAGACGCTGGATTGTAATTGCTGCGGATTGAGTCGTCACCCGACAGACCTCTATCCATTTCGAAAATGCGCCCACCACGATGAACAAATGGACATTTCGCACCGGACCAGTGAAATCTACATGCAAACAAGACCACAGCTTCCCGGGAAAAGGCCATGGCCTAACAGGCGCTGGCCCAGGCATCTGCTGGTTCTCCTAACAAACACAGCATGCCTGGACCGCTGCGTAATGTCTCCATCCAGTCCCGGCCACCAAACATGGCTGCAGGCAACCGCTTTCATTTTCTTGACATCCCGGGATGACTTTCATGTAGAAGATGGGAGTACTTCAGCCTGTAGCGATGCAAAGATCACCACTCTGTTCCCTAATAAAATGCAGTTACTCTGGACACTGAGCTCCGGGAACCGAGCTTCAAATGTTTTCCAAGGCTCTCCCTAGAGAGGCCCTCTACACGCCCACAACGCTTCTCGCAACTGCACCAAACATGGGTCTTTGTTAGTGGCCGCTGCCATGACTGATGCTGATAGCACCCTTGGATAACAACCCTGGAGCATGACAACTTCTGGAGGGCATTCAACGTTAGCCTCCCTCACGGCCAAGAGACCCAACAGCGGCTTATGATCAGTCATAACTTCAAATCTACGACCCCAAGGTACTGCTTGAAGCACGTAACTCCGAATACAACACTGAGTGCCTCTTTGTCAAGCTGACTGTAGTTCCTTTCCGCCGAGGCTAGGCTTTGCGACGCAAAAGCTATCGGTTGCACCACTCCGTCTGCTCCCCTCCGGGCGAGAGCCACGCCAAGGCCATAGGGCGACGCATCCGTGGCCAACACTGTAGCCTTCCCCAGATCGAAATGTGCCAACATCGATGCTGATGCCAGTAATGCCTTACTTTGGCGGAATGCATCTTCCTGAGCTGTCTCCCAAGACCACGGTGTGCCTTTACTCAGCAGGTGATTGAGCGGGTGAAGCACTGTTGAAAGCTGGGGAATGAATTTCCTGTAGAAATAATGAGGCCGATGTAGCTTTGAAGCGTCTTGCAATCTCGTGGTTTTGAAGCCAAAAGGACCGCTTCAATGTTCTTAGGGCTCGGCTGCAGGCCTTTGCTTGTAATGACTTGGCCCAAGTACTCAACTGTCTCCTTCACGAACTCGCACTTGGACACTTTCAGGCGGAGCCTTGCTTCCTGCAGGCATCCAAGGACACTGCACACATTCTTCCAGTGATCCTCATCGATCCGGTTAGTCACCAAAATGTCATCGAAGTAAACCGCAACGTGCGGCAGATCACCCAGCAAGTTGTCCATTTCGCGCTGAAGCAACGCGGGCGCTGACATTACGCCGAATGGAAGCCTTGTGAATTGGAAAAGGCCTTTCAGCGTATTGATTGTCACCAATTCCTGTGACTCTGGTTCCAACTGTACTTGTTTATGCGCATCTTTTAGGTCAAGCTTGGTGAACTTGACACCGCCACTCAGTTTCGTTAACAGTTCTTCAATTCCGGGAATCGGATAGCTTTCGCTGACCATTACTGGTTTAATGGTGACCTTAAAATCACCACAAATGCGTACTCTGCCGTCTTGTTTGACCACAGGCACAACAGGTGCGGCCCACCTTGACATCAGGACAGGGCGTACGATGCCTCCTCTTTGCATGCGTTGCAGTTCTTCTATTACGTTCTCTCAGAGTGCATATGGCACCTGCCTCACTTTAAAAAACTTTGGTTTTGCCCTTTCCTGAAGTGAAATCTTGGCCTGTACGCCTTTTAACGTACCAAGCGACTCTGAGAAAACGTCTACAAATTCCTTGACAAGGCTTGTCGCGGAACAGACTGCATTAAGCTCCTTCGGTTTCGTTATGGTAACTGCGAACGCTCCCATCCAGTCTCTCCCTAACAACATCGGACATGGTCCTTCCACAACGAACAGTGGCAGCGTTCTCGCGGGCTACTAACTTTGCAACAGCCGTAATTTTCCCAAAGACTGCAGAGAGCTGCCCTGAATAACTTTTCAATTTGATGTCAGAGTGCTCTAACTGCGCTCCAGGAAACATGACGTTGAACTTATCCTTACCTATGATGGAGACGCTGGCTCCAGTGTCCAATTCCATCACCAGTGGTACACCATTAACGAAGACTTGGACCTTCATGGGCTCGGGTCCGGCCACTCGTAACTTCCACATGTCGTAAGGTGCATCTGTGCCGTGCGTCTGTGGCTCGGGAATCTCGTCCATTTTGTGCACTGAACGTGGTCTCATCTGGTCAACCGCCGGGCTGCTGCAGACAGACCTTTGCAAGGTGCCCTTGCTGCCCACACTTGAAACAAACACTAGTGCTGTGCCGGCACCACGTCGCAGAGTGTTTGCATGCAACCCCGCCGCTCAACCGCAACTCTTCTCGGCGGTCGTTCCACGATATTGGCCGTCCCCATCTCGCTTGTCGACGCTGCTGGCGTGCACCATACGTTTGCATCCTTCCTCACAGCTTCAATGACAGTCACCAACTGCTTGGCCGATTCCAAGGTTAAATTTTCCGCTTCCAAGAGGTGTGTCTGCATTCCTGTATCATTGATACCACAGACAATCTGATCCTTCATCATGCGGTCACGCGACACCTGTCCAAAATTGCTGTCATCCACAAGTCTGTTAAGTGCCGCAACGTAGTCGCTAACAGACTCACTTTCATGCCTCTGCCTCGAGAAAAATTTGAAACTTGCGACGACTTCAGACACCTTCGGCTTGAAGAGGGAAATCAAAACTTGAAAATTGACGTGAGCATCACATCCGCAGGCTTCGTAGGCACACGCAAGCTTCTCTGCAGTGAATATGTTGTCGGCCCGCAGGTTGTCAGGAATACCGCTTTCCGCTTTTCTTCGGTGACATTGTTGGCAGCGAAGTCAGCTGAGCGCGCTCCTGGTACTCCGCCTACTCGGTTGTGTCTGTGTCGAACAGTTCCAGCTTTCCGGTGGTCATCTTCACCTGTTAATGGCTCGTGCTTGCTCCGCAGCACACTAAACCAGTTTGTCATTGGATCCCATCTTTACGTCCAAGGAATGACACGGCAATGTCTGCTGTTCAGTGCAGGCACCCGACTGACTAGGCCGGCCGCAACACGTTTATTAATAGCCGCCAAAAACAATAGCCGTCATAAACGCCCCCTGCAGGATTGGCAGGTTGTCATAATACAACAAGCGGGGTTCCCAATACATTGGATCCCATGGGGGCTATGCTGGGACCGGATGAAAACGATGTAAGAGACGGGAAAACACAGCAGTGAGTAACGTAACAACAGGGTTCTGCTGTATTCCCCCATAACACACAATTTGTTCAAGTGAGGTTCTGCTTCAATGAATTTCTTCCGAGTAAACAACACATCTTTCTTTTTTTACACAGCCACGTATACAGTAATCCCTCGTTATAACAAAGTCAGCGGGATGGTGACAAAATTCGTTAAAAGTGGTAATTCAATATAAGCAACCACCTGAGAAAATTTGAAGCAGTCGAGCTTTTGTGCCGCAACTTCAAGGAAGTCAAAATACAATGTATTCAGTGAAGCAAAACTATATTCAGGTGCAAAAAAAGGCAGTGAGCTTTGGCTGTTTCAACTTCTTACAGGGCGCGTGCAACCCCTTCACTATAATCTGCCTAAGCATTGCATGAGGCCGCCGTCGCCGCCCATGCATTCAGCCTTCGGGGTATTTAGAATCGCGAAGGCCGCTTTTATGGGAGGGGGTCATGGAAGACTACAAGAGTATCGCGCCAGAAAGCGCCGCGAATGGCATGGCTCGAGTCTGAGGCTGTGTTCGTTGTGCTCAAAAAACGATTAACCGCTCATTGTGGGTACGGAGCGCGATCGTGAAAACTGAACGGTTTTGCACCAGGGGCTTTGCATGATTACTGGGCAATTTTTTCCTGAGGTGTGCAGCCATGAAGTCTGCAAAACGAGTTTTTCGGCGCATCGTTGAAGACACTGTGCTAATTCTACGGTTCAAGTGTCGGTGTTTGCACTGTGTCGCGTCCGCGCCGTTGACAAATGTTTAGGAACAAAATTCAACAACCCTAACACGCATTTAGGCCATTTGTCTAGCCGGATGGCGCGAATCGAGCATGACTGGTCCGAGAAAATCGCCGAGGAAACACCATGATTGTGTTGACCTGCCATGTTGACAGCCAGGCTCACCATTAGCGAAGCTCGCATTTTTTGTATTTTCGGCAAGTTATCGGTCGATTTGCACTATCAAAAGTGCAACGAAGCTAGAGGAGAAGTTTTATTGCAATGCCGGCCACTTATGGCGAGCGGCGAGCAAATTTCTAGACAGGCTTCCCCGAAGTCGTCTTCCCAATTTGTTAACGTAGCTCGTCGCGTCAAACATGGCAAAGGGCTTGCGAACAGAGAGCAGATCAACAACACCGTTGATCACACTTGCAAGAGTGACTTGTGCGTCGCCTTCTCGTCTGAAGCGAAAACTCTCAGCAATGACGTTGTTCGCACGCTGTTGAGAGTTTCATTTGCTTTGGCCGATGTGAAATGGTTAGGCTTAAGGACGACTACGGCAACCAGGGAGCAGCTCAGTTCGTTGCCCGCCGCGTCTGTGGTCGGAGTCATTGCCGAAAGCTCGGTTCACTCACTCATAGGTTCAGCGGTTTGAGACTCGCAGTCGCAATGATGGAAAATCGAGCAGTGAGCGACTGGCCTGTAACTGTCACTTTTCAAAAAATTGAAATTCTGTCGCTTTTCGACCAAAACAGTCACACAGCTTGTGCGACTTGCAAGTGTGAATGGGGCCATAATTGGAGGGACCCTTCTTTTGTGCTGTTTGGCATGTTTCAGCGCAAGAAGTGCTCTTTAGAGAGGTACAATTTTGCTCATCAAGCGCACCCCATGGAATGCTACAGCACAAGTCTGCCCGTGGTCTTCTGGCCACTTTTCGGTATCCAAGAGGCTGCAGTTTTCTGGCATCGCAAAGCGTCAGGAAAACTTTATTTTCGTGTGGATTCTGTCACAGGGGACACTAGCGGTGTGATTGCGACTGAGACTAACGGTTCGGGCAAGCTTCACCATGGAGTTTGACAGCTTCCGTTCGTTCTGCTGTAAACAGCTGAGGGTACTCGACACTCGCTTGGCACCCGTTACTAGGCGGGTCATTGGTCGTAGGTTTGGTACTTTTGTGGCCTGTTCTGTGCCCGCATGAGACTAATTCGTCGGCAGTATTAATTTGACACTACATGTGCAAAAGGGTCGCCACCGCTAGGCAGCAGCAATGCCTCCGCTCGCCACTTCGCTCTAAGCGGGTCAAGCTCTTCGTGCGCTTCGAGCAATGCAGCTTAAAGGGCGGTTCACATGCAAGCGAACTGGCGAACAGAGCGAACAGCGATGCGGCGCTGCGAAGCGGTTCGCGAGTTTTCGTTTAACATGCATCGCCGCTCCGTGTTTCCCACCGCTGCGAAAACCAATGTTGCTGGCAAAAGATATGCGCCTTCAACCGGTTTTGGTGGCCTGCAAACACGATAAAGCATGCTATATAAGCATTATTTTGTCATTTATTTAAATCAATATAATTATTGCGTATTAAGCATTAAACAGCACTTTATACAATTTCTTTCCTAAACAAAAGTTCGTACGTGCGGCGTACAAACTCGCATGGCAACGCCGGGCCGTCATTGGTTGAGATGCAGTGCTGCCGCGTCGCCGCCGTGAAAATTTCCAACTTGCCCGAACCTCGCCGCTCCAGCCGCTGGGGCTTCCTCCGCCGTTTGAGAGAGGGTGTATGCGCCATGGCGGAGGAGTTCGCGAGCGGTTCGCTTGCATGTGAAACAGGCTTAAAATGCATGCGTTTGAGTCGGGACTGGAAGAAATTTCTAATAAAACGATATTTCGAGTAAAGCGATTTCGTTACAACGAAGGATTACTGTATTTCACTTGGTTTCACAAAAATGGCTGCCGAAATCAGTTTGCACATTCAATGGAGCAGTGTCGAGTAAAGCGATTTCGTTACAACGAAGGATTACTGTATTTCACTTGGTTTCACAAAAATGGCTGCCGAAATCAGTTTGCACATTCAATGAAGCAGTGTCGAGTAAAGCGATTTCGTTACAACGAAGCATTACTGTATTTCACTTGGTTTCACAAAAATGGCTGCCGAAATCAGTTTGCACATTCAATGGAGCAGTGTCGAGTAAAGCGATTTCGTTACAACGAAGGATTACTGTATTTCACTTGGTTTCACAAAAATGGCTGCCGAAATCAGTTTGCACATTCAATGGAGCAGTGTCAAGTAAAGCGATTTCGTTACAACGAAGGATTACTGTATTTCACTTGGTTTCACAAAAATGGCTGCCGAAATCAGTTTGCACATTCAATGGAGCAGTGTCGAGTAAAGCGATTTCGTTACAACGAAGGATTACTGTATTTCACTTGGTTTCACAAAAATGGCTGCCGAAATCAGTTTGCACATTCAATGGAGCAGTGTCGAGTAAAGCGATTTCGTTACAACGAAGGATTACTGTATTTCACTTGGTTTCACAAAAATGGCTGCCGAAATCAGTTTGCACATTCAATGGAGCAGTGTCAAGTAAAGCGATTTCGTTACAACGAAGGATTACTGTATTTCACTTGGTTTCACAAAAATGGCTGCCGAAATCAGTTTGCACATTCAATGGAGCAGTGTCGAGTAAAGCGATTTCGTTACAACGAAGGATTACTGTATTTCACTTGGTTTCACAAAAATGGCTGCCGAAATCAGTTTGCACATTCAATGGAGCAGTGTCGAGTAAAGCGATTTCGTTACAACGAAGGATTACTGTATTTCACTTGGTTTCACAAAAATGGCTGCCGAAATCAGTTTGCACATTCAATGGAGCAGTGTCAAGTAAAGCGATTTCGTTACAACGAAGCATTACTGTATTTCACTTGGTTTCACAAAAATGGCTGCCGAAATCAGTTTGCACATTCAATGGAGCAGTGTCGAGTAAAGCGATTTCGTTACAACGAAGGATTACTGTATTTCACTTGGTTTCACAAAAATGGCTGCCGAAATCAGTTTGCACATTCAATGGAGCAGTGTCGAGTAAAGCGATTTCGTTACAACGAAGGATTACTGTATTTCACTTGGTTTCACAAAAATGGCTGCCGAAATCAGTTTGCACATTCAATGGAGCAGCTTACACTCCCTGCGGAATCGCAGTCAATGTGTAGACATGTGCGCATAAAGATCCTATCCAGCACATGACAGCCTGCGGCGGTTTTGCCGACAGCTCGCACTCCGCACTTACAACCGCAGCCATTGGTGCAAGGCAGCTTTCAGCTCTTCCACTCACTTACTGATGAAGGCATGGTCACTAGCACTTTGGTCACTAGTTATCTTAATCACAAAATTATGATCAGGAATTTAACTGATGTTTCCTTTCAATCTGCCTCTCATGACACAGCTGTTGCAATTATGGAGAGCACTATTTGCAGTACTACCACCTTTGATTTCTACTGTCCATAAGTGCTGAAGAACCTCTTCAGCTTCGTCAGTCAGTCAGCTGCATTCTGCTGTTCATTTTGTCCCACAAGGCCTCCTTCTCTGCAGCTTGTTTCTCAACGTTGGCCTACAGCTGGTGCATCTATTTCAATGCTAAGCACCCACCTCATGCTCAGGTCGCTCTTCCCCCGAGAAGTCCTCATTTGGGTCGGTGGCTGCCCCTTCCACAGCCAGGATGCCCTCCCGTATGCTGTCGATCATGTACAGCTGGAAGAGCACGCACACAAGTGAGATACACATGCACGTACGCATGCACATGCGCAGGCTCACACACACAGAAAGACACATACACACCATCTGCTTCGTAAAAATTGTTTTAAGACACTGCTAGACATGGCCATGCTTGTTAGCCTTGAGTCCGCACAAGCAGTGGCCCTATACAGTAAAACCTCGCTGATATGTTCCCGGTTCGTTCGCTCAAAATCGCGGACATTAAAAATGTCCCATAGAGTTAACTATTTTTTCCCGGTTAATACATTCCCGGAAAACACGATTTCCCGGCTAATACATTTAAAATTTCGACAACTTGTGGTAATATAATACGTTTATTGACCAACCACACATGTGCAAACACACATGTGGGCCAAGTGAGAGGGCACGTGACGTTTTTTGCGGCAGTCACCCGTCGTCGTGGCTTCTCTGCACTGCCTCGATGCAATGAGGCGAAGCACCACCACCACCACCACCAAAACAAAAAAAAAACTGCGCACTAGCATTCGCGACAGCCGTTTCTGCGGGGACGCGGTATGAAAAGGAGAAGCGCTGAAGTTTCTTCACGGTGAATAAGGGAAAGGAGGCGAAGCTTCTATGAACTGCAACGATGCGCTTATGTACGAACAGGCCAGGTCTGGGAAATCAGAAACACTGCAACAATCAGCCACCGCGGTGGCTTTCCCCCCGTACTTGTGTGCAAAGGGGCGAAGCATCCGAAAATGAAGAGGAAGAGATTTTGATGTACTTTCCTTACTCCCATCGACAAACCAGATGCGTTACGAATTTCCTTCCGCACTAAAAACAGCGCGAACGCGGACACAATTCAGTGAGCACTGGAATAGGATCTGTTCAGCTGTTATGCCAAGAAGTGCCAATCGGCATTTTTATAAAGTGAAATTATCAATAAATGTCTTTCAACAGTCACATTCGAAATCAGGCACTGTGGATCATACGTTTTCTCGGATAACACGTTTTCTCCCGCAATGAAAAAAAATGCATCGATAAGGTTTCACTGTATTCCATCTCACAAGCCGTCTGGAGCAACGTGACGGCTGCGGCAATCTATGCCAATCAGAACGATGCGCGCAGCAAAATGTGCTCCTCCCTGCCCCTCGTTCCGCGACTGGTGACTCCATCACTGGGAAGGAAAGTGCACCAGTGTCCAGCTGCTACGTGCAATGGGCTTGGCCAACTTGGTGGACACCATGTTTACGTATGGCGGCACACCACTTCGCAGCAAGCCTTTGCAGTGCCGTGTTCGTGCAGACTTTCTCAGCTGATTTAACCAGTGAATGAAATGCTCACTGAAATTTCAAAATGCCATCCTGAACAACCATTTTAAATTAGCACAGTAACTATTTTAAAAATAGTCACAACACTGGTAAAAAATTCGTACTGTTGTGGTCTTTCTTCGCCCCAATTATAAGAGAGAGCTCTACCTTTCACAGTGCTGCAAAACTGCTTGAAATGAAGTATAGCTAGAGGCTTGGATCAGAATAAGCTCGTGCTCAGACTGAATGAAAAGACTAAAGAAATTTGTGCAGCCTGGGCTTGTGGACATACTGCTGCACACAGATGGATGTGAGTGGGAAGGTGTGCTATCAACATGCAATAATGCTTACTCTTTTCACACATGGCAAACAGTGCAGTGTTAAGGTGCAACACACAGACTACAGTTAAAACCTTGGCTTAATGAAGTCAGTAAAATCGGCAGTTTGCTTTATAATACTGAAATATCGCTACATTGAAATTCATCTCCTATCATGCTAAGAATCCGCCATAAAACGTGCTGCAGATAACACATGGAAAAAACTTTATTTGTGATTAAAGTGGTCCTTTCCTTCTGTCTTTTCATCACAAGCAACAATGAATGATGTTACGCACGTCTTGCTTATGTTGTGAACTCGTGAGCTGCCTCAGCACATCTAACGCACCAACCGCCTCATGGATGACAGGAACAACGCGCTCGTCTAAGTTTTAGTTTTGTTGTCATCATTATCCTCTTGTACAGTCACCTCCCGATAATTCGAAGCCACCTAATTGGAATTTTCAGTTAATTAGAAGTGAAGAGCTGGTCCCGTCAGTCTTGCATGTAATCCTATGGAAGAAATCGCTCAATAATTCGAAGTCCTCATCCAGTAATATTGTTTAATTGGAAGTTAATTTTCAGCCAGGATCCTCGAGATGACCGTCATTATTTGGTAGAATGTGCAATTCTTCAAATGCTACAATAGCTTCGTGCTCCGCATTGGTGTCATCGGCATCACAGCTGTCCGCAGCGCCGCCACTCTTGCAGCGGCACGATTATTCATTGCTACGGCTGCCGTGGTCTCCGTGATCAGCTCCGGCAGGAGGCGAAGCGGCTACCGCGTGTGGCCGGAGCTGATCGCGGAGGGCATGCGGGTGTCATAGGTGCATCAGCGCTGAATACTGGCAGTGGCGAGATTGTGCGAGATTAGGCTTGCAGCATGCGCAACGTATGTCGAGGCGTGTGTTGGTCGAGCACCTTTGTTGCATTGTGCGGGCAGCTTGTTGGCTAGGTTGTTCCGCGGGTGATCCTACGCTTCCGAATTGATTGTACGTAGTTGCACCGTTGATAGCCATGGCAAACCGTGGCTCTTATCGCACACTCGACCTGGCAACAAAAGTCGAGGTGTTGAAGGAAGTTGAGAATGGAGGTGCCGCCAAACAAGACATTGCGCGGAAGTACGGAATCAAGCCGAACACGCTCTCAAACTTCATCAAGAACAACCGCACAATAATGAATGCATTTGAGAACGACAAGTTCAAGACGTCGCGGAAGCGAATGCGCACCGGTGCTTACCCAGAGTTGGAGAAGGCTCTGCTGGTTTGGATTAGGGAGGCCCGAAGCAACGAACCTCTCAGCGGAGACATCGTTGTGATGAAAGCCCGAACGCTTGCAGCAATGTTGGGGATCGATGACTTCGTTTCATCAGATGGATGGCCGACGCGCTTCAAACATCGCCATGACCTCATTTTTAAGAGCGTGTGTGGTGAAAAAGCATCTGTTAACCAGGAAACATGCGCCACGTGGAAGGACGAAAAGCAGCGTGAATATCTCACTGAATACAAGCCAGAAGACATCTTCAATGCAGATGAGACTGCACTCTTCTATCGGCTTCTACCAGAGAAGACCCTGACATTGAAGGATGACGACTGTGCTGGGGGCAAACGCAGCAAGGAGAGGGTGTCGGTGCTGATCGCGGCTAACATGACTGGCACGGAACGATGTCGCTTCCTTGTCATCGGGAAAGCCGCCAAGCCGAGATGCTTTAAAGGTGTAAAGACGCTGCCTGTGGACTATGAGTCGAACAAGAAAGCGTGGATGACGACCGAAATCTTCAAGAGCTGGATAACCAAATTGGACCGCAAGTTTGCTTCCTCGAATCGCAAGGTGTTGTTCCTTGTGGATCACTGCAGTGCTCACGTGGATATGCTAGCCTTGAGTGCAATACGCCTCGAATTTTGCCTGAAAACACAACATCTGTTTTGCAGCCAATGGACCAAGGCATTATCAAAAATGTTAAGGTCCTGTACAGGCGGCACCTCCTCAAGCGCATGATTTTGTGTATGGACAACTCCACAAAATACGAGGTGAGCCTGCTCAGTGCCATCCACATGTTAGCGCGAGCATGGGATCGTGTGAAGCGAGAAACGATCGCAAACTGCTTCAGGGCTTGCGGTTTCGTGGCAGCTTTTGCGGAGGATGCCTCTGCAATTTCATCGGAGGAAGTGTCAACAAGCGAGCTTGACGGCACTGATTTTGGTGATGCTCTCAGTGACGTCAATTTTGAAGATTACGTCACCGTAGACAAAGTGGTTGAAACGTGCGGTGCATCGACAGATAACAAGATTGTGGAGATTATTCGGCCCCAGGAAGCGACCCAGGAAAGCGGCGATGACGCTGAAGACGAGCCGCAACCTAAGGCTGCCGATGCAGCTGCGGGCCTTGCTCTCGTGGAGCGCTTCTTTGCCGCTGAAGGCAACGCGGAAGTGTTCCGCCACATCTACAGCCTGCAGAACTTGCTTTCAGCAGCGCGATTCGGCAAGAAGAAGCAGAAGAAGATGACCGACTATTTTTCTTAGAGAAAATACTCGATTTCGCTGCTCATAAAGTGCTGTTTTTGTGTTTTTTGCTTAATTGAAAGTTCGTTTAATTCGAAGTTTTTTGCGGTCCCCGCGAACTTCATATTAACGGGAGTCGACTGTAAGTGCCTGAAGCACACCGCTGACACGAAGGCATGTTCCGCCGCTGCGACCTTGTAATAAGCCACATCGTTAGCCCCTCTTCCCCTTATTCTCCTTTCTTTCTCGATGCCAATCCTTTTACCAAGCTTTGGGCATCTGTAAATGCAATAAACAAAGCATGCTACCTTTGACCACAGGCAGCGCGTCTCATTTCACGCCGATTTTAGGCGAGATAGCGAGAGCCATGGGCTGACCTGGCAGGCTGCCACGGCTGTGCAGACGCTCATGCCAGACTCGCCCGTACTACCCCTGGTGGCGCGGCCAGTGGCATGCTTGTACAGTAAAATCTCGTTACTACGAACATCAGATTAACGAAATTTTCAAATTTACGAATTTTTTTTAAATCCCCGCCAAAATGCCTATACTTTCAATGTAAAAAACTCAGTACTACGAATTTCAAATTACCGAATATTTCAGAATAACGTATGTAATTTAATCTCGCATTCGTTGCAAGATGCTTCGTTATTACGAAGTTCTGTCGAAGTTCCGTACCAAATCCCCGATGCTGACGCCTGTCATCATCATCCGAAGCATCAGCTATGCGCTGGGGAACTCGTTGCAACGGATACAGCCTCAGCGGTATCGCCATCACGCGAGTGTCGCGTTGAATGAATATAGGCTAGGCGGCGCAAGCTGCCGCCCGATACAAAGGGTAAGGCCATTATCATCCATCCAGCGTGTGGTCACATACTGCGCAGTAGTCTTATACCCCTGTCACACGGCCAGTTTCAATGCCGATCGAGTCGAGGGTCTTCAAGATTCTCAATCACCATCGAACTCGAAGGAGTTGTGTCGCTGCTACACGGCAAATCTCAATAGCCATTGAAATGGTTCTCGTGTCTCACGCTACGCTTGTGTGGCGCCACAATCGCTACTTTAGATTTTACAAAAATAACAAAAATATTTGATAAATGTATATGAAATGCTTAAATATACACATGCGCGCATGTCGTTTAAAACCCTTTTAATTGCACGCACGTGACGGACAGATGCAGACACTGCTGTAGCCACTCTAATACAAGACGAGCCAAAACCAAGCCAGTCCAACTGCGTCGGAGCGTTGCTTCGTCAGGCTTAACACATGGGAAGTCGCCTTGATATCTGAAAAACAAATGCTATTTGACTCTTGAAACTTTATGCGAGGGTAAGAATGGGCAAATCGAAGGCGAATACAACAGCTTAGAACACGATATTGCTTTGAGGGATTAGCGGCGAAGCTGTTATCGCTGCGAAGCGGGCGGACAGTGCGCCGCCATGTTGTCAACGCAAAGTACGCAAACAACGCAAAGACCGCAACGCCAAATTAATGCGCTTAATGCGCTTAAAACCAGTCGGATACAATTTTAGAATTATTATACAGACTGCTAGCATTAAAGTCTAGGCGACTAATGTTTGTTCATGCTTTTGTACCATGAATATGTCGTGTATGAAAGTGCGCTTGGCGCCGCTCGAAGCAACGCTAGCAACCTTGGGCAGCGCTCGAAGACCCTCGAAATCTCGATGGAGTTCCGTGCTGCTCCGTTGACTCGATAGGCTATTGACTCGATCGCTATTGAAGCTGCCCGTGTAGCAGCGCTCGAGCGCCTTTGAGTCGATAGACTATCGGTTCGAGGGTCCTCGAAATGCCCGTGTGACAGGGGTATTAAGCCTATTCAGCGCAGTGTCACCACGTCGACAGCGAACGTTAGGATCTGCAAAGTTATCGGCGCTGTGATTGTGTTGTGCATTAGCTTTGCTGACAATGAGTTCTCCTGGCCCCCGCGTTAAAAAGAAGCGACGCCAGTTTTCGCTTAAAGAAAAAGCGGACATTCTGTCGCAGCTGCTGGAAAAAAGCAAGCGGACTTGTGCAGGGAGCTTGACATTACGCTTTCAACAATGGCAACGATGCTCAAAGATCGGGAAAAGATCATAAAACTACATCGAGTCGCAGCTGGCTCCCTCAAAAAAAACGTCTGTGGCTGGGCAACTACCGTGGACAGCGACTTCCGAATTATGTGGATAGCGACAGCGCGGCAGCTACATCCGCGGAGCTCACCACCGAAGACATCGTGAATCAAGTGCGTGAGCAAGAAGAATGTAGTAGCGACGAAGACGATGCCGACACTGGATCAGCGCACGAAGAGGAAGGGATTGTTTCCGGCTCGGATGTCCTAGTCTTTCTAGAGAAGACCCGATCATTCCTCGGGCGCTGCAAAGATGTCCTCGATGGCGTGCACAGGAAGGTAGAGGATCTGGAGGCATTCGTCCTGCAGCGCTTGTCGTCTACTCGCCAGAAGAAGATAACAGACTTCTTCAAGCAATAAATTGTAGTTAAACTGTGCCCAGCGTTATCGTTTAGTATTTACTTACCAAAACATAAATCTACTGCAAAGGTACGTAATTTTAGTTCTTGTGATGCATTACTGACATGAAAATAATGGTTTTTCAGTACTACGATATTTCAAAATAACGATTTAAATTCGGCGGTCCCGTGAAGTTCGCTGTAACGAGATTCTACTGTATGCATTCGCCACTACAATCGTCGTCATATTTGTGTCTGCCTATGGTCTCTGCATGAGAAAGCCGAGAGCCGACCATGGTACCATACTATGAACGCACTCCGATGCACGCTTCGTCAGGCACTCTGCTCAAGCACTTGCGCCCGTGATAGTTTTCTTCCCCAGCAATGAAATTTCGTTACATTGAAAGTGCAGCAAAATTATTTCCTTATACTGAATCTAAAAAATGCATGCTGTTCTATGGATGCAAAGTTACGAAAACAGGAATGTTTCATGAATGTCACTAATAACTTAAACCTTGTTAGCCGTTTGCCATGACTGGAACCAACCACACAAAGAATGCCGGTTTTCAGCTATGAACACTACAAGCACAAAGTGCTGTGCCTGGCACTGTGGTTGGTCTTCAGCATCTTATCACCTAGAAAAGTGGGTGAGCTTGTCCATATATTTAATACAGAAATGCATGGCAAGTAATGAAGCAAAAAGACAGCTCTTGCATTGACATTCCTTCCGTCATTTCATCTTTCTCTGTGCTGTGAAAACAAGAGAACCACTCGTAGAGCACAGCTGTCGCATGATTACTTTTGGGGGTAGGCCGATGGTGCAACTTGTGCCCCCTCGTCACCCCCCCTTCCCCCCCTTTCCCCTGAACCCACCTGCTGGAGGACAGAGTTCATGTAGCAGGTGGCGCCGGCATTCTTGAGGCCCACAAAGCCACCCCGGGGTCGAGGTCCCACGGGGGGCAGGTACTCCCACTCCTGCAGCGGGGGCTGCCCCTCCGCATAGAACATGTCTGACAGAAGGGCAGCGCACGCTGCGAGGTTCTCAGGGCTCTGCGTGCAAAGGGCCACCAGCAGGTCGAGCGCCGCACGCAGCGCATCAGGGCCCGGGCACACGGCCACGGCTGAAGCCGAGCCACCCCCATCGCCTGCTGCACCGCTTCTCAGCTGCGCCTCTACCCGAGATGCTGGAAATGCAAAGTCTTCCAGCAGCTCCTGCAACCCAAGGGGAGAGGGACAGGCTTCAGTACAACAGAGACTCCCCAATGCTTGAAAGTGGGAGGAATATCACACAAACCAGAACACGAGTTGAGATTTCTATTGGAAAACAATAAGCTGCAGTCAGCACTAGTCTTATGGACCTTAGCAAACTGTAAATTTTCCAGGAATATGCATGAGGTGTCAGCCATGCCAAGTAAAATGGCCACCCCTAGAGCTCAAATCAACAACCTTCCACTTGCAAGAATGCAAGCATGAGAGCACAGCAGAGCAGAATCCTGATGATATGAACCTCACAAGGCATCAAAAAATACTTGTATCATCCATATCCATACTCGAATCAGCACGCAGAAGCTCGGGAAATGCACTCATGCAGATTTGTTTGTGGCTGATGGGATTTATTTATGGATGTGTGCCACTGCTCACAGGGTGTATCGTATATCACGAGACTGGTGATTGCACCCTCAACAATGTGCGGGCAGCGCTTAAAACACAATCACGACTGTGAGTAACGGGCGTCATAAAACTGCTTTCGGTCGGTTTTTACGATTCCAGCTTTCCCAAGGCTCTGGTGCTGTAATGAATCGACCGAAACCAGTTGCATGATGTCCGCAACTCGCGTGTGTGAATGTGCTACTAGCGCTCAGGGGTGTGGTCGCAGCTCGCACATTTGTATATCCACAGTGCTCGCAGAAGAGCATTCTAAACATCCAAATTCTTCACACTGTATATAATTCACTTTGGCCAGGGAATTTACAGATTCATAACATCCTGAAATTAGCATCAGCCATGATCTAATCATCAGAGATTCTACTGCATTACGGCAGAATGTCGATGATACGAATCTCATGGCACTGCAGAAAACATTCGTGTCAACCGAAATTGATAACACAAAAAAACGAGCAAAATTCGCATGATAGAACATAGAAAATGCATTCACAGAAATCTGCTCACGGTTGACATATGATAATTTGCAGTTAAAGGGGCTCTGAAACACCTTCCAAGGAGAGGATATCAACTTGCTCAATTACTACACTGTGTTGTCATGAAAACCTGAGCCAAATAATACACTTCTACAAGCAGCAGAGAACCCACAATCAGGCGTCAAAGTTGGCGAGCCCTTCCTGGCAACATTTTCATGCTCGCACCCTGCTCCGTCGCTCGCATCTACGTATACATGTTGAGAGGTGGCTACTGGCTAGATTCTTTCAGACATCAGGCAGCTACCGTGGCCGCAGCCAATAAGCTGCGTAGCACCGACAGGTCAGGAAGCTTTGCCCACAGAGGTGAGGCCAGCAGAGGAGCGCCAACCTTCCAGCGTGCAAAAACTGACGAGAGGAGAGGGAAAGGCGCGAAGACGCTGAGATTCGAATTTTGACTACGGATAACTCTGTTTCTACAAAGCGCATTAAAAAATTATTCCTGGACAATATTCGTGAGCGGCGTGCTTTAACATCCCCGGCATACCGCAACTTTATTAGAGCCCCTTTCAGACATCCTTTTAAGGGGGGACACGGCTCTCTGAGACGAAAAAGTCACGAAAAAAATCGATTTTTTGAAACTTACTTTTTCGAAATCTACAGCTAATAATCCCTAAATTCACTAGGTTTCCAGTCACATAGTTAGTATTTTGAGCGCACGATCAATTTATAACATCCCTGTGAGCTGAATTCTACGCAAAAACAACGCTTTTTGTCGCGACGCGTAGCTCTTTTTCCACGCGCGCGATCGCAGCCATACTGGTCTTGTTGGAAAGAGCGGATTTTTTTCTTCAATTTGCCGCCACAAACGGCTCCGACCGTTCGCTGGTGACGTCGAAATCCGCGCACAAAGAGCAGTCCCACCACGCGGCCCTATTCGTCGAGCTAGCGCACGTGACCAAAAAGCGTGCTGTGATTGGCTGCGCGAGGTTCCCTTCGGCTGCTCTACTCCGCAGGCAACACGATGACTCGTCTCTTCGTTCTTTGTGACAAGTGTGCAACGATGTCCGATCCAACGGGAAAGTTCACCACACGGCACAAGTTCGGCAGAAGAAAGAAGCGATCTCATTATAACTTCCAGAAGCGTGCCATTCCTTCGGAGGGTATCGAGAACAGTCTGCCGCCACCAGCAAGCGATGCCGAAGCTGCGGACAGTGCTGAAGTAGGCCTAGCCAGCTCGTCGACGAGTTCAAGTGTTGTGGACAGCGGCCGCATTCAGCGTGACACTGCAATGTTACAGCGTGTGGATTTGGTGCAGAGAGAGTTTGAAACACAAGAAAAACTTTAAGTTCTTGCTTCAACGCCTGCAACAATGCAAAAGCTGGATTTTCTCACTCGCGCTGACGACGATGCGGTCGCGCCAGTTGACATTGAGCCGGGCTTTGTTATCGTCAACTTGAACTCCGTGAACGCGATGATGTCGTGCGTGAAGAGCAAAGTGTGCGGCAGTAGTGTCACTGTAGGCAGAGGCGAACGAGAGTATGGCCTCGCCATAAAGATTGTTATCAGGTGTGCTTGCTGCGGTGATGTTGCGTCGGCGTGGAGTTCGCCCCGCATGTACGGCAACCAGAAGGCCAACCCTTTCGTTGTGAACATTTTTGCTGCGCGCGCGATGCAAGCCACTGGGAATCGGCAAACGGCGCTAAACAATGATTTTGCCACGATGAACATTTCACACCGCGGCCTTCACACCAAAACAAGGCAGAGGTATGTGATGACGAAGTTGGCACCCGCGGCTCTTGCTGCCGAGAAGCAGACGACGCAGTGCGCGCAATCAGTTCGGGAGCTGTACGACGACTTGAAGCTTGGGAATCCCGGAAACATTGCCGTGTCATACGATGGTTCCTGGCTGACGCGCGGCCACTTGTCGCACATTGGTGTCAGCACGGTCATCGAGCTCTTCACAGGGCTAGTTCTCGATTTTGTTGTGCTCAGCAACTTCTGTGCTGGTTGTGAGCATGGGCCAAGGGAAGATGATCAGATGTACAAGGCTTGGAAGGAGAGCCACGCCTGCCAGAAAAACACCACTAAGAAGGCTGGTGAAATGGAAGTTGAAGCCGCCCTCATCCTTTTCCAGAGGTCACTACAACGACATAACCTGAGGTACACCACCCTACTCTCAGATGGTGACAGCCGCGTTTTCCTTGCGCTGCAGGAAGCCAAAGTGTATGGTTACATTTCGGTGGAAAAAGAAGATTGTACCAACCACGTACAGAAACAGATGGGCACAAGCTTGCGAAACCTCATCACAAAACATAAAGGACCTGGCCTTGGCGGTAAAGCCTGCTGACCTAGTTGAAAAGCTAACGCGGTACAGTAAAACCTCGTTAATTCGAAATCGCTTAATTCGAACTGACGGCCGGGTCCCGGCAAAGCCCTGTGTATTTCAATGGGTCAAAACTCCTGATAATTCGAATATGCCGGTATCCACGTCGGTTAATTCGAACTAGGCGCCGATGGCTGGCATTGCTCCTCGCATATAGAAGTCACCTCGTAGCAAATACAATGCGCTGAAAATTAAAAAAAAATGCAGAATGATGAGAAAAAAAATAAGCCAGCACGCACGAGGTGAGACGTGAATTTCGTTGCCCGAACCAACCCTCCGGTGCATGCTGTAGCAGGTTTTCGCTGCCGGAGCGTCGAAGCATTGGCTTGTCTATTTTTGGCTGACGCGCGGTCACGCGGGTAGCCACCCTACCGCGGGCGCCGCCTATGCTCCGGCCACGGTGGCTCCGGCGCAAGCCGTTGCAGGTTTCCACTGCGCCGAGGCGGTCGTGACCATTGGAGACGCACACGACCATGGAGGAAGGAAGTACTCGGGAGAGGCGGTTACGTCACATTTTTTTGAAGCCGCGCTTTTTTTCTGACGGAAATAAACGTTTCAATCAAGCGGGCCTCCCCTCCCCGTTCCCCCGCTTCCCTCTACTTGGGCGCCGTCCCAGCGCGCCTGCCCATGCAGCAGACGACGCCGCTGCGCCCAGCGTTCTATTGGCTGCGCCGTCGGCTAAACTCTCCCAGTAGCCCTTGCGAGAACGCGTGACTTCCGGTACCCTTTTATTGTGCAGCTCGGGAAGCGAAGACTCTTTCCTTTCCTTCATCCTGCACGCAGCACCCGGCCCCTCTTGCGCCTAGTCTTTGTTGCCGCGGTGTCTAGTGAAGTATGTGTTGCGTGATATTCCTCGTTTGTTTGGTATCTCGCTGGTGACGTCTCATCGACTGTGGCAATCATGGCAAACCGAGGAAAGTACTCCGCAAAGGATTTGAAGACGAAGGTGGAGATATTAGAGGAGGTCGAACGTGGTCTCCTAACAAAGACAGCGATCGCAGAGAAGTTTGCAGTCAAGAAAAGCACGCTGTCCGCATACCTCAAGAACAAGGACTCGATCTTCACTGCGTATCAAAAGGAGATGGAGCCCTCGTGGAAACGACTAAGAACATCGGCTCATCCAGAGATGGAGGATGCTGTAATGGCATGGATTAAGGACGTTCGCAGCAGGAACATTCCGCTAAGTGGACCAATAATTGCCGCAAAGGCAGTGGACTTCGCCAGCCAGATGGGCATAAGTGACTTCAGCGCGTCGGAAGGCTGGCTGTCGCGTTTCAAGGCCCGTCACGGACTTACGTTTAAAAGCGTTTGTGGAGAGGCAGCCGCAGTCGATGAAGAAATGTGTCAAAATTGGATCTCAGGTCAACTAAAGGACTACCTTGCCGATTACTCGCTCAGCAATGTGTTCAATGCAGATGAAACCGCGCTTTATTTTAAGTTGCTGCCGAACAAGACTGTCAGTTACAAAGAAGAGAAGCAAGGAAAGAGTGACGGTGTTGGTGTGCGCAAACGCGACTGGCACGGAACGGTGCCGCTTGCTAGTTATAGGCAAAGCAGCGAAGCCTCGCTGCTTTAAAGGGCTAAAAACTCTCCCTGTTGATTATACTTTCAACAGAAAGTCGTGGATGACGCGAGCAATTTTCACGGATTGGCTGCGCACACTCGACAGGAAGTTCGCGGCACAGAACAGGAATGTTCTGTTGTTCGTCGACAACTGTTCAGCCCATTGCGACATCAGCGAACTGAAGGCGATCCGTCTGGCATTTCTGCCGAAAAACACTACGGCTGTGCTGCAGCCTATGGACCTTGGGGTTATTAAAAACCTCAAAACACTGTACAGGCGCCACCTCCTAGAGCGGATTCTTGTGTGTATGGACAGCGGCAAATCGTACGACGTCAATCTCCTCGGAGCCTGCCACATCCTGGCAACATCGTGGAATGCTGTCATGGCGGACACAGTCGCGAACTGTTATCGAAAGTGCGGCTTCATTGAAGGCCCAGAAGCCTGCAGCATGGCAGAGCTGGATGCTCAGTGTGATGACGCCGTCGCGCTGCACCCTGCCTACGCTGCTTTATCGGAGGGTGTTGACTTCCAGAGCTTCGTAGACGTTGACAGCGGCGTGGAGACATCGGGGCCGTTAAGCGATGCCGAGATTATTGAAGCGGCCTGCGGTGACCAGATGACCAGATGCCGCGCAACTCGGGCGCGGCGAGCACAGCTAACAGCGACGACGAGTCCGACGGAGGCGACGATCCATTGCCACCCCCGAGTGCATGTGAAACAGCGTCAGCACTCGATCTGGCTGCGCACTACTTCTCCGCCGATGATAATTCGGACGCTGCGTTGGAGCTGTTGGGCAAGTTGCAGACGATGCTTGTCGAGTCACGGCAAAGAAAACGAAAACAAATGCGCATCACCGATTATTTTTCTCTTTGATATGCTTTGCCAATCTGCTGTTAATAAACATGTTTTTGAAGCATAGTGCCATATTTAATCATTAAGCTTGCTGCTTACGCAAATGCATTTTGATGTTAGCTCCAACCGCATAAACAAATTAACTTTATTTCCTTCGACATTCGGGCTCTATGATTTTAATTCGCGCAATCGCCCGCCGCAAATGTGTAGTAGCGCGTAGTAAGAGATAACGATCTCAGATATGCCTGTTTTAGCTTCGGCCCGTGCTGCCGGGCGTGATGGCCACTTTTTTTAGCGCCCGCTCGTTAATTCAAACAATTTTCCGGTCCCCCTCGAGTTCGAATTAACGAGGTTTTACTGTACTATGGCTGGGCCCTGAAGACTCACAAGGGTGATGTGCAGGCAATGAAGAAAGCAGTGATGGCCACTTATCATCACACAACGTCAAATGACCTGGTGTCAGACCACAGCCATTGCCCACCAGGACCGAGCTCATGGTGCCGCCAAAATGCAGCAAATGCTAAGGGCGAGACAGCTCCTAAGCACCGCTACAATCTGCCTCCATACATTTGTGAGGCCCTGTTGCCCATTTATGAGCGCCTTTACGACGAGAGACTTCCTGAGCGATGCCAAAGGGGCAGTACTCAGAACAGCAATGAGTCCCTTCACTCCTTGATATGGGCATTGGCTCCGAAGGAAAAGCATGCCTTCCTGTTCACTGTACAAGCTGCAGTGGCTGAGGCTGTGATGAAATTCAATGCTGGCTTTGAGAGGACATCCGCAGCAATACTGAAAGAGCTGCACCTCAACCCTGGAGCACTGAGCACGAAGCGCATGGCGGAGAAAGACCACCGCCGAGCAGTGGCATCTGCAAAGAAGCGCAAAACCACTTTGGATATGCAGCATGCTTTCAAAAAGCGTCATTTGGGTGGCTGCAGTCAGACTGACTACATTCCTGGTGGCTTTTAGCTACATAGGATGCAATATATGGCACTATTTTTTCTGCATTTTTGATTAAAAGTGGGTTTATTTCTTTTTTCTCGTTTTCTCAAAACACACATTTTTGACTTCTTGCTCATTTGCGGAAGCGATATCTCGGCCTTCAAGGCAGGTAGAACCATAATTTTTGTTGTGGAATGTAGCTAAGAGTGCAGAGCACACAATGTTAGGAGCAGATTTTGGAATTTCGGTTTTAAAACTTAGCAGTTCTGCTCTATATCAGACAATAGGGTACCCACGTTTTGAACAGTGAACTTTGGATTGCTCTAGCATCGCTAATATTTGTTACATCAAAAAAGTACTAACATTGTATTCCCTATGCTTTCTAGTACCTGGCCATATGTTTACTATCAATTTCTGTAGTGCGGTTATATTTTCATTGTTTCTGCAAATTATGAACCATTAATTTCATATATCTTTGTAAGTAATTGACCTATTGAAAAACAAATTAGATATTTGAAATCAGTGCAAGAAATTGAATAAGACTGGCAAATTTATTCATATTTGGCCAGAAAATAAAAAAAAATAGCTTTAAGAGCCATGTCCCCCCTTAATCAAATTTGGCCAGAAAATAAAAAAAAAATAGCTTTAAGAGCAATGTCCCCCCTTAAACCTGTAAATAACGGAAGTGACAAAAGTCCCGAACTCTTCCTTAGAAGTTATCGTTACATAGAGTTTTCGTGTGAACATTCAAAAGTACTCAGCAGAACTCTAGCAAATGCTCACAATAAATTCCCCTTACTCAAAATCATAAACACGGAGAGATATTTCGCAATTATGTTGATAACGCGAGTGTGACAGCGGCTGGCACTGTCTCCGCCACCCACCTCTTTCTGCAAGCTCGTATCTCAGTCTGGCCATCCACCATTGCATTCTGAAAGTGAGTTTTCGCCTCACGTCACCGGTGTTCTCTGACATCTGCTGTTGGCACCTAAACTGCGCGAGCAACAGAGTGGTGGCGATGGGCATACACTGCTCGTCTCGTGCCTTCTTTATTGCGCTGTGTTGTTCTGGGCTGCTTTTAGACATCATGTGATGCTACAAAAGATTAAGCTGCGTAGTCCGTTGTGTTAGCCACGAAGAGGCGCCGACTGAGCTGGAGCACGGCGTGTTGTGTGAATCGTGTTCACTCGTTGCATTCGTAGACGTTCTTCTCACGATGGTTCGGGTCTTACTGTCAAGAAACTTTTGCGAGATTAGGCAATATTTCAAGCAATGCAGCACTAGTTACCATATTTACATGATTGAAAGCCGACCTACTTTATAAATTTGAAAATCCGAAGTTGAGGAGTCGACTTACAATCGAAACCAAAGCATGGCACCATCAATAAAGACGAGACAAATGAGATCAGGAGAGCTACGGCGTGCTTGCAATTTATGTTTGCTTTACGGCATTTGGCTATTCTGAGTGCTTGTTCTTTTTTTTTTTTTATCTTTTAACTGCACACTCGGTGATCATGGGAGTGTTGACAGTTGATGAAAGGGCCACTGTTCCAATCGAGGCAGCACCACCGATTGGAATGGCAGCACTTCCAGAGAGCGTCGGTGGCCGATGGAAGGGCCGACGCCACTCTCACGTAGTTTCTCTTTGGCTGTTTGATGCGTTTGACTTGACTGCCAGCCACGTTTGACGAGTTTTTACTGTTGTGCTTCGTCAATAGTTTTTAGTGCTCTGTGTCCAGTAAGCATTCTGTGCTCAATCATGGCTACATTCAAGATGACTGTCATTTTTTCCGCCACAGAAATGATCTGCGTGCTGGGCCACAAGTTCGACTTGTCGGGACCAGTGATCCCGGTGCAGCCGCTGCAGCGAGGCAACACCGTGGCTGTTCCACGCGATGCCGTGGTGTGGTTGTTTGCGAAGTGCGGGATTGCGTGAGACGAAGGAGTACTGTGGTTAGCAACGTGCGGGATTTCACTGCACAACTTTAGAACGGCAAACTGTGGGACCATGGCAGTGATGAAGACGGCAGCATTAATGAGGATGATGGCGCAAGTGTGCATGAATAGACTAGTGACTAATACATTTTTGTTGTGGAATGTGCCCTCAGGCACACCCTTCCCTTTTTTTTTCCTTACATATGATGGGGGGGGTCGACTTATATTAGAGTCGACATACAATCGTGTAAGTACAATGACAGACAGTTGGCATGGAGATGATGAGTTCATTGCATCAAGGTGAGCACCACCACAACACATTTGATAGATAAAGTTCGCAAACACGCACGTTTCAAGGGGGGCTGTTCTTGAGAATTGAGAAACTTCATATTATCGAGGAATTCGCTACATGGAGGTTCTTTATATCTAGGTTTAAATGTACTGACGACTGTATACTGCACGATTGGCAATCGTGATGTTGGAGATGTGAGGGCACTGCTTATAGTTCGCGAGTGCATTCATAGCTTGTGCATTAGTATCACACCCAGAGCTCTGGATGTGTGTTCGGATCACCTGAGATTCTGTACACAGCACAAATGCACTTCAGCGATGAAATTTTACAAATTCATATCATACTGAAATTCGTATCATCGGGACTGTACTGCAGTATGCCTTCATTGCTGTGCACCTAAACCAGCGCACATGGCTACCTGTGTGCATTCCCCTCTCTGCAATGTGACTGATCAATGCAGGGGCCAATGAACGCAGACAAGCAGGCTGTGTCCAGGCTCACCTTAACAAGGTTCCCCCGCACCGTGTTGCCAGGGTCTGAGCCAATGTGGTGTTTGTCGGTCGGCGAGAGTAGCGACACGAGCTCTCGCGCCACACCAAGGTGCCCCTCCAGCAGGGACTCCTCAGCAGCAGACAGGCCGCCAGTCTCTTGTACTTTTTCCTAGAAAGCAACAAGCGCCATTGGTTACCACGGCCAACGAGACTGGGCACAATGTTACAGAGCAGTTCTACTTGCACTGAAAACTTAAATAACTAAACAAAAAAAAAATAAGTCCCACATATTTCTGCATATACTAATACAAAGTTTTCGCATGAAAGCGACCATCTGAAATTCCAGAGTTGACCTATACGTGGAGCCAACCTATTAGCGGAGTCTAAGGTAGTTTCTGCTGGGCCGCAGGTAGTATGCACCCCGTACCGGCACCTATTCCAAGCAGGATGCATGCAAGCTGCAGCTTTGTGTGTTAAAAAAAATTGTTCATTCGTACACAAATCAAAGCTGCTAACAAAAATTCAGACTGCACGTTGTTTACCTGGCTCACTTGCACTGACAGCCACATTCCCAAATGAGGGGTAGAAAGAACCTTTTTAAGACATTTTCTTGTTAATAGGCCAGTGAAGTTGGCGAATTGGTGGGGGTCAACATGTATGCAGCAATACAGTAAAACTTCTAATTCGAACTTCAAGGTACTGGGGAAAATTGAAAATTTCTTTTTGAGAAAAGGAAATGGCACAGAAATTGTCTATTCTCCATGGACACTTGAACCGCACCTTAAAGGGAATATGCAATAAATTGAGATTACGTACAGCAGACGAGAGATAGGCATTTAATCACTCGTCACCCCAACGCAAGAATTTTTAAGCTAGCATCAATAACAACGAAGATATAGACGATTAAAAATTACGCTCCTTCTCTCCGCCCTCAACTCGTACACGCGGGGCACCAGACAAAAATAAAGAAAACAGGTCTGGGACTGGGCCCCGCCTTTGAATACGTCATCAGACGATGTTCGCTTTGCAACTTCCGGTTGTTGCTCCCAGCACCCCACCAGCAGCGTCGGCGGCGTGAAGGCATCTCTCCGGTCTCTCTTCGCCTTCCTGGATTGCGGCGCGCGTCGGGTTTCTTTGCTTGTCGTCTGTTGTAGTTAGCAATAATAAACCCTGACCTCGAGGAGCGACTGCTCACTCTTACGGCCGCGATGGGCATCGAGCCCTATGCGTGCCCACGAAGAGCCGTGCGAGTGGCTCCGGAACTCCCGACAGAAGGAGGCGGCAGAGGAAAATTGAAACCATATGCGCGAAGGCAATGCCCTGGCCCGCGCTTGCCCGAGAGGGTCGCGCGGCGGCACGAGCAGACGATTTTCACGGCTACCGGAAGTGTGCCCGTGACGTCGTGGCTTCCATGGCTCCAGCTAATGACAGCGTGTGGTGGCCTGGCGCAACATGGGTAGTGTGACGTCTTTGTTCCACGATTTTAGTTCCACAATCGGTCACTACGAGCACACCAATCGGACCGCGAATTTTAAAAAACGTTTTTTTTTTTAATTTATAATAAATTGCCGGCTCAGTTCTGAAGACTTATGCTTGGTGTGAATGCTCATTAGCAACATTTCTAAACATAGAAAACATTTACAAGCGACTTTGAATTCTTTGCATAGTCCCTTTTAAGGGAAGGGAGGAAGGTGGAAGTGAAAGAAGAGAGGAAGAGGCACCGTAGTGGAGGGCTCCGGAATACTGTATAAACTGGTGTAGTGTGTAAGGGCTGCAATGGGCTGCACCCATGTATGGGCCACACCCTGTTTTTCCAAAGGAAATATTAAAAAAATAATATCCGCCCTTCCAAACTTTCCACACCCACACAAGAATAGCCTTCAAAATGCATGCGCCATGGCCTCCGTGATCAGCTCCGGCTGCGAGCCACGGTGCACTTGATCAGGGAAGCAAAGCATGCGCACAGGAGCTTCCAGGTGCCGCTCACGGATGGCGCCCAAGGCCGCGGCTCATCACCATCATCATCGTCAACTTTTTCCTCCGCCGCGAGCTCCTGCTATCCATATCGGCATCAGTATCACCAGCTCCAGAGTTGTGGTAGCGTTAGCGTATTCGTTCACCAACCGTAGTTGTGGCTTTCGTGCGCTGCCATCGGGCGTTACAGTTTTAGCACGATGAGCAAGCACCTTAATAGTTACACGGCTGGAAGTTTGCTGTCGAGCACGGCAAGTGCGACAATGGTGCAACCAAAAAGGATGCATTGAGGAACACAAGCTGCAAAAAGCACGCTTTCCGAGGCAAGCCCTGCAAGTTTCCCGAACTGGAAGAAGAGCTGCTCTGGTATGTGATGGAAGCGCGGAACAATGGCTACGCATTGACAGCGGACGTGCTGCGCGACTTCTGGTGGGATGAGCGTGCACCAGAGCGCACCACCAGCTTTGGAGTCTGAATACACACCCCGAGTGATGATTAAACATATAATAAATGCCACTCATTCTCTGACTGGTGTGTTTTTACATCAAAAAAAAAATTTCGCACGTCACATATATAGGCCGCAGCCCAAAAATTGCCTCTCGAATCTGGAAAAAAAATTGCAACCCTTACAATCACTTATATAGTAGCACTTTAGGAAAACTGAGAGCACCCTACAAGTAATGGAACTGACCCAATCGGGTGTGCGCACCTCGATGCCTCCAAGCTAAGCACACAGCTAATAAGCATTCCTTTAAAAATAAAAAACAGCTGCCCCTGCTTGAGGAGCAGCTGTGGTTCCTTACCCCTTCAAGAACCTGAAAGAAACACAGAAAAGATAGAAGATGGTGCAACCAAAAGGATGCATTGAGAAACACAAGCTGCAAAAAGCACGCTTTCCGAGGCAAGCCGTGCAAGTTTCCAGAACTGGAAGAAGAGCTGCTCTGGTATGTGATGGAAGTGCGGAACAAACAGCTAAGAGTCGACAGCGGACTTGCTGCGCAAGTTCTTGTGGGATGAGCACGCCCCAGAGCACACCACCAGCTCGGAGTCTGAATACTCCGCAAGTGATGATTCAATGTAGTAATAGAATAAATGCTGCTCATTTGCTAATTGGTGTGTTTTTGCTTTAAACAAATTTTTTCCGCACATCGCGTGCATAGGCCGTGCCCCGAAAATTGGCCCTCAAACCAGGAAAAAAAAGTGCAGCTCTTACACACGTGTATACATTAATTTTAACCACCTGGAGATGTTTAACGTGCATTGACATTGCACAGCATACGAACACCATTGCATTTCTCCTCCAGCGAAATGCAGCCGTTGTTCGAACCCGGGAACTCCGTCTTAGAAGCCGAGCGCCCTACCCACTCAGCCACCGTGGCCGGTTAACCACTGAGCTCTTAAATTATTCGAATGCACCCCCCAAAATTTCCAACAACCGTCAGCATTATATAGCAAATTTATTTTGTGCAAACCTGCGCAGTGGTCGTCTGCTTTTGAGATAGAAACTGCACAGTTCACTCAGATGCATTACTGCTTGCATGCTGCCTGGATTTAAAAAGCCGAGGTACTCCAAGACAGCAAAGGCCTCGATGGCATCCATCACGATGTAATGCGGTGGCTGTGGAGTGTCTTCACAAGAGGAGTCGTTGCATGAAGACCATCACACCTCGTCACGTAATCTCCCTTTCTTCCACCATGATTGATACGCAAGAAATGCCATGCCGCCATTTCGTGATGCCAATGACTACAAGGTTTGCTTATACAGTTTCATTTTTGTACTTGATAACAGCATGCACTTCATTTTTAGATAATTTTTTCCGGAAAAATGGTGTGCATTGTAATCAAGTAAATATGGTAGTCTAATCACGCAACTTCAATGTGTGATCCACTTGCTTATGTCCACTTTGGTCTTCTCAAGCTCAAACTGCGTGCTCGTCATGGGCTTTTCGCTACAGTCAAATCTCGATATAGTAACAGATTTTAAGGGACCACCGAAAACCATTCATTATTTTGAAATATCGTTAAAGTGAAAATTGCGTAGAGTAGCGCCAATAATTAGAGATCACCTACCTCAGCTCTACAGCAGCGGGTACGCTTGGAAATAGTCATTTCCGGACAATAAATACACACGGTTGAACACACCGCATTTATTTGAACAAAACAGTGACCTTTTTCTGCTTCGTGGAGGACAAACGGTGCAAGACAAACGACTCGATGTTGTCGACTTTCTTGTGTACCACCTCGGGCACACTGACAGAAGCTCCAAGGAAGACATGCACCTTCCCAATGGCATTCAAGACATCAGAGCTTGAGACGCAGTCATCCGGATGATCAGCGATCGCCGAACGCTGCTCACAATGTCCTCGGTTGTTAGCTCCGCCGCAGTCCACGCAGCCGCATCGCACTTGACGTAATCCTCGAATGTCGCCGAAGGGTCTACGGAGAGCTTTTCTTGCGCCTCCTCCCACAACTCGCTTCCGTTGTCGTCGTTTTCGCATTCGCGATCTTGCGGATGGGCTGGCGTTTTCAGTAAACCTGCCTTCCTCCAGAAGTTTCGAATGGTGGTAGGAATGACCTTCCACCACGACCCGGTGAACATCCCTGTGGCCTGCTTGACGTTTATTGCTGTCGGCCAGTTCATTCGAAGGCTAGTCAGCAGCCGCTGAACTAGGCGCCTTCGAAATTCTGTCTTCATGCTATTGATTATCCCGTGATCCAGAGGCTGGAGTAGTGAAGTGCAATTCGGGGGCAGGAGCTCGAAGCGCACATTTGTCAAGCGAATGTTCACAAGATACGCCGAGCAGTTGTCAACAATCATCAGGATTTTCCTGCCTTCCTTCTTCATTTCGCTGTCAACATTGAGGAGCCACTCAGAGGAGATATCGCGCGTCATCCAAGCACGGCTGTTGGCTCGGTAGTCACACGGCAGCGACACTACATTTTTCGTGCAACGAGGTTTTAAAGATTTCCCGATGACGAGAGGCCTGAGCTTCTTCATATTAGTTGCATTACAGGTGAAAAGCACGGAAATGCGAACCTTCGATTTCTTCCCGCCTTTGCACTTCATGAACTTAAAATGCATTGTTTTCTCCTCTCCCGTAGATAATGATGCATTCTATCCGGGATTCTATCCGGGAGGATAGAATGCATCTATGCTTCTATCCGGGAAGCACGCGGTCTCATCGGCGTTAAAAATATCATCCTCGGAATAAGACTGCATGATTTCTTGAAAGTGGCCATTCGTCCATGCAGCTGCACCCTTCGCGTCCGCTGCTTTTGTAGCGATAGCTACATTACCGTAGCATTTCGAGCCTTCAGCGTGGCGGCGCCGCCACGCTGTCACGTGGTGTGGAGCAGCTGCCGGCGGCGCGGCGCCGTAGCCGATCACGTGGCTCATCACGTGACCAAGTTCCACTCAGCTAGCTGTAGCTACCGCGTCGCTCAAGGTTTAACCAAAGCTAAATCACCGCCAATTTTTCTTATCTGGAGGCCGTCTGCCAGGTGATATCATTTCTCTGACAAAAACGGTAGAGCCACCCGGCAATTGCTTCAAAACCAGCGACTTCAATCGCTGGCCCCGACACAGCATCGGCCCCGACACTGGCACACTTTGCAATCGGGCATCCTTGAACCACGTCAACATTGCTTGATCCACATTTTGAAAATTCCCGAGCAGCAGCCGTTTCCTGCTTGGAGCAAGCTGAGACCTCCGGTGAGGCTCAAATATTTTCGCACGATCCTTCCAAGATGGTCGCAATGGTCGACGGCACCACTCCAAGCTCTTTGCTGACGTCGATCTGCCTTTTCCCGGCATCAATGCCCCGAAGAATGGCGACTTTATCCTGTAGCGAAAACTGCTTTGGCTTCTCTTTGGCGGACACCGCAGAATTCAACGTCATCCGAGGGGCACAGTGATCGCGCGGCAGCCGAATATCAACACGTTCTCAACAACCTGAGAGAGAGAACGGCGCGGGCGTTCCGCAGGCTCATATGATTAGTGTGCGACACAAAGTAGGCCTAGTTATGCGTTTGACCTGCACGTTGGATTTGGATTTGGCGGCGAAACCCGTACCTCGTTTCCCCGGACATAGCCTCCGCGATTGGCTCCGGCAGCACTGCCGGAGCTGATCGCAGAGGCCACGCCCTCGTTCAGTTCAGAACTTGCCGCTTTTCTTTCTGCAGTGGATGTAAATTCATAGTAATGAGGTATTTAACTTGCGTGACAGCGATAAAATTTCAGTCGTTATTCTGAATTATTCGGTATTTTGAAATTCGTAGTACTGAAAAATTTTTTACATCGAAAGCATAGGCCTTCTGAAGGGGATTTTTGAAATGTTCATAATTCTGAAAAAATCGTTAACCTGAGGTTCGCTGTAACGAGATTTGACTGTATTTGTGTGGTGCAGCCCCCGCACAAAGCTTCATCACATTTTCGCATATTTGATTTTTTTTTGCATCGGGAAAGAGGTATCTAATAACCCGACCTTCAGATAATTAGGGCACTTCCTCCCATCCCCTAAGTCCAAATTAATGATGCTTTACTATTCATCATGTCACTTTTAGCTGCCAGTTTGTGGTAAGCCATGCATTTCATTTTTTCAGTGATTTTGCGTAACCAAATACGAGGTAACACACTGTGTTATGCAGCATGATCAGTATGATATGCAGTGTGGTCTTTTTCTTTTCTTCAGTGGTGTAATGAGAGTCTAATTTTGTTTAATTTTGGTTTCAAGGACCCTTTCAGGGGGGAAAAAAATATAAAGACAACAACATATGCCATTTTTTTCATTCCATGTTGAACAGATATTGGACTTTATATTTGAGGCCATTTTTTTTTTTCATGTTAATATTCGATTTGCACTTTTAAATTTTCAATATTCGCACACCCCCTATTGTAGGATACAACTAACAAAAAACACTGCAGTTGGCAAAACTGGATAATGGCATCCTTCTAGGCTAGTTGGTATGATTTCATCTGTGGGCCAGCGTGAACTTTGGGACGCAGGGACGTAGAGAGACATGCTGAAACACGGAACACAGCGCTGACTAACACCATGTATGAAAAAGAGCGAAACGGGCAGAATTATATGCAGTGGGTAGAGGTGGAGAGAAGGATGGAGAGAGGGCAATGCGCATGGAAAACGCGGCCGCAGCAGAAACAAAAACAACAACAAAACCTTGGAAAAGATGACAGAACAGCCGTCAATGGGAACGCGAAACCAGTGAAACCACACAATCTGAGGCCGCATTACAATACTGTGTGCGTGTGTGCTGATAACCGAAAAGCAGTCCTGAGAGGAGTGACAACATGAGAACTAGGCCACAAACCAGACACTGAAAGAACCGATAGCTGCGTCATAAAAACAAAAAAAAAGCTTGAAAGCATTGTTTCCGCGCGCTTTTGCCAGTGCTGTTCTTTTTTTTTTATGACGCGGCTATCGGTTCTTTCAGTGTCTGGTTTGTGGCCTAGATCTCATGTTGTGACTGCTCTCTGGACTGATTTTCGGTTATCAGCACACGTGCGCATAGAATTGTTATGCAGCCTGACTGTTTAGTTTCACTGGCTTCGTGTTCCCGTTGACGGCTGTTCTGTCATCTTTTCCAAGGTATTGTTGTTGTTTTTGCTCTTGTTGCGGCCCTATTTGCCATGCGCTTTGCCCTCTCTCCATCCTTCTCTCCGCCTTTACCCACTGTATATTTATTGTTTATTTATTAATACAGTGGAATCTCGTTGATACGATTCTCACGGGCACCGAAAATAAAAACGTATTATTCAAAAATCATATTATCCAAAACGGACTCCAAAAGATCGCGAATAATACATACTTGTCACAGAACTTGCTTTTATTAAAGCACTTTGAAATAATCTGTCACTTTGCGCTGCACTTTTTGCTTTTCGAGGTCCTGCAGCAAGCTTTTTTGGAACTCGTAAAAACGAGTAGCAGTTTCCTCACTGAGCTCCGCAGACGCGACAAAGCCACGAAGCCCGTCCAAAGCTTCGAGTGCACCGTCAGTATTTAATGGCCGACGATCGCTGCTGCAATCTCTGGCGTCTTGGTTGTCATCGTCGTCGCCCTCCTCTTCAGCGGTAACATCTGCAATGATGTCTTGGACGGTGCACAATTCACATGTCGCCAGTTGGTCGTCCGCCGATACAAACTCTTCCGGAGATGCGTCGACATTGAGGTCACCCCAGTCCGGGATGTCAATCTCTGCGCCGTCATCTCCATGTTCCTCAGTATCGCCAGGTGCACAAAAAAAGCCACACTTCTTGAAGCAGTTGGCGATGGTGTCGGGTTTGACGCGATACCATGACATCGCCAGAAAATGGATGGCATCAAGAAGATCCACCTTCAAGCTGGCATCTTTCCGGTCAATCTTGGCCAAAAAGCGTCTGACCAACAAGCTCCTAAAGTGAAATTTCACGTTTCTAATGATTCCTGCATCTAGGGGCTGCAAGTGGCTGGTGCAGTTGGGCGGCAGGAAAATTACTTTTACGTTTTGCAGCCACGAAGTATCGAGGGCACAATTGTCGAGAAATAGAAGAATTCTACGGTTCGCGGCACGCATCCGGGCATCCAGAAGGGTGAGGAACTCTGTGAAAAGGGCTCCGGTCATCCATGCCTTCTTATTCGCTTTGTAAATGACAGGAAGGCGTGGGTTACGCAAAAAGCAGCGTGGCTTCCAGTATTTGCCAATGACAGTAGGCTTGAGCTTCTCGGTTCCATCAGCGTTGCAGCACAACAATACGGTGACTCTTTGCTTTTTTTTTTCCGCCTTGACACGTCTCACCTTTTATGCTGAGACTTTTCTCGGGCTGAAGGTTGATGAACAACCCAGCTTCATCTGCGTTGAACACGTCCCTTGGCTGGTACTGAGCAATCACCGCCGGCAGAGTCGGAAGCCAGTTGGAGACCTGATCTTGGTTGGCAGACTTCCCTTCGCCGGAAACGGTTTTATACGACAGGCCATGCCGTGTTTTAAAACGATGGAGCCACCCGCCCGAAGCTTTAAAATCTTAGATGCCCAACGAGAGTGCTATCTCATCAGCTTTCTCGCGAACAACTGTCCCGTCCACGTTCACGCCCGCCGCCCTTACTTCCCTGAACCATGCCAGAAGAAGCTCTTCCATCTTGCCATGCTGGGCGCCCCTTGTTTGCTTCACGCCGGCGCCGAAGACTTGAATATTCTTCTGAATTTCTTCTCGCTTGCCGACGATCGTGTTCAGCGTGGAGACAGGCAAACAAAGTTCGCGTGCCAGGTCGACACGTTTCTTCTGCGGATTTTCGTCGACTTTTGCGAGGATGTCGAGTTTTTCTTTCAGCGATAACGCTTTACGCTTTCTAGACATGGTGAAGCGCACGGGTGAAACGCGGCACCAAAACAGAAGAAACGATAAGGGCGAAGTGCAAGCTGAACGCTCGAAACACCAAAATGGCAACGAGAAATGGCAAGCACAAAGCCAACAAAGCCTACAGCATCGTCAATGCATGCGCCAATCACTGCTTCTTGGTGACGTGATTTTACCGTGAGTACTATGTCTTAGGATAGATGGCGCTAAAAACCTTCGGTGCGCTTCGGTGCGTTTGGTGTGCGAGCTTGCGAAAATTGCTCCCAGAGGCCGCCACACTGCTGCAGGCGCTGTGCAGAGGCACGGCCGGACTCTAGCCGAGCCGAGCCAGGCTGAGCCTCGAGCATACAAAGCGCGCGTCGCCGCGTCTTTAGTCCGCCGTGCCTGTCGTTTCGCTCGATGTTAATTTCAGTAGCTTTGCCCACCCGCTGCAAAAGACTGGTTCTGATGTCATCATCATACAGAAGACGTTTCCGGGATCGTATTATCCAAACCGACGTGGAAATACGATCGTATTAGCCGTACAAAAATGCATTTACCTCTATAGGGCATCGGCCGGGAAAGAAAAAAAAAACGTATTATGCCGAAAAACGTATTTAGCCGAATCGTATCAACGAGATTTCACTGTACTGCAGGCCAACATACTGGCCCATGCAGGAGGAGCAATACAGTTGAGAAAGTACGGACAATGCAACAAGGGTGACAAAAAAAAAGCATATATAAACAGTGCATGACAATGATGCATGTATATAATTCCGCCCGCTTTGCTCTTTTTCACTGAAGGTGTTAGTCGGCACCGTGTTCCGTGTTTCAATGCGTCTCTCTACATCCCTGCATTACAAAGTTCACGCTGGCCCACAGGTGGCAAAATTGGACCACAGTCCACGGTGTCCTGTATTATTCAATCAGAACAGTAGATAAAACCAAGTTTTTTTAGTGCCTGACTGCATTAAACAAGCCAGAGGCATCCAAATTCTTGAGCTTATAATTTTGTCTGGTAATTAGAGTCAAAACCAAGTTTTTTTAGTGCCTGACTGCATTAAACAAGCCAGAGGCATCCAAATTCTGGAGCTTATAATTTTGTCTGGTAATTAGAGTCTTGTTTAGGCAACAAGAAAAGTTTTCACAGCGGACTACTTTTTTGTCATGGAGGAATTCTGCGCGGCGGTTCTGAATGTGGGTGGAGCTTCACTGCAGACTTAAGTTGTGTGTGACTAGAGAATGTAGGTTTCCTGTCAAGACACAGAGGTAAGCAGCTGTTTCGTGGCAAGGCTATGTACCTTTTCATTCCTCAGAAGCAAGGAAGGACGTACCCGTATCCTCTTGAGCCAGGCGATCTCGTCTTCCAGCAGCTGCTGCAGGGCCGGCAGGGGGCAGCGGCAGGCGGCTCCCAGCAGCCGACACAGCAGCCCAAACAGCTCCTGGCAGCTGCCTGCAAGTTCCTCCAGGTGCTGCCAGCAGAGAACACAGCACACAGAGTCAGGGCCCCACCATCCGATCCAGAGAGAGAGGCTCTCTCCTTTCTAAGCCAGCAGGTGTGCATTGTCAAGAATGTGCCCAGTGTGTGGTCATCAATGCTTCATCTACACAGGGAATGCTAAGAAGCAGCGCAAGCTTAGTATATGGCTTGACTAGCATTTAGCCCAAAACATGCACTGCTGTAGAAGTAAGGATGCATCTCAATTCAGACACGACACATATTTAGCTCATTATATATTTAAGACAATATTGATTAAAATCCAGAAATTATGAGCCTGCAATAGTAGGCAATCAAAAAGCCCCTGAAATATCCATGTGACTTCCTAAATCTGACAGAAAGGCAAAGCTCCGTTCCCACTCTGTGCACTAAATTTTTAAATCATACATTTCTCAGGTTTAATGCATTTTGTGCAACTCAGTACACAGTTTGTGGTGAACATTTGCAACAGACTCCATAGACTGTTTCTTGCCGATGCCCTGTGCCTTGTAATCTTTGCTGCTGGCTCTACTGTACAGGTGCCCACAAAAGTTTTCGGAATGCCGAAAACACATAAAAGCTGAATTTCCTTGCTACGTAGAGGCATAGCCAGGCATTCAGAAGTGCATTCTTCAGATAGTGCAGCACATCCTTCAGTTCGTGACTGCATGCTGATACTGGCCAGAAAGTAGTAAGCCTTCTTGTAATTTTCGTGCTCCGAAACGTGTTGTGGGCACCTGTACACTCGTCTACAGACCTGTCTAGCGAGCTAGAACAAAGCACCGGAGATTACACAGGCGTCATTTATGAGCGTCCTCTCACTGCACATGCACATTCTCATGGACCATGTTTAACTGTTCACGTCTTTAAAAGACCTATTGGGCGCGCCAGGCTCTGGCACCTTTTATAAATGCACAGCAGAGCATGCCGTCTAAGTGCTCTAGGCAGGTGCGTGGACTCTACAGCAAACTTCCTTTAAGACGGTCTTGAAGAGACCATGAAAATTTGTTCATCTTATCCGACTTTCGTCTAAACAGAAGTGCCCCCAATAAAGACATACATGAGCATGCCAAGTGTGTGCAAATATATGCTACATTGAAAGAATGAATAAAATGATCTTACAGTGATAAAATAATGGCAAAGAGAATATTACATATAAAGTTAGCTGACGAGTGGAGAGTATGAAAAAGCAAACGTTACCCTACTTGAAGACAGTACTGGACCAGTTTTTCTGCTGTCTTTTTTCTTCTCCCTTCTGCAGTGACCACTATTTGTGTGCTTATTCAGTTTTTTGCACTTTCCAACGTCTCCAAGTGCACCTAAAGTGCCCAGCTTGCTAGTCATGTGGTACATGTTCTGAAAGCGAACGACCATCTCTCTTATTCCATTCCTTCTGTAGCACGGATGTTAACAAATACCGTATTTATTCAAATCTAGGCCAATAGTTTTTTTCAAATAATCATATTCCAAACTCAAGGGTCGGCTTAGATTCGACGATTTTAAAAAACGTGCCAGTTTTTCATTGAAACTGCTAAATATGGTGCATAGCTAGCGCCATCTAGAAAAGTCAGTATCGCAGCCGCTACTAGCTGTGCCAGTAGCCAACCGTACACAAGCGAGGTTGCCATTTTGACCTGTGTCGTGTCGGCCGTATCGGTGTGCAGCATGGTGTTATCGCGATGGCACCAAGCAGGAGATGCCACTACAGTGCCGCTTTCAAGCGAAAAGTTGATAGCCGCAGAGGCATTGTCGAACCTTCAAGCCGGGCGGGATTTCGGCGTCGACGTCCGTCGTTGGAGGGGACGACAGCAGCTTTTTGCGTGTGCCGCAACGAGGATGGCATTTAGCGGACCAAAGAAAGGCCATCACCACGAAGTGGAGACAGTTGTGGCCGACTTTGTTCAAACGCAGAGAGCAGCTGCCCTTCCAGTGACAACAGAAGTGCTCCAAGCGAAAGCTGAGGAACTTTCGAGGGAGCAAGGCCTAACGCCAAAGGATTGCAAAGCCAGCCGGGGCTGGCTTCAGAAATTCATGAAGCGCTTCGGCTTCATCCTCCGACGTCGCACTTCGATCACCCAGAAGCTGCCAAGCGATTTCGAAGAAAAACCGGTAGCTTTTCAGTGCTATGTGCTGCGAAAGAGAGAAGCGGCAGGCTACAACCTTGGGCAAATCGGCAATGCCGACCAGACGGCTGTGTATTTCGATATACCAGTGGCGTGCACCGTGAATGAAAAGGGTGCCAAGGAGGTAAAGGTGCACTCTGCGGGCTACAAGAAGCAGCGCGCAACTGTGATGCTGTGCTGCACAGCTGATGGACATCAACTCCCTCCTTATATGATATTTAAAAGGAAGACACTGCCTGCTCGAGAAACTTTCCCAAGAAATGTCATTGTGCGGGAAAATGAGAACGGGTAGATGACGGCTGCGATAGTGGAAGAGTGGGTTACCACTTGCCGGTACCAAAGATAGTGCACTGTTTGAAGGTGACGGTGACAAGGAACACAGCGACGAGCCTAGCAGTGACGACGACGTTGAATGAGCTCTACACATTCAGATTCAATAAATGCTGTTTGCATTTTGTGAACGCTGTCCTTGCTTTTCTTAATCGGCCAACATTCGGGGTAATATTTTTTCTTTTTGTTGTTGGCTTCGGACTTTAGGGGGTCGGCTTAGAATCGGGGTCGCCTAGATTCGAGTAAATATGGTATGCCAGCAGGAGCACCCCGTGTCCTTCTGTCTGCCACAAACTAAACGAACTGGGCACATCTATATGGCCATGTCAGATCTCTGTGCTGCAAAAACACACGCTGCTGTGCCGCACCAATTACAAATTCGGCTAGATTTCGTCTACCGAAGGCAACACATGGCACTTGAAGCGCGTGTAACAGTTAAGTCTGGCTATGTCACATCGCTGCGCCGCGCGCAGGCTGGTGCGAAAGGAGCCCTGCCTTCCTTCCCCGCTCCCAAAAGGTAGCTCCTCTGTACCTTTGCAAAAGAAGGTGGGAAAGCTATCTTGCGGGACTGAACTACGGATGTGGGGAAGCTCTCTTGCGAGGTACATTACTGACAAGGAAGCAATTTTTTTTTTTTTTTTTCAGTTTGCTTTCAGAGTGCCTCACAGGCGCTTTGTGAGAACCATTGCACGGGGTTGCCATGGGTTACGGTCGCTGCGAAAGTTCATCTTAACCTAAGGACACGAGAACTAAGCAAATTTTTTTTTATCATTGGCGCTTGGATCATTCCTCGGGATTCCACCACTGTTGCCAACGGCGTCCATGGCACTGTGCACAGAGCATACTGTAAGAAAAACAATGAAGACTAAGCGCTAGCTACACTTCTTCTTTGCTCATTGCCCATGCGTGCAGGAGTCTCCTGCTTGAGCTGTCCGCACCCGTTGGTGGTTCCTGCCAGATCAGTCTTAGCTACTCCATGTGATTGACGTCACTTCATTTTTTAGTTGTAGCGCCGCCCAATGCAAAGACCCTGGCATTGCGCCAAGAAGCTGAACTGCACGGCATGCTTATATTTCGATGGGATCGCCGGCGGAGGTGGCTCACTCTGCGAAATTGGCAGCGTGCCAGGGTGCTGATGCAAGCTGATGCAAGCTGTTAAGAGAGCGGAAGAGACTGTGCGAAAGGGGCATAGCGCACAAGGCAACAAATGTTGTAGTACATGAAGTCAAGCATCGGAGAGGGCCCAGTGGCTTAGGCCACAACACTATGAAAATTCTTTGTTCTCACAGCACAGCCAACACTAAAATATTCACGCTACACATTCGTAACCGTCCTGTGAGATTTTTTGCGCCAAGTCTGTGAGAAACCAAACAAATGTTCTCATAGTGGTGGTCTTATCTGAGAATTCACCTTACCCGAGTTTGTCTTAATGGGAGTATAATGAATTTTGAAACTTTGATACAGCTGAACCTTGATATAACTAAGGTCCCTAATTTTCCGCCGTGTAAATTTCTAAATTTCGTGCATGTAGAATGTTCTCTCTACAGACAGACAGACACAATCGCTAAATACGGGGAATGGCCACTATAAGTGCTAGTGCACTGAAATGAGGATTCGGTTGGCAACACAAAATTTCATAAAAAATGCTTAAATCCGTCATTTTTTGCACAATCACGGGAATCTAGGCACCTTAGATGAAACCAACACAGGTATTATGAATTATTGGCCATGTAAAAAGATACCTGACGCTTGAAGCAAGAGTCACAGATGCAAACGGAAAAGGAACATCTAAATGAAAACGAAGCTTGGGCTTGCTCTCAGAAATGCTGGCCAACGGAGCATCCTGCCGTGATGGCTGTCATGGAGATGGTGAACGTGGTGATTGTTTTCGCGTACCATTTTTCACGCGACACAGCTGGAATGTGGAGAAGATGGCCAAGCTAGTGCCTGACCTGCCGCTGTTATGTGCTGACAGTGCTATGCGGGGAAGCCAACCCAACTGACGCACAGTTTATTGCAGAGTCCAAAATCACAGTGAGTGCCTTTGAAACAATGGTTAAGCTTTGGAAAAAGTCTTCGCAATTTTCTCGTATGAGTCGCCCAAGCTGCTGTCTCCCCACTGATTACCGTATTTACTCGCATAATGCTTGCACTCGCGTAATGCTCGCACCCCCCACATTGGCTATCAAAAATTGGAAAATTTTTTTTTCCCCGCATAATCATCGCACCCCCAAAATTACTGCCGCGAGCCATCTGCTTGTCGTAGCGATCGCTATCTATTGACTGCGGCCACAACTAACTGCCATGGTTGGGCGCGCGTGCTACTAGGCGGCGGTACTGTGCTATCATCCGCTGCCACCGCCGCTACCGCTCATTCACTCACCACCGCTACGCCATTTTGCGATGGTGTCTCCAGCTCTCCGGTGTCTCGTAGGCCTCGTTTGCCTTGTTTGCGTGTTGCACCGTGCTCTTTGTGCCGCTTCGCCATGGGACGCTACGCAAGCTACACAGCTGCTTTTAAGCTAAAAGCTATTGAGTATGCGTTGGAACATGGCAACTGCGCCGCCAGCAGACACTTCGGCATCAACGAGTTTTGCGTCCGGTATTGGAGATGGCAGCACGACGAACTCAAGACGACTGGTAAGACGCGCCGGGCCTTCCGTGGACCGAAGACTGGGAAATTTCCTGCCGTCGAATCCTCTTTACTGGAATATATCAAGGCTCGACGAGCGGATGGGTGTGCTGTGTCGATTGATTTGATACGGAACCAGGCACTCGTAATCGCAAGAAAGGAGGGCATCCCGGTGCAAGACTTCCGCGCTAGTAACGGGTGGGCCACACGATTTATGCGGCGCAATGGACTCTCGCTCAGGAGGCGAACGACGCTTTGCCAGCGCCTGCCCGCAGCCTATGAAGAGAAAATAGTGGACTTCCATCGATTTGTTATCAGGATCCGGCAGGAGAAAAACTTCTTGCTCTCCCAGATAAGGAACACGGACCAAACTCCGCTGAATTTCGATATGCCCAGCAGCAGGACAGTCGAACAGACAGGCGCTCGGACTGTGCACGTCAGGACTACAGGTGCCGAAAAACAGAGGTGCACGGTCATGCTAGGCGTGACGGCGGACGGGCGGAAGCTCCCACCGTACGTCATATTCAAGCGGAAGACCCTCCCGAAAGGAAAGCTCCCCCCTGGTATACACGTGCGCGTCCAAGAAAAGGGGTGGATGACCGCGGACCTTATGGTGGACTGGGTGAAGACTGTGGGGGGTTGGCGACCGGGAGCGCTTCTTTTTCCGTCGCTCCTCGTGCTTGATAGCTTTCGGGGCCATCTTCAAGAGTCGGTTCGGGCGAAGTTCAAGGAACTGCGCACGGACCTAGCTGTTATACCCGGCGGCCTCACATCAATGCTCCAGCCTCTTGACGTATCTTTGAACATGCCATTTAAAGATAACGTCCGGAGGCTGTACGCAGAATGGATGGCCGAAGGTGAACATGCTCTGACGCCGGGCGGCAAGATCAAAAGACCGTCCGTGGAGCTGTTGTGCAGCTGGGTATCAGAGGCATGGGGGATGATTGACGTAAACATGGTGGCCAGAAGCTTCAAGAAAACAGGAATTTCGAACGCCCTGGATGCGACCGAGGACCACCTGGTGTGGGACGACGAAGAAGCATCGGAAGATGAAGAAACCATCGATTCCAGTGTCGACACGGACTCTGATGAAGAGTAGAATTGCCTGCAGGACGTACGCAACGCGAGTAGTGACGGGGAGGTTGCGCGCGGCAAATAAAGTGCTTTAGCAGCTTGAGCTTACGTTCACCCTGTACTTTCATAACGAAGGTAAGTTACGCTTGAAAGTAATGTTTTCATTAAATTTACAATTGCGGACCTGACAATCCTGATCTTGCACCCATTCATCATTGCATTTAACACTCCGAAACATTTGCTTGAAAATTTTCCCCGCATAATTATCACACCCCCAAACTTCGCGTTGATTTTCAGGGAAAAAAAGTGCAAGGATTACGCGAGTAAATACGGTAAACTGCGCCACTCTGCGTGCATTCTTGAAGAAATCTTATACTGCAAATTTCGTCTGAACCAAACCATTTTATGATTTTTCACCTCTTTGCTATAAGAGGTTCGACTACATTGCTGTTATTTTGTTGCTGTTGTTTGTTGGTGGTTCCTGCCAGGTCAGTCTTAGCTACTCCATGTGATTGACGTCACTTCCTCCTCCTGCATTGTGTTTAGTGTTGTGCTGTTATACACACCAGCTTCCACTTCATGCAATGCATTAAAGCCTTCAATGTGGATACAACTGAAACAAAATGAAATGAGGCACTTAAGGGGGGACACGGCTCTTTCGGACCAAAAATTCACGAAAAAATGGTTTTTTTTAAGGGGGGAGACGGCTTCTGGGGGCAAAAAAAATTGCAAAAAAATCGATTTTTCAGGAAAAGAATTTTTGAAATCTGCAGCTGTTTTTCTACTAGTCTGTGAAATTCCAGAACTCCAGAGTCAATATTTCGACTGTAATACGATTAAAAAACGCAGATCCACGGACACTTGGGACAGATTTTGACACGAAAACCACGGTCTTTCCGCGACACGCAGCCGTCATTCTCCGGCAGTGATCGCCACCATCTTGGTCTCATTCGAAAGAGCAGCTTTTCGTGTTCAATTTCGCACCATTGCTGTGCTTTTACGCTTATTGGTTGCGGGAAAAAAAGGCGCCAAAAAAAAGTCTCAACGTGCGCTGCTATTCGCTAGTCAGCGCACGTGACTGAGACATGTCATCCGATTGGCTGACAAGCTTCCCATCGTCTGCTTGGCGCGTCCGTGGCCGGCCGTGAGCTCAAGCGGGAGCCACTTTGTGTATCGTTCTTAGTGCGCTTTGCAGCAATGTCAGCACCTAAGTTCCGCATGGCGCACAAGTTCGGAAAAAAGATTAACAAAACGCTGACTGACAACTTCAAGAAGAAAAGCACTGCGGAGACCGCAAGCATCACATCTGAATCGCAGCGCGATGTGGAGACCGTGTTAGGCCTAGGCCTAACGGCGACTGCGGACATTGGAACATCGGACAGCAGTCGCGTTCGGCGAGACACCCCGATGCTGCAACCTTCCGAGATAGGAGCAATTACAAGGAAAGCCCATGGGAAACTGCAGCAGATGGCATCGACTCCTGCAACGGAGCGCAAAGCTGCTTTTTTCGGTGCAACCGCAGACGCCGCGACTACTACTGCCGAACCGCTCGGCGACGCGACTGACGCAACCTTCACGATTGTTAGTTTGGAGTCTGTGAATGCGCTACTAGCGTGTGTGAAGTGCAAAGTGTGCTGCGGTAATGTGAACATCGGCAAATGTGACGAGTACGGCCTTGCTGTGAAATTGATGGTTTCGTGCGTAAATTGCAGCGACGTTTCTTCCGAATAGAGTTTGCCGCGTATGATCAGTGGTCAAAAAAAGAATCCGTTCATTGTGAACATTCTTGCCGCACGTGCCATGCAAGCAACCGGAAATCAGCGTGCTGCACTAAATGATATATTCTCGGCAATGAATATATATCATAAGGGTTTGCACACGAAAACGTGGCAAAAGTATGTCAAAGAAAAGTTGACGCCCGCGGTGGACCGTGCATCCCTGAGGATGACAGCTGACTGTGCACGATGCGTTCGGGAGGGGTACTCGGAGCTAAATCTCGGACACCCAGGTAACATCGCAGTCTCATTTGACGGCTTGTGGATGACACGCGGGCATTCCTAGCACATTGGAAGGGGGACAGTTATTGAGCTCTTTACTGGACTTGTGCTCGATTACGTCGTGCTCAGTAATTTTTGCGCCGCGTGCGAACGGGGCCCGAAAGATGATGACCCGACGTACTAAGCGTGGAAAGCAAGCCACATATGCCAGAAGAACACCAACAAGAAGGCTGGTGAAATGGAGGTAGAGGCTGCACTCATCTTATTCAAGCGGTCTCTAGAACTGCACAACCTCCGGTACACAACCATACTGTCCGATTGGGAAAGCTGCACTTTCCTTGCATTGCAAGAAGTAGTAGTCTATGGGCACATTCCAATTACCAAAGAAGACTGCATAAATCATGTGCAGAAGCGCATGGGAACCGCTCTGCGCAAAGTGGTCTCAAAACAGAGAGGTTCTAGTGGAGAATCCCTTGGTGAGAAAGGAAAGCTTATGGCAGATTTAATTTCTAAATTAAGTTCATACTATGCATGGGCTCTGAAATCACACATTGCTGATGTGGAGGCCACACATAGGGCTGTGATGGCCACCTATCATCATGTCACTTCTAATGACGTCACCGCCAACCACAGCTTCTGTCCAACAGGCCCCGAGTCTTGGTGCAGACAGAATGCTGCAGAGGCCTGAGGTGACACCATGAGACGTCACAGACACAACCTGCCTCCTCATGTCTGCAACGCATTGCTGCCTGTATATGAAAGACTTTCTAACAAGGGGCTTCTTGAGCGTGTCCAACGAGGCAAAACTCAGAACAATAATGAATCCTTACGCTCAATGATATGGGCACTTGCCTGAACGGAGCGCCACGCCTCACTCTATACCGTTCAGGCTGCTGTGGCTGTTTAATGCAGGAAATGAAAGAACTGCTGCATGCATTCTGAAGGAGCTGCACCTGACCTCCAGACCCCAGGCAACCAAGCGCATGCTAGAGAAAGACAAGCAAAGGAAAGCTGCAGGTGCACACATCAACAGAAAATGTGCAGCGCATGCTGAACAAGCGCCACTTCAATGATAGCAAGCAATCAGACTACATTCCGGGAGGCTATTAGGAATTGCCCAAGGCCACTGGACCAATAATTTTGAATTTTTCTTCAATAAACAGCACTCTGATTGCTTTTCTCATTTTTCTCAGAATGCAAATTTTGGTCTCTGAGCAAATTTCTAAGTGGCATATCTCAGCATCCATAGATGACAGAACCATAATTTTTTTTTTTTTTTAGTGTGTACCTAGGTGATCTGAGCATGCAATGTTGGAAGCAGATTTTTCAATTAAGCCTCAGAACACTTTTTAATGATCTAGTTTCTGATTGCATGTTAGCCACAGTTTATTGCATCAATTTCATTGTACTGTGAAATCACTAATTATGGCAAAATTAGAAAACTGTCTCCAACATTACATTCCATTTTCTTTCTGAAGTCTAACAATGTGCCGTTTTTGACCTTTTATGCTTTACTTTTCTCTCAATGTTCTGGTGAACAATGGGGGGTTAATTAATTATATCTTGAGAACTAATTAACCTACCAATAATGTAATTGCATTCTTGAAATCAGCACGAGGAGTTGGTGAAGATATGCAATTTCATTAAGTTTGGTGGAGAAATAAATAATTTTCCTCCAGAAGCAGTCTTCCCCCTTAATTTTGTCATATTCGGATTCACGAGGTCATTTTGCACCTGACATCGAATTTTTAGAAAGGAATAGCCAGTATTTGCTTAGTAATAGCCATTTAAATTTCCAAAAGCGCACGATTTGCCTTTAAAATTGAAGTCAAATCATGCCTCGCCGTCGCTCGGTACCTACGCGCTCCCATGACGCCACTTTGGTCTCGTTCGAAAGCTCTCACCTCCAGCTTTTTTTTTTTTAATCGGTAAGCAACGCTGGAATTTTTCCGTTCGCGGACAAAATAACAGCAAAGAAAACGTACGTGCCGCGTTGTCATTGGTTAGAAAAGCCATGCGATAGAAATGGCGCTCTGTGATTGGGTAGGCTTCGGGTTAGGCTTGGCTGCTCCAGAAGCGCGGCGCCATTTTGAGAGAGTCTGCCGCGCGGCGCGTGTGGATGAAGTATCACTCTTTTCATCGGTTCGGCGCCCAGAAACAGCAAAAACGCAAAAGGCACAAGGAGCCTGGATTATCGCAGCCTCCGCGGAGCGAAGGTCAAAATGCGGATGGCGCGCTGCCAACCCCACCGTGAATGACCCTGAAGCGCGTTGCAGACCCGCGCCGTCAACAACGACGCATCACTAGTGCTGTTACCTGCTCCGCTCCCTAGCAAAAACGAAGAAAACGCAGCCTCAGCAGGGCGAAGGTGGAAGTGTTGTTGCAACGCTGCCAAGCGCATTGTGAACAGCCGTGAAAGTACGTTGCGGACCCGCGCTGTCAACAACGACGCATCGCCAGTGCCGTCGCTGGCTCCGCTCCCGAGCAAAAACGATGAAAACGCAGTTCGAGTCGAAGCTGCAGTTGACCCAGCCTCTGCAGGGCGAAGATCAAAGTGTAGTTGGCGCGTTGCCAACCACGTCGTGAACAACCGCGAAGCGCGTCGCGGACCCACGCCGTGGACGACCCTGCTCCCGGGCAAGAATGATGCGCAGCTCGAGTTACGCCAGCCGCGTATGCATCAATGCTGGAATTATGACCGAGGGCGATGTGGTCGAAACTAGTGACCGTGAACGAGTGATACTTCGTCTTGAATTGACGCTAGTGACAACGCGCAAGGCGAGCATTTCATCGCGTCTGTTTCTGAGGCCCCACCAAGAGGCAAAAGCTACCTGTGGTCATCATTATGATGGCAAAAAGGCGGCAGAGAGATGAAATGCATCCTGATTATGCCCCTGGTGCATTCCTATGAGTTTGAAGTTGTTCCTGTCGCATAAAGATGGTTGGAAACGTATTTTGTCGTTTTCTCAAAACACCAGTTTTGATACATTTGCAATAGTGCAGAGATGATATCTCTGATTCTAGGTGGGCTAGCCTCATAATTCCTTTTTTTTTTTTGGAAAGATGAATTCACAGAGTGAAATAAGACTAAATCAAGACCAGTTGCCAATCAGCATAATTTTAAAACAATACATTTCGTCTGAGCCGCCTATTGAATTTTCCCTGGTAAAGTTTAATGTGCTGTAACTTCTGTTCAAATGGGCCTAAAACATTCATATTACCTCATTTCAAACAGTGGACATTCCAGAGCATGCCTGTATGCTAAACTTCACTGCGGCCTTTACTGTTACATAATTAAGTTACCTGCAAGTTTCAAACAAAGATTACACAATATTTTGAGAACAACTTGTTTCACAGAAGTACTAAAAGCATATTTGAAATCAGCACATTGAAATACATAAACGTGGCAAGTTTCATGAATATTTATCAAGAAATAAGAAAAATAGTTCAAAGAGGGGTGTCCCCCTTAAGCTTGGCTATTCAGTCCGCCTTTGAATATCCACATACAGCTACGAACTGCATGAACCTCCATGATCCGACACTGATCAACTTCTTTGTAAAAACAAAAAACAAGCATGGCCAGAAGGGCATAACATGAACAGGGGTGTGGCTCTCTCACAGGCAGCTGGGCAAACAGCAGGTCAACCAGGAACAGCAAGCACTGCTGGCTGGTGCTGCACTTGGTCGCTATCAGGCACAGCTGGTCAGCCGCACACTGCCGTATGGACCTGCACAATACAGCCATGTCCCCACAATGAGACCGTATTCAGCAGATACGTAAAAACTGGACACTGTTTTGCTGCTTCCATTTGTGCCTTGCAATGCGACAGTCCCCAATCCCCAACGTAGATACGGACCGCCAGATACAGTGAGCCCTCATTAACACGCATAACAACTGACAAAAATTGTGAGGTAATGGAGCTTAAAGTAAGGCAGGTACCAAAAATTTTCTTATCGATGTACTTATAATAGTATGCCATTCAGCATTTATCCAAATTGTGCCATAATCCCCAGGGACGTGCCGATGTCGATGACTACCACAGGAATGCATTACATAGCTTTGAGTACAAAACAGATACTGTTTGTTTACATAGCTTAAAATTAGAGGTGTGCGAATATTCGAAATTTATTTGTAATCGATTCGTATTCGAGAATTTCCAAATATTCGGAAATTCCTGAATACTCACCAGTGATCATATACTGTGCAGACTTTCATAAATTCGACAGTGGAAAAACCACAATATCTGGTCAAATTAGCCGATGATCCAGTTAAAGATTCCAGGAAAACGATACAGAGGTCCTATTCCCTTCCTTTTGCGTCGTTTATCACGCGGTCCGATCGCATTCCTACGCCGCTAGGCTTCACCTCGTGCGAAATTCCGCAAGTGGGCTTTTCCACATATCACCCGTGCTGCGAACAAGTTGGCCGACGGCCTGCTTCGAACAACCGCAACGCGAAATCGTGCTTTTTTTTAATCCTTCCGTAATACGTTACACATTGAATGCCCACATCCGAAGAATGCGTCCTGTGGCCTTCATAACCCTCCGAGCGTGACCTCCGCCATCCCGTTTTGTAAACTACGCTATGCGGGAAAGCCTACTTGCGGAATTTCGCGGGAGCCTCCTGAAAGGGTGCGTCAGGTTGTCACAATAAAACAAGCCATCCTGTAAAAATCTCGCCTATTGCGTGGTGCACTGTAACCCGCGCACCTCTTTAGTGGGCGTAACGGCAGGCGTGACAATGTTCGGAAGGCCCCTGTCACGAGGTAAAAAATAGCCTGGCCGCGTAGTTTTGGTTTCTGAGCTTCGCCGCTGCCCCGCAGCAACTGCAACTGTCGGCCCGCGCATTAGCCGGTAGTCCAGTCCCAGCTCCGCACAGCTTTTGGACGCCGACTGGCGCGTGGCAGGTGATTTATATTTTCTTTTTAGAAGCCGTCTCGCCGTTCTGACGCCAGTGTGTGTTCCCCAGCCCCTTGCTTCCATTTGTGTTCTTCTCCAGAACGGGCGGCTCGTCACAGGCTTACAGGTGTTAGCGCGATGGAGCTACCTCATAAGGCCTTACTGCACCTTCGCATTTTCAGCAGGTTTTTTTTTTTCGGGGGTGCGGGGAAGTTTAGAAACCTAGGCCTTTGGATAAAGTGGGCATTTCTTCCGGTCCCTTGAACTAAGAATGAATGAGGTTTTACTAGCCATCATGCTATTTTTTGTTGCCAGTCTTGTAATTTTATGATTTTTGTTTTGCATGACCTCATTACAGTTTGGTTACTGTTATCCGGTGATCCATAACCAACTCGCCCAACAACTGGGTTTGATTTTGGATACTGTTATGCTGTCTCATCAATAGCATATATTTCTGTGCACGTTTTTTTATACAGTACTGAGGCACTCTAGTTGTGTTTATTTTAGTTGCAAAGACCATACACTATTCTGAAAAAAATAACGGCAACAACAATTGCTTGTTTATCATTTTCTCAAATTTTTTTTGTACTGAACAGATATTCGATTCTATATTCGAAGCCATTTTTTTTTTTCATATTTGTATTCGACTCGTAATTGAAAATTTCAATATTCGCACACCCGTACTTAAAATGCAAGCTGAGCTCTCCTTATGTTAAATGTTCTTTTATCTCCTGCGCTAGTTGTCGTTATACCTGTTTTGCACAGTAGAAAACCAGAAATGCATTCAGCGACCATATACATTAATTAAAACAGCATAATTTTTCGTCCACAAGTGTTGCTGATAACAGCTGCCGAACCCTTTCAGCACTGCTCGGGAAATCAGGTCACCTTCCCTCTAATTGTATTCACATAATGCAATGTAAACAATCATCAATTTCAGGTCACTGTTGCCGGCACTACACTGAATAGCCATTTGTATTTGCTAAATCTTGTGAATTAACTCTCCATAATCGCTGAATCAGGCTCACAAGTCCTGTGCACTCGCTAGGTCTACTTGTCACAGAAAAGCGTCTGTGTCGGCTATTTTGAAGTGTGAGAATATAAAATGCTTTTCAAAAGCATGCACACATTTCGAGATGGACATGAAACTGCCTGTTTCTTGTCGCCTCCTGCCCACTTAGTTTTCCTCAGTAGCTGCGTTTCATCAAGGAGGGAAACAACGAGCTAGACTTTTTCGGTCATGCCCCTGTAGCCGGAACAGCATACTGACACGTAGCAAGTGCTTGACAAGGTCCCATGCACACAAGTTGCAGTACCTGAACAAACAAAAGCACGGTAAACATCGAATATCCCCATAACACCAACAGCGGAGGGGCTTCTGCCTCGGTCACAGCAGCGCCGAGCTTCTCTGATAATGCATTTCTGCAGACGGTGGCGCCGTATAGCGGTAGCCACGAGCAGCATATGAAGCTCCCCTAAAGCATTACGGAGAAGTTGTGTGACCAGAAAGCATTGAATGACTCTGCTGTGACTCTCGCATGGCGCACTTCCCTTGCTTCGCTGCAGAAGGCATTGCAGAAACCAACTGTGCCTGCATAGAAATGCGACCACTGTGGCCGGAATCGAACCCGCACCTTTAGGATCAGCAGCCGAGCACCATAACCACTGAGCCACCATGGCAATGATAAGCATCTTCTGGCGTCACAAACATTTGCATGACCCAAAATTCATATAATCCAAAATGATTAACATTTGCATATAGAAAGAGAGGAAATGAATTTAAAAACACCTGTGTATGGCTGACAAGGTTTCTAACAGCCGTCCGCCACTGCTGACTGCTTGCGGAGCATACTGCACAACCGGTGATCACGACGTCGCCAACGTAGAGGCCACCGCTCACTCATGACATTGGCGATGTGCAGGCTGCACACTAGTGATGCTGGCGATAGATATATATATTTGCTGTCTGCTGAAACCAACAGTCACTCATTTGAGAGCCTCATCCTTACTAACCTATGTGGGCAATGCAGTAGCAGGTCGAGCACGAACCGTGCCCATGCAGGGTCGGCCAGCAGCTGGGAGAGGGCCGTCGGCTGCAAGCTCAGGGCCAGCGTCAACACCTCCAGCGCCTCCTGGCACAGCTCCTCATCCGCCTGGGATATGCGAAGGGAGGCGAGTCTACACAGGCACGCTCTGCTCATCAGCAAAATGAGTGCCTCTCAAAGAAAGCCACTGTCTGCTGGCAGCTGGAAGCCACTTCCAAGCGCAAAGCTCACATGCAGCACCGAATATGTTACACAAGCATCTGCTTTGGGTCAATTCATTTGCAGCTAGTAAACTGAATGCACTCCAAGAAGAGGAAATATGGGTAAAAAAAATATGGTGTCTGGCATTCAGAGACACTAGGAAAAAAACTCCATCAAACATTTTTTATTAGTAGAAATTAGCAGTGAGCGAACATTCGAAATTTCAAACATGAATCGAATAGGCTCGTTGAATTATTAAATTCATACCAATTTGAGAAATTGATATTAGAAAATTTCTGAATTTTGGCAGTGATCGAACAGTGTGTTGACTTTAATAAATCTAACTCTGGCAAAAGCAGAATATCTGGCCAAATTATTCGAATGTCAGGAAAACAATGCAAAGGCGTCCTCACTGCTCTCTTCTATCATTTACCGAAAGGGCTGGTCACATTTACAGGTTTGAACCTCTTGTGAAATTCCTCAAGTGGGCTTTATCACGTATCACACATGGTGCGAACAAGATGGCTGACGACCAATTTCAAACAACAGCAACGCGAAAGCAAGTGTTTTTTTTTTAATCATTCCATAATGCGTTACATACCTAATGCCTACAGCCATGGCATTCGTTCTGTAGCCGCCACCTAGTTTTGGTGAGCTATGATATGTGGGAAAGCCCACTTGCAGAATTTTGTATGGGGCTCCCAAGGGGGCCAGGTTAATGCACCACTGGCAGGGCAAGTGACCATGCAAAAATCCCGCCTACTGCATGGTACAGTGTAATTACGGGTTAGACTTTTCAGTTTACATTTTTCAAAGATTTTCTCGGTATCTATTTCGGAGAGGAAGTTTCGGTTCTTTTCGGTGAATACTATTTTCGACGAATGAATTACTCATTTTTTCAGTGATTTAATGTGGCAATTCTGTGTGGTCAAAAGTCACTTAGAGTCAACCTCAACATTTTTGTCAGCATGAACAGTTTGTTTGCCAGTAATTAACATAACTTACAAGTAACCTTGCACTGAGAAATGAGCTTGTAGAAGGAATTGCTCTTGTCATTTAAAAAATAACGCAAGTTCAATGAGACAGCTGGAAGAGAAAAAAACAACACAAGTGATGGCGTGCCGTCGGTTGAAGCAATGGCTTGTTCAGCCAGAAGGGTCTCAAACTCGTCAAGTCACGCTCATTTCCCACGTGGTTAAAGCTTTCTTCCGGTCACACAGTCGTCAGCCTCTACAGACACCCACCATCACACAACGTGCACACCTGACTTCTCCCGCTTCTCTCGTCCAACCCGCTGAGCACTTCCCACACAGCGCCACGCTGCCCACACATCTTCGGCGTGCCTTACAACTTCTAGAAACTTTGTTGACAAGTTTTCTTTGAGTTGTCGCACTGGGTTGAGTGAGAGGGTGAGGCATCACGTGGTCTACGTGTTGATGACAGCGATGAAACAGGGGCTCAATTGTCGCAGTAGCCCGAACGCGACACTTTACATAACGACCATGCACTGTTTCGGGTCAGTATCCTAAATACAGCTGATGAACCTACTTAACCGCTAGATGTTCTAAGCGGGTGATGGTAGTGAACAAATAGTGCTTAAAGCTAGCAGGCAGTCAGGGGGCGGTGCTCCCCGGCCTGTACAGGCGAGTAAGCAAGTGCAAAAATTCCTCAAAACACACAACTGCACAGTTCATCCAACAATATCGCCGACTCATCGTGCACCCGAATTCCTTACTTAGTTAATTTCCAACTGACTGAATCTGACTCGTACTCAACAGCCACCTAGATATGCCTTGCACGCCAAGAATACTGACCTTTTTTTCAGTTAAAACCGAATTTCAAAAACTAAATTCGGCATACTTTTATCGATATTTTTTGGTTCAAATCAAAAGTCCGACCACTAACTGTAACCCGCGCAATGCCTGACTACCTCTAACGCGCGCGTGATGGCAGACAGGATCACAATCACAGGCACTTGTTGATAGGTAAAAAAATAGGCTGGCCACATACCGTATAAACGCCTGTGAGGGCCGCACCCGTGTAAGGGCCGCACTCCATATTTCCAAAGAAAATATTTGAAAAAAAAAAAATCCGTGTAAGGGCCGCACCCAAACGTTCCAGGAAACACGCAAGAATAGCCTTCGAAATACATGCGCACAGGAGCTTCGAGGTGCCGCCCATGGATGGCGCCCGAGGCCGCGGGTCATCATCATCATCTTTTCTTCTCCCGCGAGCTTCTGCTACTGTACTTCCGCTATCCGTATCGGCATCGGTATCGCCAGGTCTAACTTTGTTCTGTTCTGGCTGTCAAAGCATGCGTTTTTTGGTGGTTGTGTTAGCGTGGTCGTTCGACATAGTTGTTGCTCTCGTGCGCTGTCGTTCTTCACTTTTTCATGAACTGCCTCCGAGCATTGTCACTGTTGCACGATGGGCAAGCACCTCAACAGCTACCCGGCGGGCTTTAAACTGAAAGTAGTGGAGTTCGCTCTCGAACACGGCAAGCGTGCCGCGGGCAGAAAATTTGACGTGGACGAGAAGTGTGTCTGACGGTGGAGCGGACAAAGGGATGCGTTGAAGAATACCAGCTCCAAAAAGCGCGCTTTCCGAGGCAAGCCATGCAAATTTCCTGAGCTAGAAGAAGAGCTGCTATGCTATTCAATGGAAGTGCGGAACAACGGCTACGCGTTGACAACGGACATGCTGCGCGTGAGGGCACAAGCCTTGGCGCGTGCTAAAAGCATACCGCACGAGGACTTCAAGGCTATTGCCGGCTGGGCACGAAGATTTCTGAAGAGGAAGGGCCTATCATTTCGGCGAAGGACCACGCTGTGCCAGCGGCTGCCCCCCGACTACACCGACAAGGTGCTCAGCTTTCAGAAGTATGTCATCGGTCTGCGTCGTGAGCACAACTATATATTTTCGCAGATAGCGAACGCCGACCAGACCCCCATGTGGTTCGACTGTCCCGAGAGCTGCACAGTTGAACTGAAAGGAAAGAAGAGTGTTTTCGTGCGGACAACCGGCGCGGAGCGCCAACGGTGTACCGTTATGCTGTGCGTCGCCGCGGACGGGCGGAAGCTGCCCCCCATGTCATCCTGAAAAGAAAAACGATTCCTAAAGGCGTTTTCCCCAAGGGAATTGTAGTTCGCGCCCAAGAAAAGGGCTGGATGGACGATGAGCTTGTGCTCAACTGGGTAAAAAGCGTTTGGGAGAAGCGCCGAGGCGCCATGCTGGCCCGACGATCGCTCCTCGCCTTGGACAGCTTCCGCGGTCACTTGACGGATAGGGTTAAGGAACGCCTGCGCGGTATCCGCACAGACATGGCCGTGATACCGGGCGGCCACACCGGCAAGCTGCAACCCCTGGATGTAAGCGTCAATCAGCCTTTTAAGGTTGAATTTCGAAGGCAGTATTCGGAATGGATGGCCAATGGCAATCACGACGAGACGCCGACAGGGCGGCTTAAGAGGGCACCGCTCGCGACTGTGCTTGGATGGATTTTGTTTGCGTGGAATTCAGTGTCGACCGACATTGTAACCCGGAGTTTCAAAGTGACCGGAATTTCAAACAGTTTAGACGGGACCGAAGACGACTTTCTGTGGGCTGAACATTTACCTGAACACAGCACCAGCTCGGAGTCTGAAGACTCCGTGAGTGATGCCTGAACGGTAAATAAATGCCGCGCATTCCAGATTGGTTTGCTTTCACTTGAAAAAAAAAAAAATTTTTTTTCGAAAATCGCGTGTATGGGCCGCATTCCGAAATTTGCCCCCCGAATCTGGGAAAAAAAGTGCGGCCCATACACGCGCTTATACGGTAGTTTCGGTTTCTGAACTTCACCCCTAGCCCACGGTGACTATTAGCCGTGCATTCGCCATTCATCCAAAGCCAGCTGCGAGCCGCTTTCGGATGCTGACTGGGAAGTCAATGATCTTTTTTTTTTTTTTTGAAGCAGTCTCGCCATTCCAACGCCAATGCACGTTCCCGTCACTTCCCGCAAAAACTGCACGCTCATCACGGCCATTTCACACAATCAACGACCGAATTTTCGGATGCCCAAATTTTCGGACATGCCCGATATTTCGGACGTCTTCGCGACACCACCACGAGCCCCATAGAATCAGTGTATAAGGTCATCTGAAATTTCAGACGCTCGAACCACCCGTCGTCCAATTTTCCGGACTTTTTGATGCGATGGAAGGTGCTCGGAAGTTCCTTTGGCTCCTCACGCAGCGCTCTTGCGAAGGAAATCAACTTGCAGCTGAAGCGTATCACCGCTTTGAACCACAACTAGCCGAACCTAGCCGTCACACACCAATTTAATCTGGCCACGTTGGCTATGTTCACCAGCGCCTCCTCCAGAGTTTCCGGAGGTGCTGCTGCGCCGTTTCATTTGCGCAGACCACATGGTATATTTGGCTAGCCTGGTGCGTGGTTGTGCTATTATGTCAAGTGTGCTCTGCAACGCTAGGCCTAGCTGTATCGATGCTCGTCAGCAAACTCCACTGTTCACAATGTGAGGATTTCGCTTGCTTGCGATGGCCTCAACTCTGTCTTCGTTGTCCTCACCGATGGCATCGAAGCGCGGAAAAAAGTACAGTCTGTTAACGATGGAGAAGAAAGCCGCCATTATTAAGGAAAGCATGTGCAGCCGATTGCAGGCTGACGTGGGCAAGGAGTTCGGCATTTCTAGGCAAACAGTTTCGGATTTCCTCAAGAACAAGAGCAAGATCTTGAAAGCGGCCGAAAAACTGCTGGGGTTTTCACACCCACGGAAATAACTTTTGAACGGTTCGTCGACACTAACAACAAGCTCGACTTCTGCGCAGAACTAACTGACGACGAAATAGTCCGTCAGGTTGTGGGGGATTCGGAAGACTATGATGAAAATAAGGAGCAAGCATTGTTGACGCAAGCATTGTTGACGCTTTCATCTGTGTACAGTGCTGACATGACCCTTGCTCAGATCGAGGCTAATATGATCGCACGCAAGCAGAACACCGTCCAAAAAACGATCAACAAGTTCTTCAAGCCACTGCAGCAATAACACCAGCTGCCCTGACGACACATACTGTATAAACGCCTGCAAGGGCCGTGCCCATGTATAGGCCGCACCATGTTTTCCACAAGGAAATATTAAAAAAAATATATCCCTGTAAGGGCCACACACAAACTTTCAACACGACCCAGGAGAGAATAGCCTTAGAAATGCACGAGCCGTGGCCTCCACGATCAGCTCCGGCTGCGAGCAACAGCGCGCTTGATCGTGGAGGCGCCGCATGCGCAGAGCTTCCAGGTGCTGCCCACAGATGGCGCCAGAGGCCACCATCCCGCTAGTTCACCCTAGAAATAGTGGATGAGTACAAGTATCTTGGGGTGTGGATAAATAACAGTGCTGAGTGTCTGACAGAGCAAAAAAAATATGTAATGAATAAAGCTAGCAGGAATGCAGCTGTCATTAAAAATGGGGCAATGTGGAATTACAAAAGGTATGAAGTGGTAAGAGGGATCTGGAAAGGGGTGATGGTTCCTAGCTTGACTTTCGGTAATGCGGTCCTGTGCATGAGACCAGATGTTCAAGCAAGGTTAGAAATTAAACAACGTGGTGTAGGGAGGCTAGCTTTGGGAGCACATGGCAATACACCAAATCAGGGGGTACCAGGTGATATGGGATGGGCGTCGTTCGAGAGCAGAGAGGCTAGCAGTAAGATAGCATTTGAGAAGCGATTGAGAATTGGGGAAAAGCAGTGGGCTAGGAAAGTTTTCAGATACCTGTATATAAGGAATGTTGACACGAAACGGAGGAAGCGGGCTAGAAAATTGACAAGCAAATATCTGGACAGCAGTAAGGGGGCAAATCAGCAATTATTGGTTAAGAAAAAGGTTAAAGAAACAGAGAGAGCTCTGTGGAAAACAGGGATGCTGACAAGAGAATCTTCACAAGTCATGGCTAGGTGGCTTGAACCACCTCCCGCCCGCCCGCCCGCCCGCCCGCCCGCCCGAATGCTTCAGCCCCTGCTGAATGCTTCAGCCGCATGACCCCCCCCGATTCTCAGCCATCAGTGGCTGGTCTGACTCAACACTGAGGATGGAGAGAAAGGGGTGTGCATGGGCAGACCACAACACAGTTGGCCATGCATGTGCAGTCCACCTAACATTGGATGCAGTGCATGCGGCATAGGAGAGGAGGATAGCCTGGTGCCAGGAGAAGGCGGCTGGTCCGCAGCTGTATATGCGAGGTTGTGAAGAGGATAACCTATCCGGGAATTTCCAAACAGTTGCTGCCCTGCATTTGCACAGTGTTGTAGCGTTCAGTCCATTGCTGCTTAGCAATCGGTTTGCCATGGATTGTGTACAGGATAATGAGGCTGTGACATTGCAGCAATTACAGCTTGTGCATCGCGAAGCTCAACGAGCGTATATATATTTCGCAAGCTTAACCTTCAAGATACTTTTTTGTTACTAAATAGGCATTTGATATTAGATCTGAAAGCAGGTTTGTGTGCAAATAAAACAGGGGATGGAGTTCACGACGGGCGACACAAAACAGCGAGCAGAATGGTGGGCAGTGCAGAAGACAGCCAGTCCAACTGAAGCGATCTCGTGCAGCGCGGCGGTGCTTCGTCTTTCATCAGCGCTTCATTTTCATCAGTGCTTGGTCAGTGATCTGCCTAGGCGGCATCAGGCGCGGCCGTCACGGTTCGCTACAATTGCCCCGGGAACGAAGAGGAGCCACCCTGGCAACCTATGGCGAGGGCAAGAGCAGCAGGTCCTAGTAGGTCTTCAAGCAGCTGACGTGGACAGTTTCTCGGCCCTGATGGCGCAAGTCCAAAGAGAAGTTGAGCGGCTCCACGATGTAATTGACAGGCGACGTTTGCTGGACAACGTGATAAGGGCTGTGGTATCCTGAGCAAAGTTTTGACGATAATCCTGGTGGTGTGCCTGGAACCCAGAGCCAAACTAGGGTTACTATCGGAAAAATGTGTTGCCTGCTATCGTTATCATGACGATGCTTTTGGCGGCCATGGGATTCCGAGGTAAAAGAGTGCACCAACTGGTGGCATTCCTCTGTATGCTTTGTGACTTCAGAAAGGGGCGTCCACTCGGAAGAGTCAAAAGTATATGGTAAGATGGTGTCCATCATGGACGACGGCTCCCGCCAATACAGCAGGAAGAAAGGGGTAAAACCGGTGGTTGACTGCGTGGCAGTGTTGTACGCGTGCATCACGAAAGGAAGGGCAGCGTCCCAGTTGGTCTGATCTGCTGCGACGTACATCGTGATCATGTCCCTGAGAGTATGATTGAAGCGCTCGGTCAGCCTATCAGTTTGAGGATGGTAGGCTATGGTGGTACGATGTACGATGCGACATTTGGTAAGCACAGCTTCAACGACATGGGAAAGGAAGACGCGGCGAGAAGTACGGGGATCTTTACCCCGCACCTCCACCAAGTGAAAGGGGGTTTGTGTGCAAATAGAACAGGGGATGAAGTTCACGGCGGGCAGAATGGCAGGCAGCGCAGAAGACGGCCAGTCCAACCGAAGCAATCTCGTGCAGCACGGCGGCGCTTCATCTTTCATTGGCGCTTCGTCTTCATCAGTGATCTGCCTAGGCAGCATCAGGCATGGCCGTCATGGTTCGCTACAGATTCAATATTCAAAAGCAATTTTCTTTAGATTTGTATTTATTTCATACTAAAAAATTTCAATATTTGCGCACCCCAGGCAAAAATCAATTCTGTGGATCTTTCAGGTAACGCAAGTTAAAGATGCATTTATTACCAAGAAAACTGAATTTATATTTTCATGTCACTCAATTCAAACTCGTGATGTCTACACCAAAAGGTGTTCTGTAATAACCTTTTTAAATCAGTGTGGGCACCCCCCACTCAAAGGATCCAAGCACAAAAATCTGTCTTGATACACTGCTGTTCGCAAGCAGGAACAGCTGGTGGTGGCGACACCTGTATTTCAATTCTCAATCTTTTCAAGCTTACAGGAGGTTCATTTTAAGCAGTAGTAAAATGTTTTTTCAAGAAAACACAAGAAAACGAATGCAGGGCAACCTCAATTTGGCCACAGTGTTCGTTAACATATCGAAGCTGCACACAGGCCACGAGAAATGCCATAGCAGAAGCCTACAGAATAATTTCAGTCATCTGGGTTTGTTAACATGCACATTAAATACCACTGCCATACACCTATATTTCATGGCTGGAAGGGTGCCAATACTCATAGGGACATTAAAGGAAATACTACCATGGGAAACAAGAAGCTTTGCTGGGCTGGTAGACTACCTACCCTTTGGGAACAACATTACCAGCATTTCTTTTCTGTGCAAAATGCAACTGCCTAGAAATCTCAAACGAAGTTCCCATATTTCTCCCCCCTTTTCAACTCTACAAAACGTGGATGGCATTACATCACTTTTATGGTGTGTGTGTCCCTGCAGCAAATCCAAGAACAGGGGAAACCTTATAGAGCCTAACGTGACTATGGGCAGATGACTGGCACCTGCAATCTTGTGGCCAATCCAGACCTGACGGAGGCTGCGTTTATGGATTGCAGTAATGACAGCAGATGTGCTAAACAAACTTTTCACCAAGAGGCCTCCCCTATATGCAGCAGCCCAAAGCAGGGTGGAACTGCCACGACAGCATGTGCAAACATTCACTGCTAACTGCAATTTGCTTATTTTATGACGACGCAAACCATGGGCAACATGTTACAACAAAGAAATGTCACGTGACATTCATGCTCCTCATAAGTGCCCTCAACTGCATGCGCAGTAAAGCCTCATTATTTGGGACTTCAAGAGAGAGGAAAAATACGTCCAAGTTATTCGAATGTCGACTAATCAAATGGGCCCCAAATGTTACCAAAAACTGTTTGCATGAAAGCGCAGTTTATTTGGTGAAAATCTGGAAAAAGGTCATCTCCTTGATGCAAGCTGTGCAACAATGGAGATTTTTCACAGTTCCATCTAATGCTTTAATTTGTGCACACTATCGAAAGAACTAATGGTAACGGTCTCCGAGGCTCCTTAGTGTGCTACACAGCAGCGCTGGAGCTTGACTGCATGAGGCGTTGCAAGGGAGGATGCTTCACCGCACAAATCGTGAGCAGCACGAACAGAAAGGACACATGAACGGAAGCAAGGTAGGCGCACAGTGATGCTAAAGCAGCAAGATGCCTTTGAAAATCAGTAACAAAAAAATCTGCGACACGGCAATCGTCCTTATAAATGGCCTGCAGCTGCTATGTGCAGGAGATAGCTACCATCACTACAGACTGGGCGGCCAGACTGTCTCTCAATCAGCTTATCGCTGGGCGGCTGCAGATGGTCAACACAGCACCTGCCAATGCGCATATGCTACAGGGGTGAGAGATACAATGTAATGTGAAGTTCAGGCCTGAGGATGTTTGGACGATCACTTGTCAAGCAGGCCATACTTCAACATGGCACCGCTCAGGGAACTAGTCCAAACTGTCCAATGCTCGTCGCAAAGCATCCAAATAAACGAGCTTCCGACACCATAGACTTACATGGGCATTTGGCGGGACTATGGGGCCAGTTTGAATTATCCAAATTTCCAAATTAATGGGGGCCGAATTATTAAAGTTTTACTGTAATGAGTGCAGAGTAACTGCACCGTCACTCTGATGCTATAGGCATCCTTCAAAAAGCAGGACAATGACCACTAAACTATAGCAGACAGTGCACTACAGTAGACAGCAGCGCAACTTGCAGGACCACTCACCAGGCCAGAGACTTCTGAGCTGCCTTCAACTGTAGTACCATTAGGCACAAGGCCAGCAGATGCCCAGGCCAATTTGATGACCGCCTGAATGGTGTTCAAGTCTGGTAGGTGAACAGTGCCCTGCAAAAGGTGGTTAATTGTCACACCACACACACATCCCCTAAGCTTTCGCACGACCCACAAGGTAACAGCAGCAGACGCAGAAGCCATAGCAGCACATGCAACCTGATGCAGCAGCAGCTACTGATGACATGATGTACCAAACACGTACTGTGCAAACAATCTAAACCACCATTTTTGCTTTGTCGGGAAGTGGCAAGAACGTGTGCATCCATAGAACACGAGACTTTTCACCCTCCCACGGGATGAAGAGGTGAGAGCAATTGCCATAACCACAGTGCATGCGCGCCTATAAGAATGTGCCCTACATGATAATGCAATGCTTCTAGTGCCTGAAATCAACAAACACGTAAGCCAAGGCTGTCGGTGTCACAAAAGGGTTATAAAACATTGCAGTTTTTACACTACGCTAAGAAAAGGATAACAGTCCTTCACATTATTTAAAAGGCACAGGTGATTTTTGCCACTGAAATCTAAAGGTTTGCCTCAAGAACATGGTTATTCTATCTATGAAATTAGCAGCGGGGCTACCGCCAAAACATGATTTGCAGCAATTTTTGGAGCATCCAAAAACAAATTCTGGAGCACTTTGGAGCAGCTATAAAGTTACCTTGCAGCAGATTGGAGCAGCTATGCTTCATTCCTAGATTTGGCTTGTCTATCAAGCTGGCAATTTTGAAACATATAGGTAAAAGGACTGTGAGGAAATTCAATCCTCGCTAACATCTAAACACCGCACAGAAATCCACTATCTGGGTATCTTGTTTTTGTTTTTGAAATAGAAATCCAGCACTATATATTAAGACGAGGACACAGAAAGAACGACAGAACGGGCGCTGAAGCGGTGAAATGTTACACTTATATAAAATGAAGATACTGAGCGCATGCGCATTCATGACGATAGGAAAAAAAAATATTGTGTAAAGTAAAGATATTTTCAGGGCTCTTACAAACATTTTCACCTGGCAAAAGCTACTGGTAATCAAAATGCCGAGGCATGCCTGATTACCCACAGTGTGCTTTTCACTTAAAAAAGTGTTCTTAGCCAGCATTTCCATGTCAGGCACAGCAAAAAACACACCAGCAGAGAGAACTGGGGGTATTTCTTGCCAAGTTGTTAGACATAAGGACTGAAGTTCACTACACTAGAGCCCCGTTGTTGCATTCCTGGGTACTGCACTTTCCTGGCAGCTCTATCATCGCAGGCAGGTCCAAGTGCAGCTTCGATAGAAGTTTCACACCAAAAGACACACAGAAAGGGCCAAAACCCTCACCAAGAGCTGCACCACGGTGAAGGAATAGCACCGTTTTTACTCTAATGTAAAGCGACACGAATGTAACATGAAGGGCCACATTACATATTGCCCAGTGGGAAAAAATTAAACCACGAATGTAACTCGAGATCAACAGATGCATAAAAATCTACCTTTAATAAACATCGTGGCCAACACTCGCCCTCTTTTTGAAAATATTCACTGTTCCTCATTTTCGGAGGCCGAGTTTTCGGAAACTGAGTCGTCCTCCTTGCTGTCAACCTTCCAGACAATGTCATCCTGGGTGCCGTCAAGGTCATTCAATATGCAGCATTTCTTGAATGAGCTAACGACAATGTCATGAGGAAGGCTGTACCAAATGGCAGACAACGACTTGGCGACCTGCGATGCAGACGGTCGCTTGGTTCTTCTCAAAGGAAGTCAGGGCCTGATCCTCGCAAATCCAATTGGTGTACAGGTTCCGCACTCTGTCCTTAACGGTTTATTTAGGTAGATGTCCAGTGGCTGCAGCACAGATGTCATCCACCCGGAAATAACAACAAGGAGCAGTTTTGTATCCTCCAGCTTCTGTACCTTAGGGGTCAGGTGTCCACAAAACAAATCCTACACCAGGACTAATGCAGGGTGAAGAAAATGAGTGTCGCGCTGAGCACGTGTTGCCATCGTGTGGACTGCAGCAAGTATCACAGTTGAAACAACTGCAGCGCGAACAACACCACGACGCGAGTGGCACGGGACACCAATCAACACAAAGAGCGACTTAATGTGGATTGTAATTTGGCTTCCATGGTACTCATATTGCCAACATAATATCACAAAACTGCGGAAACCAAAACCGAGACATGACTGCTTCGAAGTGGCTGCCCCGTGTTACTGCTTTAGGGAAATCTAATCACGGTATTCAATTACAGTGTGAGGGTAGAGTTTAAAGAGACAAAAATTTGGAAAAAAATTTGCATTACATTTGAGTGAATACAGTACAGTACATGGATGCAGTACAGTACATGGATGCAGCACAATACCCTGTCTCCAATCCCCCGTCATGGTGACTCAGTGCTTAGGGCACTCGGCTACTGAGCCGGATCTCCCAGCTTCGATCCCGGCTGCGCCAGTCATGTTTCGATGGGGGCAAAGGCTCTTGTGTGCTGGGTGATGTCAGTGCATGTTAATGACCCCCAAATAGTCGAAATTATTTCGGAGCCCTCCACTATGGCACCTCTTTCTCTCTTTCACTCTCACCTACCTTCCTTCCCTTGTGGTGTGGTTTGGGTGTCCACCGAGATGTGCAACAATTACTGCGCCATTTCCTTTCTTTAAAAAAAATCACAAGGCAATTGCAGTAATCAACAACATGAACCTGATAATAGTGGAGACCTCGATCCAAGCCAAAATCTTGAAGCTGCACAAGCGGCTGTCATTGCTCTCGCCATTGCCTCTGCAGAAGCCAATACAGCATAGACTGCTTATAATAACGCATACCGTGGGAGTCGGGAAAATCTGCATTATAAGCGGTACTGCGCTGCAAAAAGTATTTTTTCCATGCATTCGCGTTTTCAGAATGGCCGGCCTACCTTTCACAGTGCACCTGACAACGCATCAGATGCACAACACTGCAATCACAGGCAACGAAGAAATTTATTTGATCTTTTGTTGAAGTGTCGTAATGAATGAAAGAACGCCATTATTTTAGTCTGGCGCTGCGATTAACTGCGTAGCTAATGACGTCATCTTCAAAAACAGTGAGGCACTTGAGCGCTTGCTCGCTGAGGTTTGTCTGAAAGCAGTAGAGGCGCAGTTTGTTGCAACAGTCGAGCGCGTCTTTGCACAAAACTCCTGCTGCACTTTCCCTCACTTCGTCGGGCTCGTTTCCTGGCTTTCGGAGGAGCAGATGCCATCGGAACTGAAGACAGCCGAGGCTGGTAGACTTGCTCACGTTGTCAGCTGACTTGCCTACGTTGCCAACTTTTCGCTACAGGCAACGACACATATCTTGCTCATGGGCTCAGGCATGAGAAGATGCTGCTGCACGCACGCGTAGTACGAGCAGTGCTCGCCGCCGCTTCAGCATGTTTGTCAGGCCGTGCTATCACATGCTTTCAAGTTTTTTTCAATCAGTGTGCCCAATAGAGGCGCATCAGTGAGTGAGAGGAAAAACACCTGCTTTGCCAATTCTATTTTTTCCCCCATCCTCTCCTGCCTTGAGCCTTGCTTTGAACCACGCTGACAACGCTCCCCCGCCCCGCCTGTTGCCCCCTTCTTGCGCAATCTGGGAAGCACACTCGTCGCGCCCGCCGGTACGCTGGCCACCAGGCTTTCCAGAAACCGCACTATACGCGGTCTCCGGTTACACGCTGCCGCACATTAAGCGGTACACCAATACATTGAACTCTATGGGAAGCGAAGCGATTGTCACAAAAGGCCGCATATCATCCGGTCCCGCGTTATAAGCGGTTACGTTATAAATGGTCTGAGCTAAGCTATACCATAAATAGCAATTCCAAAGCAGCAGGAAGAAACCACTCAAAGGGCAATCTCACCAAAAACCAAATCATATACACACAGAAGAACCCCAGAACAACAAAGCTAATCTCGGCACCCGCTCATTCCTACGCTCACTCCCACACTACACAGCGTGCTAATTCCCTGCCCATATGTTCTCTCAGTACCACAAAGCCCATGCAGTGACACTTACCACTGCCCCTATCTAGCCTGCATACACACATCTACATAACAGGGCTCCCAAGATACATTTTTACATTAAAACTCTAACAACAATGTTCGAGCATGCAGGAAAACACACACATACAATGGAGCAAACAGCACGGTTCCATGTGTCAGTTCTTCTCAGACTGTGCAACTGCCAGTCTTGCGTTGATTTCCTGACAACTACCAACAGATTAAAAGGCGGTGTTTCTGAATTCTAATAGACAAGACCTGCGACCGCGAAAACGGCTAGCAGCGTATATGTGTGCACACCTTCAATTGATCCCTTCGTGTCCCCTAGCCGTCGAACTCTTCTACTGAAATCTACTTCAGCTAATGGATAGCAATTGCAGGGCCTTCTGCGCATTCAGGATGATTGCAGGTGATGATCGAGAGAGTCACAAAACTTGCAAACGCATGTTGCACTTGGGGGACATGAAAGCAAAAAAACGACAATCAATGTACACTTTTTTTTCACACACTGTGACAAATGATTTTGTCGTTAGTAGAACTTTCCAATGCCCTAATGTGTTCTGCACAAGTAAAACCGACACAACTAAAATTCTGGAACCATAGTTGCTCAAGACCATCACTGTGGCCACTTTGGTGCAATTTTGTTCATTTTTATCAAGATGGAGCAGCAAATCTCGTCTGGTGCAGAAGTGCTGCTTTGGAAGGTGGCAGCATCAGGCCAGCACAAATGCCCCATTTTTTTTTTTCTTTATTGCCTGGCTTTGGCTCATAACATTTAACCAAAAAAACATTCAACAAAAAACACACAAAACACTATGTACATAAGACACTGTCGTGGTTAGCCAGCATGAGTCTGGCTTCGTCATTCTAAAATTCACGAAGCATACAGAGCAGCTCTAGCCTCGAGAGCCACTCGGGAGGCTCCGCAGCTGCTTTCTGGATGGCCAGAAAGCAGTCCATTCTTTCCCGAAAATAAATTCGGGCAGGTCGTGCGTCTTTGTCACAATAATAGCCTGCCATTCTGGAGCGCCATATACAGTGGAGGCCCAAGAGCATTATGAGATCAAATGGTACCCCATCCTCATTGTCTGTGCTTAAATAACGAATTCCCTGCGCGTCAAGTGGTAGCTCTTTCTTTATTGTCCTTTGTAACACATCCCAAAAATAAACCCCTTCCCAGCAATGCAAAAAAACATGGTCTATTGTTTCGGGCTGTTTACAAATTAGGCAGTTCGATCCCCACGGTAAAAAGAAATCCTTTCCTTCCAAAAACTTTTTAACTGGGAGTGTCCCAGTGTGTAATTTAAAAAAGAAGGTCTTTACACCTGGTGGCACCTGCATTTTCTTTACCCTTTTTAAAACATCAGCTCCAGGACCTCCACTGTACAAGGCCCTGTACATAAGCTCTGGGAAAACAATATCACAAAGATCATGGTACAACTTCTTCCTTTTGGTTTTATACAAATAATCGCTAGAAAAACGCGTTGAAAGAAACCTAACACTTGCTACAATCTCTTTGTAGTAACCAAAAATTCCACCCGAGAGCTCTTCTGTGGTAACAACAAACTCGGGCAGCAATCGCCGCAGCCTCACCTGGCCCCATTCTGTAATACCTTGGAAGAGCCCCACCACCGCAAACTTCCTGAATGGAGTGCAAAGTGCCCTACCCACCTGATGTCGGAGCAGGGGCGCCAGGCGCACGCCCACCGAGTGGAGCGTCCCCTCAGGGCCCATGCTGGGCACATGCTTCAGCGCCTGGGCCAGGCCCTCGGGCGTCTGCTGCTGTGTCTGCGGGGGTGGGCCCTGCTGCAGGGCCTGAGTCTGCTGCTGGTGGGCCAGGCAGTGGCCCACTACCGTCAGCAGCAGCTTGCTCAGCTTCAGCAAGAGCAGCGAGCCCCGCCTGCAGGGGCAGAGAGGAGGGGATTGCCCAACACTCTTTCCCTCCTCTTCCAGTGGCAGCAGCACTGCTTGTACAGAGGGTGCTCCATTCGAGAGAAAAGATTAAGACATGCCCCCCCATGTTGACTGTCACTCCACAGGAAATGCCTAAGACTGCTGAAAAAAACCAATTAGATACGGTGGAAGAAAGAAAAATCTGCACAGAGCTGCCACCAATATCTGATTCACCACAGGCAATGCCTCCATCTATCCGCCCGCCTCCAGAGACTATCCACAGGACACACATGAATTTTCATTCAGTTCTTTCAAAGCAACTGTTCACAGCGGCAAAAACAGCGACTGCTGCACCACGAAGGCTGAAGCTCCAAGTGGTATCATAGCCTTTTTTTCCTTCCTAAGCTAGAATCCTGATTCTGCAGAAAGGTGCATAGTCAAATCTTGTTATAAAAAACACTGACAGAGCAAATTCTAGGATTAATCATCAGCATCATAAGCACGACTACGCCCACTGCAGGACAAAGGCCTCTCCCATATCTCTCCAGTTAACCCTGACCCGTGCCAGCTACGGCCGCCCTATGACTGCAAACTTCTTTTGCGATTTTTTGGGGGGGGGATTAAATGAAGCAAAAGCAACAGTTTGCTGCTTCATGCTTTATTCAGATTAGAGCTCAATTTCAATCATTAATTCCTTTATTTTTCCCTCACTATAGAGTGAATAACGAAACAGAAAACGTAAGCTTTGGCATGATATCAGTTACAGCAAAACAGTTCTTTGTATCTGCACAGTCCGAGATAAGTTAATGAACAGAGAAAATCCTAAAGAAATGCAATCTTTCGATGATTAGAGCTATCCACTCCAAAAAAATAATTCAAATCATCTGCACTTGCTGCATGCTGCCTACAGGCAGCAAAAGAAACTGGCACCACCTGCCGACCGGCATATGATCGAACTGCTGCCTGTCACCCTGTCAACTTCGCACACTGGTACACGAAAGGGTATATCCACGCAGGCTCCAAGTGAGAACTTCATTTTCAAGAGAGAAAACACTCGTTTTAGTAACACTGAGCGACAATACGGTATGACTTCACAAGGACCACTCTTGTTCATGTCTGCTGCTCCCTGTGGAAGCCCCATGCAAGCGATGGCAGCACGGACAGCGCAATGCAATGCAGGCCACGTGCATTTTTTTTTTTTCAGAAATCAGCACACTAACTCAGTAAACAATATTGCAATCTGTTACAGTGGCCAGCTTGTAAGCATGGTATTGCCAGCCTCTGTGCCGCAAATATCTGTCCTGCAAGCAGCGGCTGTGTCGGATTGTGTGGAAAAGTTGATACTGCCCCAAAGTGCCAGCAAATTAGGGTGCCATTTCTAAAGTTAACTGGATGGCACACTTGGCCACTATCATTGCAAGGTAAGGTTTCACATGCTTATAATAAGCAAATGGATTCAAGGTGGAGGTGAAAGCCTTAGTGCATCATCGTGAGCGTTCGATCTGGACGCAGGTTGCGCACTGAGAAATGAAACGAAAATGCGCCTCCGAATATTGTCACTACCCAGACACTAAGTTCGAATACCTCTTGCAAGCTAGCCTCCAATCTGGCTAAGAGACATACGCAATATGGAACCAGAAACTGTGGGACACCACTGGTGTACAATGAACGTTTGCATCACATTTTTAATACAAAAATTGGGTTTTGAGGAAAGGAAATGGCGCAGCAACTATCTGGGTGGACACTCAGCCCCATCTTAAGGGAAGTGGTAAAGTCTGGGAAAGCATAAAATTGAAGTGGCATATGTCGTCGGTTCGAATCCCTGTCACAAGCTAGCCCCCAACTTGACTAGTACATTTAGTCTATATGCAAAGAGAAATCGTATGACCCCATCCAGAATGCTGCTGTACGACGAATAGTTCCTCACAATTTTGGTATGAATGTAGTTGGGAATACTGATCCCACTGAGGTCAGCCAGTTATGAATATATAACACAAATCAAATTTGTATGACTGTCTGAAATTGTGGCACTCTGCTTGCTGTGTGCATCCCATGGCCACTTGATGAGGTCACCCTTCCATCGCTGTGATTTTCTCTACCATCTGCGAGTACACACTAACACATAAAGCTAGTGAGGCTTTTGCCTTAAAAGCACTTTTTTGTACCTTTACTTTCTCTATGCGCCGAGTGCCTGCAGATTTGCTTAAGGGGGACACCCCTCTTAGAACTATTTTCTTTACTTATGGACAGATTTACACCAAACTTTCACTGTTTGCACATTTCCATGTGCTGATTCCAAAACTGCAAACACTTTTCTCCTGCAGTAGATAGCTTTAGATTTATCATGGAAAGTATGCCTTTTGTTTGGAGGAAGCTTGGTTAATAAACATAAGACCTTGAGGAGTACATTTAGATTTATAAATGATCTAGAGTCACCAGGGAGTGCAGTAAAGCATACATGAGCATTCTAGGACGACTTCGACGAAAGTTACAGCTGGTCAAACTTGAGAGAGAAAAAGCTCATTATGATGACTGAGACAAAGGATTTATTTTGAAAATTCTCCTAAGGAAGCAGTTGTTTAAAATTAGCATTACTACACAACCTGTGCATTTATCTTTCTAGCACAAAAAGAATTGTAGTAATAGCTGATATAGAACTGGAGATATCGGTTCTCCAAAATTCTGAATGTGCCAAAAATGCAGTTTTGAGAAATTGGGGAAAAACGTATTGTGGCATATTTTTGCGGTGCCAAGGCTAACTAGAAATGACTGAAGCGTGCTCTGGCTGGTTTCTGATGTAGAAGTACCATTTCCGGTCGGCATTATTGTGCTTGCAACAAGGAAATTGCCGGAGAACAGAAGGCACGGTGTGGAGACTGGAACCCGAGCCGAGTGCCTTTGCACTGTGACCTCCCCGAAGTTGCGGCGTGCGATTGTATCTCACAACGGCACTGTGATCTCAGTCAGCCCCTAACAAATGATACGCGCTCGTTTGCTCATCTTGCCCCTCAAAACATTCAGAAGCAAGTTTATTTCGTCAAGGTTTCCGATAATGAACGTTGCAGGACGCCGTTTCGTGACCGCCACCGGCGCCGCGCTACCAGCGTTACCGGAAAGTTGATCTATCGCGCCGTAGCCGGATGTCCACAAAAACTGCTTAGGTATCGCTTCTTCATCTGCACAATCATGATTCCGCTGTCTGTACACTGTCTGTACACGGCAGGAATTGCCCTGATCACACCTCGCGCATCACCGATTGTAAATAAAGGGATGCGATGATGCAGCGTACCCATATCTCTACCTTTCACTCCCTCGGGATCACTCCTCCCTGTAGCGCTAAGCACCGCCAGTTACGGCGTTATCAGGCCATCGCTGAGAGTTGCCGCTAATCGTAGAAACCAGAATGCGATGATGCAGCGTACCCATATCTCTACCTTTCACTCCCTCGGGATCACTCCTCCCTGTAGCGCTAAGCACCGCCAGTTACGGCGTTATCAGGCCATCGCAGAGAGTCGTCGCTAATTGTAGAAACCAGAATGCGATGATGCAGCGCACCCATATCTCTACCTTTCACTCCCTCGAGATCACTCCTCCCTGTAGCGCTAAGCACCGCCAGTTACGGCGTTATCGGGCCATCGCAGAGAGTCGTCGCTAATTGTAGAAACCAGAATGCGATGATGCAGCGTACCCATATCTCTACCTTTCACTCCCTCGGGATCACTCCTCCCTGTGGCGCTAAGCACCGCCAGTTACGGCGTTATCAGGCCATCGCTGAGAGTTGTCGCTAATTGTAGAAACCAGAATGCGATGATGCAGCATACCCATATCTCTACCTTTCACTCCCTCGGGATCACTCCTCCCTGTAGCGCTAAGCACCGCCAGTTACGGCGTTATCAGGCCATCGCAGAGAGTCGTCGCTAATTGTAGAAACCAGAATGCGATGATGCAGCGTACCCAAATCTCTACCTTTCACTCCCTCGTGATCACTCCTCCCTGTAGCGCTAAGCACCGCCAGTTACGGCGTTATCAGGCCATCGCAGAGAGTCGTCGCTAATTGTAGAAACCAGAATGCGATGATGCAGCGTACCCATATCTGCAGCGTACCCATATCTCTACCTTTCACTCCCTCGGGATCACTCCTCCCTGTAGCGCTAAGCAACGCCAGTTACGGCGTTATCAGGCCATCGCAGAGAGTCGTCGCTAATTGTAGAAACCAGAATGCGATGATGCAGCGTACCCATATCTCTACCTTTCACTCCCTCGGGATCACTCCTCCCTGTAGCGCTAAGCACCGCCAGTTACGGCGTTATCAGGCCATCGCTGAGAGTTGTCGCTAATTGTAGAAACCAGAATGCGATGATGCAGCGTACCCATATCTCTACCTTTCACTCCCTCGGGATCACTCCTCCCTGTAGCGCTAAGCACCGCCAGTTACGGCGTTATCAGGCCATCGCTGAGAGTTGTCGCTAATTGTAGAAACCAGAATGCGATGATGCAGCGTACCCATATCTCTACCTTTCACTCCCTCGGGATCACTCCTCCCTGTAGCGCTAAGCACCGCCAGTTACGGCGTTATCGGGCCATCGCAGAGAGTCGTCGCTAATTGTAGAAACCAGAATGCGATGATGCAGCGTACCCATATCTCTACCTTTCACTCCCTCGAGATCACTCCTCCCTGTAGCGCTAAGCACCGCCAGTTACGGCGTTATCAGGCCATCGCTGAGAGTCGTCGCTAATTGTAGAAACCAGAATGCAATGATGCAGCGTACCCATATCTCTACCTTTCACTCCCTCGAGATCACTCCTCCCTGTAGCGCTAAGCACCGCCAGTTACGGCGTTATCAGGCCATCGCAGAGAGTTGTCGCTAATTGTAGAAACCAGAATGCGATGATGAAGCGTACCCATATCTCTACCTTTCACTCCCTCGGGATCACTCCTCCCTGTAGCGCTAAGCACCGCCAGTTACGGCGTTATCAGGCCATCGCTGAGAGTCGTCGCTAATTGTAGAAACCAGAATGCGATGATGCAGCGTACCCATATCTCTACCTTTCACTCCCTCGAGATCACTCCTCCCTGTAGCGCTAAGCACCGCCAGTTACGGCGTTATCAGGCCATCGCTGAGAGTCGTCGCTAATTGTAGAAACCAGAATGCAATGATGCAGCGTACCCATATCTCTACCTTTCACTCCCTCGGGATCACTCCTCCCTGTAGCGCTAAGCACCGCCAGTTACGGCTTTATCAGGCCATCGCTGAGAGTCGTCGCTAATTGTAGAAACCAGAATGCGATGATGAAGCGTACCCATATCTCTACCTTTCACTCCCTCGGGATCACTCCTCCCTGTAGCGCTAAGCACCGCCAGTTACGGCGTTATCAGGCCATCGCTGAGAGTCGTCGCTAATTGTAGAAACCAGAATGCGATGATGCAGCGTACCCATATCTCTACCTTTCACTCCCTCGGGATCACTCCTCCCTGTAGCGCTAAGCACCGCCAGTTACGGCGTTATCAGGCCATCGCAGAGAGTCGTCGCTAATTGTAGAAACCAGAATGCGATGATGCAGCGTACCCATATCTCTACCTTTCACTCCCTCGGGATCACTCCTCCCTGTAGCGCTAAGCACCGCCAGTTACGGCGTTATCAGGCCATCGCAGAGAGTCGTCGCTAATTGTAGAAACCAGAATGCGATGATGCAGCGCACCCATATCTCTACCTTTCACTCCCTCGAGATCACTCCTCCCTGTAGCGCTAAGCACCGCCAGTTACGGCGTTATCGGGCCATCGCAGAGAGTCGTCGCTAATTGTAGAAACCAGAATGCGATGATGCAGCGTACCCATATCTCTACTTTTCACTCCCTCGAGATCACTCCTCCCTGTAGCGCTAAGCACCGCCAGTTACGGCTTTATCAGGCCATCGCTGAGAGTCGTCGCTAATTGTAGAAACCAGAATGCGATGATGCAGCGTACCCATATCTCTACCTTTCACTCCCTCGGGATCACTCCTCCCTGTAGCGCTAAGCACCGCCAGTTACGGCGTTATCAGGCCATCGCAGAGAGTCGTCGCTAATTGTAGAAACCAGAATGCGATGATGCAGCGTACCCATATCTCTACCTTTCACTCCCTCGGGATCACTCCTCCCTGTAGCGCTAAGCACCGCCAGTTACGGCGTTATCAGGCCATCGCAGAGAGTCGTCGCTAATTGTAGAAACCAGAATGCGATGATGCAGCGCACCCATATCTCTACCTTTCACTCCCTCGAGATCACTCCTCCCTGTAGCGCTAAGCACCGCCAGTTACGGCGTTATCGGGCCATCGCAGAGAGTCGTCGCTAATTGTAGAAACCAGAATGCGATGATGCAGCGTACCCATATCTCTACTTTTCACTCCCTCGAGATCACTCCTCCCTGTAGCGCTAAGCACCGCCAGTTACGGCGTTATCGGGCCATCGCAGAGAGTCGTCGCTAATTGTAGAAACCAGAATGCGATGATGCAGCGTACCCATATCTCTACCTTTCACTCCCTCGAGATCACTCCTCCCTGTAGCGCTAAGCACCGCCAGTTACGGCGTTATCGGGCCATCGCAGAGAGTCGTCGCTAATTGTAGAAACCAGAATGCGATGATGCAGCGTACCCATATCTCTACTTTTCACTCCCTCGAGATCACTCCTCCCTGTAGCGCTAAGCACCGCCAGTTACGGCGTTATCAGGCCATCGCAGAGAGTCGTCGCTAATTGTAGAAACCAGAATGCGATGATGCAGCGTACCCATATCTCTACTTTTCACTCCCTCGAGATCACTCCTCCCTGTAGCGCTAAGCACCGCCAGTTACGGCGTTATCGGGCCATCGCAGAGAGTCGTCGCTAATTGTAGAAACCAGAATGCGATGATGCAGCGTACCCATATCTCTACTTTTCACTCCCTCGAGATCACTCCTCCCTGTAGCGCTAAGCACCGCCAGTTACGGCGTTATCGGGCCATCGCAGAGAGTCGTCGCTAATTGTAGAAACCAGAATGCGATGATGCAGCGTACCCATATCTCTACTTTTCACTCCCTCGAGATCACTCCTCCCTGTAGCGCTAAGCACCGCCAGTTACGGCGTTATCGGGCCATCGCAGAGAGTCGTCGCTAATTGTAGAAACCAGAATGCGATGATGCAGCGTACCCATATCTCTACCTTTCACTCCCTCGGGATCACTCCTCCCTGTAGCGCTAAGCACCGCCAGTTACGGCGTTATCAGGCCATCGCAGAGAGTCGTCGCTAATTGTAGAAACCAGAATGCGAAGATGCAGCGTACCCATATCTCTACCTTTCACTCCCTCGAGATCACTCCTCCCTGTAGCGCTAAGCACCGCCAGTTACGGCGTTATCAGGCCATCGCAGAGCGTTGTCGCTGATTGTAGAAACCAGAATGCGATGATGCAGTGTACCCAGCGCGCTTCGGATCTCTATCTTTCGCTCCCTTTTAGTGCTTTCAGCCTAAGGCTTGCGCAAATCAAAATAGTTTGCACTTAGCGGCCAAAGAACCTCACTTGGCCGCAGCAGAGGGACTGCGCAACTCACTCAAAATGGCGCGAGGCAGCAAGCGGTAGACGCCGCCAGCCAACCAAAAGTTGTCATTTTGGTCACGTGATTTGGAAAACGAATAGCAGTGCACATTTTATTCAATTTTGTTTGCTTATCTATTGCTTCCTGGGCTTGCTCATAGTTGCCAACGGGAATATGTGGACAGCCTGAATCGCGACCTTTCAAACGAAACCAAAGAGGTGCCAGCGGAGCGCATATATCTCGAACTGCGGGCGATCAAAATTTAGTGCGATTAGACCTCAATTTAAAGGGCCGTGCGCACAGTTTCACATCTTTGGAACGCTATAACGAATGAATTAGGCAGTATTTTTCAACGAAAATTCGTAGATAACTGCGCAATGACCTCAGGATCGCGAAAATGAAAAGATAAAAAATCCGACTTTTTGACCAATTTTCAGCCGCAGAGTGCCGTGTCCCCTTAAGCAAATTCAGGTGCCCAATTTAGGACAAATACCGTATAAACGCGTGTGAGGGCCGCACCCCGTATTCCCAAAGGAAATATTTGAAAAAAAAAAAAAAATCCGTGTAAGGGCCGCACCCAAACTTTCCAGGAAGCACGCAAGAATAGCCTTCGAAATACATGCGCACAGGAGCGTCGAGGTGCCGCCCATGGATGGCGCCCGAAGCCGCGGGTCATCATCATCATCTTTTCTTCTGCCGCGAGCTTCTGCTACTGTACTTCCGCTATCCGTATCGGCATCGGTATCGCCAGGTCTAACTTTGTTCTGTTCTGGCTGTCAAAGCATGCGTTTTTTGGTGGTTGTGTTAGCGTGGTCGTTCGACATAGTTGTTGCTCTCGTGCACTGTCGTTCACTTTTTCATGAACTGCCTCCGAGCATTGTCACTGTTGCACGATGGGCAAGCACCTCAACAGCTACACGGCGGGCTTTAAACTGAAAGTAGTGGAGTTCGCTCTCGAACACGGCAAGCGTGCCGCGGGCAGAAAATTTGACATGGACGAGAAGTGTGTCCAACGGTGGTGCGGACAAAGGGATGCGTTGAAGAATACCAGCTCCAAAAAGCGCGCTTTCCGAGGCAAGCCATGCAAATTTCCTGAGCTAGAAGAAGAGCTGCTATGCTATTCAATGGAAGTGCGGAACAACGGCTATGCGTTGACAACGGACATGCTGCGCGTGAGGGCACAAGCCTTGGCGCGTGCTAAAAGCATACCGCACGAGGACTTCAAGGCTAGTGCCGGCTGGGTACGAAGATTTCTGAAGAGGAAGGGCCTATCATTTTGGCGAAGGACCACGCTGTGCCAGCGGCTGCCCCCCCGACTACACCGAAAAGGTGCTCAGCTTTCAGAAGTATGTCATCGGTCTGCATCGTGAGCACAACAATATATTTTCGCAGATAGCGAACGCCGACCAGACCCCCGTGTGGTTCGACTGTCCCGAGAGCTGCACAGTTGAACTGAAAGGAAAGAAGAGTGTTTTCGTGCGGACAACTGGCGCAGAGCGCCAACGGTGTACCGTTATGCTGTGCGTCGCCGCGGACGGGCGGAAGCTGCCTCCCATGTCATCCTGAAAAGAAAAACGATTCCTAAAGGCGTTTTCCCCAAGGGAATTGTAGTTCGCGCCCAAGAAAAGGGCTGGATGGACGATGAGCTTGTGCTCGACTGGGTAAAAAGCGTCTGGGAGAAGCGCCGAGGCACCATGCTGGCCCGACGATCGCTCCTCGCCTTGGACAGCTTCCGCGGTCACTTGACGGATAGGGTTAAGGACCGCCTGCCCGGTATCCGCACAGACATGGCCGTGATACCGGGCGGCCTCACCGGCATGCTGCAACCCCTGGATGTAAGCGTCAATCGGCCTTTTAAGGTTGAATTTTGAAGGCAGTATTCGGAATGGATGGCCAATGGCAATCCCGACGAGACGCCGACAGGGCGGCTTAAGAGGGCACCACTCGCGACTGTGCTTGGATGGATTTTGTGCGCGTGAAATTCCGTGTCGACCGACATTGTAACCCGGAGTTTCAAAGTGACCGGAATTTCAAACAGGTTAGACGGGACCGAAGACTACTTTCTGTAGGCTGGACATTTACCTGAACACAGCACCAGCTCGGAGTCTGAAGGCTCCGTGAGTGATGCCTGAACGGTAAATAAATGCCGCGCATTCCAGATTGGTTTGCTTTCACTTGAAAAAAAAATTTTTTTTTCGAAAATCGCGTGTATGGGCCGCACCCCGAAATTTGCCCCCCGAATCTGGGAAAAAAAGTGTGGCCCTTCCACGCGTTTATACGGTATACAATATAATACCCTAGCCTTTGCTTTAAACTTTACTTCGCTACAGTGAGGCGTAACTAACACAAACTACCAGTGAACAAACTACAAACCTCACTATAGGTGTTTTTTTTTTTTAGCAATAGTTGTCAGGCCAGTTGATTATTGTTTTGTAAATCCTTAAGAAAATGCACAAATAAATGGCAGAAAGAAAGACCCACAGACAGGGCAAGCAAGTTTTTGTTTTTCTTTCTTCAATACAACATCTATCTTTGTAAAACATATTCAAGACCCTGCATGTAAAACGGAACACAAGTGCAAATGCAGTTTTAAAACACTCCCTGAAACAAGCGCCTCTGAAAACGCACACCCAGAACCAAGTCATTTTTTGAAATAAAGGCTGAGTTCTGGTACAAACTCTCATCTCCCGCCTTGTCTTAGCCCCACACGTCGATTCCCAAGAGTGACAGGTAGAGAGGGGGGGGGAGAAGAGAGGGTGCGCACCCGCGGCTGGTGGGGTCGAAGCAGCAGCTGTCCTGGCGGCCAAGCATGCGCAGCACCACAGCCACGCCCCCGCTTCGCACGAATCCCGCCTGGAATTCCTGGGCTTCCTTTGAGAATGGCGACAGCGCGGGGAGCAGCAACGAGTATGCCACCTGCACAGCCACCAAGTGCCCCATCGCTGCCACAGCTGCCATCATGCAGAGCGCCCCCTCCCGGCACCAGCAGGCATGCCGACAAAGACGAGGGGGAAGAGGCCCAACAGCAGCCAGTGGCATCAGATAAACAAGCTCCTCGCACTCTGTGGCAACATTAATAACAACTGAGTGTAATTAACAATGCCTTCATGCCACTAAATACGTTCATTGCCCCTTTTGTGAGTGTGTGAGAACAGGGGGGTGGAATGCAAGCCATGTGCTAAACTTCCGCCTACACCAAGCAGTGAAGTTTTCCTCTCCAACACGTCCTTGCCGCGCACAATAACAGGCAGCCCACAGTGCCAACTGGTTAGCTTCAGTAATTGGCCAGACCCAACTAACATGAAGAATGAAGCCCAAACTTCCATGGTCACAAACAGTAGCAGACTGAACTGAAAGGGCATGAACATCACTTATTTTCACAGGTGACTGAGCTTTGAATGCCTTCACTGTTTCAACGTCTTAGTGCAATTATAAATCCCAGTAATCAGCTTCAACGAGACCTCGTCACAAGCTCCAGTGAAACTCCCACCACTTCTGGCCCCACAAGAGACTCTTGCCGAGCTAACGAATGCACTTTTTTCCCAAAAGGATACAGTAAAACCTCACTGATGCATTCCAGGTTCATATGATCTCCCAGTTCACACACTCAACATCACACGCACTACAGTCGAACCCGGATATATCGAATTCGACGGGGATCGGAAAATAGTTCGATATAGCGAAAATTCGATATACAGATATAGGCCAAAAAAGCACTCGCAATCATAAAAAATTGTGGCTTACCAATTAGAACAGCCGCGAATCACATAGCATGTGCACACAATATGAAAGCGCTTTATTTCACGGAAAAAAAATCCCTAATTTTGGGCTGCTTTTTCCTCTGGGAAATGAAGTTTAAGACACTAGTTTCAATCTTCTCGAGACTGTCTAGGTGCGAGAGCCCAGTGCCTTCCATTTCGCCGCAACAGCGCCGAATCAGGCTGAACGCTGACGCCAGTTCAGTGGCTGTGCACGGACGCGTTTCTTCGAAAACACAGTTTCCCTCGTTGTCGCTGGAATCTCTGTCTTGAACGCCAGCTATTCCGGCCACAATGTCCTCATCAGCGAGGTCGGCTACCGCTTGAACTTCGCTGTCAGCGTTAATGAAGTCATCAACAGTAACTTCGGGCGGGTCGGTGCCGGAAAAATTGGACAAGTCGCGGAACGCGTCCTCCAAGCACTCATCGTCATCTAAAGCTTCCCGACATTCATCTCTGGCCACTTCAAGGCCTGCCTTGCCAAAACAGTTGGCTACTGTGGCCTGCTTCACGTCGCCCCAAGCGCCGGTAATCATCTGGATCGCGCCAAGCAGGTCAATCTTGAGATCGGTTCCCATGCGGAGGTTTATGAGGAGCCGTTGAATAAGTCGCTTCCGATAGCCTACCTTGAATGCCTTTATGATACCCTGGTCGAGGGGCTGCAGTCTCGCTGTGGTGTTCGGCGGGAGAAACTTCAATTCGATGTGCTGCAGCTTGCAAGTTGTTTGATGGGCCGAACAGTTGTCTACCAGAAGGCAAACTCGGCGGCCCGACTTGCCCAACTCAGCGTCCCAAGCCTGCAGCCATTCAACAAAAAGTTGACGTGTCATCCAGGCCTTCCTATTACAGCCGTAGCGGATGGGAAGCTGTTTACAGTTATTGAAGCAGCGCGGTGACTTGCTCTTCCCGATCACGAATGGCCGTAGCTTGCACGAGCCGTCCATGTTGGCTGCAAGCAGCACCGACACACGCACTTTGCTCATTTTACCACCGTGGCATGTGGTTCCACGAAGAGCGAGTGTCTTATTCGGCAACATTTGCCAAAAGAGACCAGTTTTGTCTGCATTGAAGATTTCTGCAGGCGAAAACTTCTCGGTGATCTTCGGCCACTCCTCAGAAAGCCACTGCTGCATCTCCTGGCTGCTGACAGCCCCACTTTCGCCTGAAATGGCCTTTCCTATAATGCCGTGGCGGTTTTTAAACCGTTGCAGCCATCCAGTGCCACCGCAAAAGTTCTCTTCGCCACGAGCCGTAGCAAACCAATTGGCCTTTTCGATTAAGGTCGGGCCATCCACGGGAATATTTTTCGCTCGGATTTCAAGAAACCCCGTGTGGAGTGCCTTCTCCACTTTGTCAAAAGCAGCAGGGCGCACACGACACGCTCCCGAGCGACTTTCCTCACCTGCTTTAAGCTTGATGTCCTGCTTGTTTTTTAACAACGTACTTAAAGTATTCCGCGGAATGCTGAATGCGTCTGCCACGGAGGACTTCTTTTCTCCATTCTCGACACGCCGGATTACTTCAAGCTTTCTTGCAAAGTCCAGATTCTTCCTCTTTTTTATGTCCACGGATGCTATAGCTCACCAGATGACTGCAATCACACACGCTACACACGGCACGTTGAAACAGAGGTGCGCACAGCAACACGCACGATGTGCAGATGGAGCAGTCCGAGCGAAGCCTGTTCGAGCGACAGTCAACGGGGCTGCGAAGGAACGACAAAGGGAAAAGAAAGAAGAGAGCGGGGAAAAAGACCGGCGGAATATGCCGTCGAAGGCGCTATGTTCGTTTTTTGAGCCCTCTCTGGCTCTCTCGTCTCCCCTGGCCCACGAGCGCCACGAGCGACCGTGCCGACCCTTCACTCTCTCTCTCTCCCTTTTCCCAGGAAGCGTGGCTTGGAAATGTCGCCGCGTCTCCATGCCGCGCACTCTCTTCGATCAGCTCCAATGCCCTTACCCAATGCATACGCCGGGGGTAGAGCGACGGCCGCGCATGCGCAGAGGAGGAGCCTGCTGACTGACTATGCGGAAAAGTTTACCTCTGAGGGCCGGACACGAATGTCTTTGGGAAAAGCGCACCTTCCAGGGGCGCGGCGCAGCGCGCCGTTCGATATATCGAATGTCCAACGAAAATGGAATTCGATATACTACGCAATTGTCCTATACTTTTACATAGTATTTTCAAGGGGGTAATCTGTGTGTTCGATATAGCCAATAATTCGAAATATGCGGGTTCGATATATCCAAGTTCGACTGTATAAACATTTTATAGAGTTACAGTATTTTGCTTCCAATTAACATGTTCCCAGATAACACGATTTCTTGGCTATAATGCTCAATATTTCAACCAATCCTGGTTGGATGATAAGCTTAGTGACGAACTGAACCCACACGAAAATGCAAGTGGGCAAAGCCTAAAGGAGAACGGGCGCACGCACACCACGAAGACTTCTCTGCAGTGCCTTGTTGCAAAGGGGCGAAGCTTAAGTAGTGCATTTACATAGGAGCAGCCGATCCTGCGAGAAACAGCATGAAGAGGAGAACTGCAGTGGCCTCCTTGAAGAGCCTTAGGGGGCGAAGCATCTAAGGGCAATGTGGATGCGCTTACACACGAGCCGGCTGGGCCTGGCGACCACAAAGAACACTGCAGCTTCCCCGCAGTGCATTCATGCAAGGGGTCAAAACATCCATAAATAAGGAAGAGACTGCTAATTTTGCCATTGCTGTAAGTGGACCAGATGTGTCGTAAAGTTGTTTCCACACCAAGAGCAATTCAAATGTAGACTCAATACTGTCAGCGTTAAAGGAGCTGCCCAGACCTTCGTCTCTAGTCTTGAGAGCCACTAGGAAAGCAAACTTTATATGCTCTTGGGGCTAAGTGTGCGGTGTGGAAGCACAAAGGAGAAGGTGGCTATGGGTATAGAAAGGAGGCTAAGTTTGCTAGGCAACAGAAAGCACTGAAAGAGTTGGGTGGGATACGGAAAGCAAAGAAGGGCAAATGGGCGCAGGACTGGTCAGCTCGAAACAACAAGTAGCGGGGACACAAGGGTGATGACGGCTGCCAATGTATGGAAGGCTGCATGCATTAAAGTGTCGGAGGCTTGGCTTCGCTTTAAGTGCTGCCTCGATGTATCCACTGTTTCCAAATTTTACCGTGCTTTCTGTGTTGTTGTTTTCTTGTACACAGAACCTTGTTTCCATAATTTTATGTACAGTCTGTGTTGTTGTTTTTTTTGTGTGTGGAACCTCAGCTATTGTGGGCCCAGCATAGTCTTGAGATTACATTATTATCATAGTAAAACAGTCGAATCCCACTTCAACAGAATTCTCGAGATCCACGAATAAGTTCTTTGAAGCAGAAGCTTCATTGTCGTGAAATCAGGCCAGAACATTGACAGATTGGAGTGCACAGTCCAATTTTTTTTATAGTCCACATTTATTTTTCAAAAATCCGTCAACTTCGGTCTTTTGCCGCTTTAAAATCGGTGCCATGGCACAATTTTCTTCGTACTTGCAAAATCTCTGACAATGGTTGTGTTCGCGTAATAAATGCACCTGCTACATTTGCTGTCAAAACTATTTTCTCTGCACATTTTAAAATCGTCCCTGCTTTCATCGAGCGAGAACCGTACCGAGACCACGCTGCCTGGAGGCATTTCAGCATGAACTAGGTGCGTGCGCACCCCCGTCACTGTGCATTGAGTAGCTGTCACATGCACCACGAAATCAAAGCTTTAGATGACATGCCAGAAATGCGGTTGCTCCAATTCTTCAAAGACGTTTAGCGATAAACTGGTGGAGCATCACGAGTTTCCGCCTAGAACCACCGCCACACACAGTGCCCGTACTAGGTCAGCGCCCACCAGACAGAAAAAAAAAAATAGGTAAAACGTTACCACAATGCTCGCCTGTGGTGCAAAAGGCAGACCAGAGTGTACCCTGGCTGGCTGCAGGCATCTAGCTACGACATGCCGCCTGCCAGCCGGCATGTCGGCTGACAGCAGATCGCTGTGCACCACTTGCTCGGTTGCTAGGCACAACATGCTCTGCAATGAAGCTTCGAAAAAGGCGCTTTAGAACTAGCCACCACTTTTCATAAAACATTTAACGTTGTCGCCAGTTTCCATTGACACAATAGCTTCACACTGAAGCGAATGCTTCCGTTATGTCTTGTTCAGTGAAACGAGCGAAAAAGTCGAAAACTGCCTTGAACCAACAACTGCTGTTCGCAAGTGAAGAGTAGAGAAAACCGCCACAAGCAGCCATGCGCAGCATCACACCTTTATGCGCACATTTTTGCATATTACTTCCAATTCCTCGGGGAGTATCAGCTGCGCTATTGAGAGTTCAAATTGTATTTGGCAGCTGTTTTTGGTGAAACCCAACAAGATATACGCATATGTGGATGCCCCAAGAAAAAGCATAAAAAATCAGCCGCTCACTCGGAAAATTTTGTTGAAGCGGAACCTTGCTCCAAAAACTCTTCACTGTGGGGAAAAATTATTGCATAGCCTTGTATAGTTTGTTGTTGTGGCATTCGTTGTAGCGGGGTTTGGCTGTATTTCTTATAAAATTCTCCCAAATTCTGAAACCTCCTCTCACATTATAACTGTGCAAATACGGTAAAAAAGTAATTTTTCTATCACAGTGCTGTTTCTACTAATGTCCATTACAATTCGAAAAAAAAAAAAGAGGAGGACATGGCTGCTAACCCACAACTGCGTGAAAAACGCTAAGCCCTGCGATTTTTCGCGGAAATGTGAGAAACTAGGGGCCTTGCCAATCAGCACAGCTTGACCTAGACTATTACCCTTTAGGGTCCCTTTAAAATGCACTGATGCGAGTGCATGTACACATCACTTACACCGAAATGCCTCCCAGCAGTATGGTCTCAGCATAAACACTCACTCACTCACAAACACTCAAATGGGGGTGTCTTTATTAAAAAAATAGAGAAAATACGTCAAGAGCCCAAATGGTGGATGTGCTCATTATGCAAGTGTCAATTATTTGAGCAACACAGTACAGCCGACACCAGCACCTAGCATTAGTATTACATGAGGATTTACATGAATTACAGGATTACACTGGGATCTGATGGGGATATACCATGGAGACTGCTCAAGAAGAAACGGGCAGCCAGAAAAAAACAGTTCGTACCTCCAGATGGTACAGCAGCTCGGTCGGTGAGAGAGACTGGAAAAGGCCCTCTAAGGCAGCCCCCGTTGGATCACCCTCCCCCTGGTGGGCACTCATCTCACACAGCTCCCGCAACCGCTCCACTGTCTTCACATCTGCGCAGCATGCACAGGGAGGAGGAGACAGCAATAGCAACCACATGTTAGGAAAACACTGAAAATTGCTAAAATAGGCACATGCAGAAATGCCACATGGCAGTCAGCTAGCCTGCAGTAGCGTCCGGTTAACTGGTGCTCAAGGCAAAAACATCACATGAACAGAATGAGCAGCGAAGAGCAGCAGCTGCCACATACATAACCTCATTTTTCAGTCAACATAACAGTACAGCTAGCAGAACACAACAAGCAATGAAAACATCGAAACTGACAGCACATACTGCATGATGCAAAAGCAAGGCACAGTGTATGTGAAAAATATTCCCAGGGCTGGAAAGTTGCCTTCATGAGGTATTTCCATCTGTGAGAAGTGCTAGCTAATGATAAGACTTATGAAGAGATGAAAGATGGAACCTTCACCAATTTATATTTCATTTACAATACTATAAGATCTACGAGGCTGTTAGAGAGGGGGAAAGTGCAGGGTCATAAAAGGTACATTATTTAGGAAAACAAAATTTATTTGTTTTTTAGAGCGATTTACAGATTTGGTGCAGTCAGTTACAGGCAGATCAAGATTGTTCCACTCAATAACGGTCTGCAGAAGAAACGAGAATTTAAGTACTTCAATTCATGATGTTTTGGGGGAGAGAGGAGTAGCAATGTCAAGCTCCTGGGGGCGAGGCTTGGGCATAAGACAGAGGAGCCATGATGGCATCAGGATGCAGATGCGATAGGTGGCGAGCGCAGTGGGAAAGCCCAACAGGCAGTGGAGCGAAGATGCTTGAAGTATGCATACGGTAAAAGCTTGTCAATTCAAACTTCAAGTGACTGGAGGAAATGTCTATCATCTAAAGTTTCAATTATCAAATGGTCGCAAAAAAAGAACACACAACAACCCCTTGCATCACAGTAAATTTATCTGGTGAAAGAGAGCACATTGATCTTCTACTTTTGAGACCAGAAGTGCGTGACAGTGATTTTCACATTTTCAGCATTGCTCTTTCGTGTGCACACTGTCAGGAGCATGGAAGCAGAACAGCCACAAAATGAAAAGGGCCGCTACAGCATCCTTCAAGGTGCGACAGGGTAGTGTCGTGAGCAATCTTCACCGCACTAAGCGCAAATGGCATTTGACAAGCGCTCAGCTTCGATGCATTAGAAGAATCACGCAGATAGAGGTGAGAGAAACGCCAATAAGCGCTCTAAGCAGTGCACAGCTGAACTCTGTTAGCTAGAGCCGTCCAATAAGCAAGCGTCCGATACAATAGACTTACATGGGTGTTGGCCAGGACCACACCTGCTGTTCCAAGTATCCGGATTTCCGAATTAACAGCAGCTGAATTAACGAGCTCTCACTGTAACTGTTTTGTGCTGTGAAAATTGCATATACAGTAAAACCTCGTTAATTCGAACTCTGTTTATTCGAAATCCCACGTAATTCGAAGGTTTTCGGCGGTCCCAACAGTTTGCATGCAAATTTTGCCGGATAATTTGAACAGCCAGCGCGCCCTCATCCGGATAATACGTCAATTTAAGCCATGGCCTCCGTGATTTTTCAATAGTGCCAGTCTCTGAGGCCAGTATAGTTGCCGGAGTGGAAGCCAGGCGGCACTTTAAATCAACTTCCTGTTTCCGGTGGTTTGTTGTGCCTCGGTGATCTGCACCGGTTTTGGAGGCTAGCTTTAGTTGACAAAGCAACAAGCAGGTGCCACTAGGTCAAAATTTTTCTGGTTCCGTTTCCGTTTTTGTTGTTTGTCAAGGTTTGTCTCGCTTGTGGCAGGCACTACTCGTTGTTCTTTATTGTTCGGTGCCGCGACCAGGCGAGTACTGTGCTCTGCTAGTTCTTGACCACGTGCGCGGTGTTGGTGTTAAGAAAATGCCGAAGTACAGAACTCTGACTCTCTGCCAGAAAGTGTGCCTAATTGAGGAGGCTGAAAAATGGACGAGCTCCAAAACGCAGTTGGCGGAAAAGCACAAGGTGCCTTTATCGACCCTTTCGACTATATTGAAAAATAAGACGAAGATCCTCGAGGCCTACGGGAAGACGCATTCGACGAAGCGGACAAGGATTCGTTTTCCTACGTATCCGGACGTTGAAGACGCCTTGATAAAGTGGCTTCAGCATGCAAATGCAGCACACCTGCCTGTGAACGGCACGCTGCTGCGCGAAAAGGCCGATGAGCTTGCACTGCGGCTGGGCCATGAAGCATTTAAGTGCAGCAACGGCTGGTTGTCCAGATTTAAAGACCTCAATAACCTCAAATTCGTGACAGTGTGCGGCGAAAGCGGGAGCGTCGACCCAAATGTTGTCGAGAATTGGAAAAGGCATACATTGGCTCCGCTGCTTCAGCAGTACGCGGAGGACGATGTTTACAACATGGACGAGGCCGCATTGTTCTACAAAATGCTGCCTACGAAGACGTTTGCCCCAAAGGATGCGGTAGTCACGGGAAAAAAACAAACCAAGGACAGAATAACCATTCTGTTTGGTGCGAATATGTCCGGCAGTCACAAACTGCCGCTGCTGATCATAGGAAAAGTGGAGAAGCCTCGGTGCTTCAAGAACGCACGACTTCCGCCTAAAGATGACGTGCTGTACAGAAGCAAAAAAAAGGCTTGGATGATGGCAGCGCTGTTCGAGGAGTACGTGAGGCACCTTGACCGTAAGTTTGCTGCCGCGGGACGAAAAGTTGTTTTTGTTGTTGACAACTGCCCAGCCCACGCCGACATCCAGAACTTGACAGCAGTTAGGCTTGTCTTCCTGCCGCCGAATGTTACAGCTGTGTCGCAGCCTATGGACCAAGGCGTTATTCTGCAAGCGAGGAAGATTTATCGCTGCCATTTACTTAAAAGGATCTTGTTGTGCTACGACAACGGTAAGCAATATTCCGTGGACCTACTGGGTGCCATTTCCCTAATCGTGTACACCTGGAAGCAGGTGGAGGGAGATATGATCAGGCGTTGCTTTATGCACGCCGGTTTTTCCAAGCAACAAGATGTCAGTCCCGAGGATGCATCTGATGCCAGCTGCACACTGGATGATGAAGGAGAGTTATTGTGTGCGCGCATGACCGACTTCGACGAAGAAAGCGGCGACAGGAGCAACGGATTGACCTTTGCGGACTATTTGAGCGCCGAACTTGATGTTCAAACGTCTTATGCCGACTTGGAAGGAGAAATATGTGACAACGGGCCTTCCAGCGAAGTTGATGGCGATGTTGAGCCCGCCTGAGCACCAGCTTTAGCTGCAGTCGTCAAGTCGCTGAACGTTGTGCGCAGTTTTGTGGAGTGTAGCGGCGGTAACAGCGAATTGCTGCGCACTGTAAGCAGACTGGAGGACGCAGCCTACGGTGCGGCCAACTACCGCGCCAAGCAGTCGCGCATCGATGACTACTTCAAGTGACCGTTTTTCAGGCGAAATAAAGGTGCAGTGTTCATACAGCCACGGTTCGTACGTTTATTTCTCGTTTTTCGTCCATTTTTGATAATTCGAAAACCCGGTTAATTCGTTGATTTTTCGCGGTCCGACGGACTTAGAATTAACGAGGTTCCACTGTATTACTAGAATAAACAAATTCCATCCATAGGCCTGATAGGCTTTTGATGTGCATGGCATAACAGCAAAAGAGTGACTGGTGTGGGTGGATATTGTAACGGCTAAAGAGGACGAAGAGGCCGCACTACAGGAAAGGCATGAAAACGAAGCGCATGAATGCAAGAACGTGAAACAGAAGGACTGTTAGTCGGCGGTTTGCCGGAGAATCATGAGTTCATGTCCTCCTGCACCATCCCACACCATAACACGCATCGGCAGTGATGCACAGCATCAACGTGCACCGTTGCAGTTATGCACCGGTTGTATGCACCAAAGATGCTTTTTGCGCCTTTAAAATCAACAGTGCTATTTTCTGGTATACCGAACTAGACAGGCGTCTGATCTACATTCCCTATCTGAGGCCGTGCTCCCTTCGAAGGCTGTTAACAAAACAGTGGAACTTAAACGGTTTGTCCTCGTATTCATTGCGTAGCTTTTGGCACAATGAAGTCCTGCACCGAATGGAGAGCGCGTGCCGGTTCATAAAGCGCTGAAGCCATCCCCTACTTGCTTTGAAATTCGCAAGCGGAATGCCCATGTCATGAGCAATGGCAACGGCTTTCACGAGGATCATCTCCGTCGACACTGCATAGTCATTTTTTCTCGTCATTGTGACGTACTCCACAAGTTCCTTTTTAAGCTCTGGAAACTTGCACTGCTTCCTGCGGAATGCTTTCCGGTTGTGGTTCGTACCAGTGAGCTGTTCTTCCTGGTTGCAGTACCAACGCACACACTTCTCATTGATGTTGAACTTGCTTTCAGCCGCCCGCTTGCAGTGTTCTTCGGCGTAAACGATGACTTTCAGCTTGAAGGCCATGGTGCACGAAATCAAATCTCTGCTTATCGTCACCAAGCGGCAAACATAGGCCACGATCCACTGAACAGCGCTGCACACAGCAGCCACAACCAAACCAACATACTGCCCAAAACCGCAGCCCCAACAAAGAAAAATGGCTCCCAGAGCGAAACGGTTGCAAAAACAAGACCGCATCCCCATGTGATCTCAAAGCACTGATGATGATAGGGGGTTGAAAGCATCTAGTAGCGACTCGTGAAGCTTAACTTTTGCTGGGCCCGAATTTTCACGTTTGGCGGCCAAAATAATTTTTTTTTTTTTTCAAAATTTCAGCTCCAAAGCTGGGGGTGTGGCCCTTACATGAGTACATGCAGTAAATGCTAGAACATATTCTAACGTACGCTAATAAGACATTCATGAAAAACTCTGAACATTTAGATGCATAAATACTGCCCGAAATATAACGGCAGCCGGAGTCCTGTGGCAGCTCGATGCACTTCTGCAAACGGTGGTGCCTCAAGCAGCTGGCGCTGACCCTATATGCAACTCCAGCGGGAGTTTCGTGACCAGGAAAACATTGCAGGACTCTGGCCCTGCTTTCAATCGGTTACCATGGGTCAATGTGGCACACCAGCCACTCACACTTACCTGCGGGCAATATCTTGAGGAGTCCCAGAGCACTGTCTCTCAGCTCGGGCATGGGCAGTGCACTGCCCAGGTCAGCAAGCTTGAATAGAAACTGGCTGTACCGGTGCTGCTTTGACATCAGCTGCAAAGCAGTACCACACTGGTCACTAACTGCAGCACAGGCACCACTACTGGCAAAGAACAGAGGTGGTAAGGTGGCCTGAGGCACGATTTACATAGTGCACGACTATGTGCCAGCAATCTTTTCACAAGGCCTGTTTGTGGCATAGTTTGCCCAAGAGCACGAGAAAACTCAATCTAAACGATCATACCACCGCAAAACACAGGCAGGGCACACGAGATGAGACGGTCGGATTCAGGGTGTAAAGGGTTGGTAACACCATCTTTCAGAAGCTTATAAATGCGATAGCATTTAGGTTGCCATCTCACAAAAATTTCCAGGTTCTCTGTTACGAAATCCCCAATTGGTCGAGAGGGTCGTAACGTCATCAGCCCCACCAAATTTGAAAATCGAAGGACCAGAATGTTCCAGTGCCTTCCATTGGACTATCATATGGGATTATGCTAACCCCACCCATTAATCGACCTTGATCCACCTTAATCAACCTTAATCCCACAGGCTTCACTGCAAAACAGCGAACAGCTCGTGACGAGCGCGGCGCGGAGTATTGGCGCGCCTGAAGAATGGAAATACCACATGGATGGAAACGAGTGAAGTGTGCATTGGAGACGGAGCGGCAAGACTCCTTCGAAAAACAAGCAAAAAACTGGAGCGAACACACAAGCTCCACTTTAAGGGTGTGACGCAATAGACTAATGGGTAAATTCCTTATATACATTATGTATTGCACGTTATGACTTTACAAGTTTTTTATGACGCGTTCACATACCCTGAAAACCTGCATATAATTCGAGGTTTTTTTTTTTTTTTTCAGATTTTTAGCACGTCACATTTCCACCTCGTATTATATGCGGATCCGAACAATTTTCGGCCAAAATCTGCAGTCCCGGTTTCATCAGCATCGAGTGCGATCACCATCATGGGTCCAGCGAAAGGAGGTGCTATCTAGCGGCAGCGTAGGTCCGCAGTTTCGATTTCCACGCAATTTCCCTACGCTGACCAGAGCGATCGCACCTCGCGTGGTATGGGGACCGTGAAAGAAGCACACAGCTGCTTTTAAAAGAAAAGCAGTCGTTGTTGCCGAAAGCATCAGCACTGTGTCAAGCATTGCTACATCTTCTGGATGAGGCACGGAGAACCTGCTTGGGCCAGCATTCCCTAGGAGCTCGCCGGTTATCTCATAAAAATGCGGGATATCGAACGTGGTCAACGGTGCCAAAGATGTGTTTCTATGGAAAGATAACTCTGACAGAAGATTCTTGGAAGACAGTACACATGACAACGACAATCACTAAAGCTCCGATTACCGACATTTCCAAAGAGTGCGCACTAGCGCCTATGCCGCCAACTGCAGTCTGCATGTGCTCGTGGCACATAACGTAAGTAGGCTCAAGCGCAGCGCCTCTATACCTGCTGTTTGCGTTACACGCGCGTCGTATCCAGTGGGCGGGCGCACCTAGTCGGAGGGCATTCGGACTTCCGGAATGTCTTTGCTCTGACTGCCCTTTCTTACTCTCATTATAAGCGGATGAAAACTTTTCCGTTTTTGCTATCCCCAAAATACACCTCGTATTATATGCAGGTCCGTGTATGATACGTGGGTTTTTATGGTAATTTTTGCGTAATCTACACGCCCCCTTTCTGAAGCCTTAATTAAAAGAAAAAAGTGTGCGCAAATTACACGAGTAATTACAGCACATGGAGCTGCACGGTTGCTTCTCTGCCCAACTAGTGGTTTTGTCTGTCAATCTGCTACTCTGTTCACTTCTCTGCAAAAGCATTGTCAAAGTGAACAGCAGCATCTAAAGTGATTGGAGAGAATCCAGGCAATTGCCAATGCAAAAGTACTTCTCAAGAAATATATATAACAATATGCTACTTTGTGTTTGCTATTTAGGACTGAATAGTGCAGTAGTTTGGACACAAACTTTTTACACCTTTCAGCCAAACATGAAAAACTAAGTAAGGCACAGCGCAGCCGGAAGGAGAGATTCCACCTTCCCGCCCTGCTTTCAATGCCAGCTCCACAATCCTCGGAGAGAGCAGAAATGGCCACTGACCACTCCAGGCAGGCAGGCCTCAGCATCTGCGGCATGTGGTCCGTCGTACTGGTGCTGCGGTGAGCCCACAGAGCTGTCGGAGCTGGATTCTGGGGATGAGGGCAGCTGGGCGTTCAGCTGGCTCAGCTTTGCTGACAGCACCTGCACACCACCGACGCAGCATTTGCACCAAATTAACCCCTTTGCGCATGCCAACCTGCAACAATGGTCATGCACAATGCAGAGTGTATAACACAGGGTGTACAGGTGGTGCACAAGGGGAAGAGCCAAAAAAAATTTGCTGTTGTTTAACTACTGCTGATCCTAGTTAGAGACCGAAAGCTGTGGTGTATCGGGCAACTAGATGTGGCCTGGCGTCTTTTAACGTTGAGTGCGTTCCAGACACTAGATAGGCAGTGTGCCCACCCTGCCACCCTGACAGGTGGCTTGGTTTATGGTTTATGGGGGTTTAATGTCCAAAAGCGACTCAGGCTATGAGGGAAATTGACAGGTGGCAGTTAAATTAATGGTTGATCACGAGAGGTTGCTCACCTAATGAACACTGAGGACTATTGATGCAGTGCCGCGTGCCTGCCACAACGTTGTCAGCCTCGGCCTATAGCTCCAATGCCGCATTTGTGCAGCAATGCTGTCAGTCTGAACGCATGCAGCGCACATCTGTCACTACTTCCCCCCATAGCTTGAAGCACGACTGAGGTGTCCGCTGTTCCAGGGGCCAGTTATGCACCTTTCCTTTGCTTTCGAAGCTCCCGCACTTCATCGGTTTCAGCAAAGCGCCAGAGCGGCAGAAGGTCGCTGAAGGTCAAAGTGACGGAGTCTGCGAAACTCGCGGAACATGGCATAGTAAAGCTTTCGCTTTAAAATGGAGGCAGATAAAATGAGGCGTATCTGTGCCAATTAACAGTGACAGCTGAGAGAGACCTTCCCTGCGGCTAAAGCTGTCCCAGTGGCAGTATGTCGCGCAGCCCGAGACTCCCACATTCCCTGGGTTGCCAGTGAGAACAGTAGCGAGGAGGGCCTGGGCCAGAAGGCTATGAGGAGTAGGCACACTATAGCAGGCACTTCCAAACCTGGTTATGAGGAACCCCTTGGCTCCTCCAAGAACCCAACTCATGCATGCCCTCCCCCCAAATTTCTCCACCCACTTTATATTAAGACAACTCTACACACTGTAACTGTTGGCAGATAGGTCATTAACTGCAATGGCCACTCGTTATCAGCTAAATATGGACAGTTGTCGAGAGGACGCACATCTGCATAGGCTTTTCTGCAAGCATACCTGGCGGGAAATGCAGCGAAAATGCACGGTTGCCTTGGCACTTTTCTGAAGCTAGTGAGGTTGTCAGTGGTGCTTGAAACCACTCGATCACATAAACGTCATGTGATATCTGACCTGTGCGGGCTTGGGAGCTAGCACTTACATATGGGGTGCAGCAACGTCATCACTGTCATCTCTTCGCCTCAGAAGACGAGCGAAATGCCTGGCAATTTTTTCCGTGGCATCTGCACTTCTAACACAAGACAGAAGTCCATGGCATCCACATCTGCCTTCGTAACTATAGCAACAGCTTTTACTACAAAAAAAAAAAGCGAAGGAAAAGGAGTTTTTTTCACTTTCTACCTGGGTAGATAAGTGATAGCAACAGTTGTAATGGAGAAATGCTGGCTACAAAAGGTTCAAGATTGTTGCTTTATCTGCAGTGTTCATTTAGCTGATTACACTAACTTCTTTTCAGAGCAGTTCATAATAAACACCAGATGTCTAGCACAGTTTGTTTATAGTACAACAGCTGTAAGGCATCTGCCAAACAAGGCGAGAAAAAAAGTGTACTGTCAAAAAGGTTTACCCTGAAGCACATCCAAGTCTTGCTATCAGAGTACTTGATGTGACAGTCACTTTATGTCCTGCATGAACATCATCTTCCAGCAACTGTATGCCAAACTAATAGTTCTCTCGGACAAGACTCGGGCAGGAAGGTACCAACCGCTTTGTCCTTGATAGGCAGCTGCCCGATGAGCTTCTTGTCTTCTGCAGGATCCAGAAGTTCCGTGTTGAGGAACAGGTCCACCTTCATGCTGGCATTGTTCACCTTTACCCTGGGAGAAGGCAGGGAACAGCAACTACCTCAACACGGCCGCACAACATGTTGAGGAATGAACGTGAGCATGCTCCAAGTCGGGAGACATTGGTTCATTTTTTCCCAAACACAGCCACATGTAACCTAAGCTAGTGACAGAGCTGGAAATATGGTGGCAAAAAGATGGATAAGCCAGCTTCTTAAAGCCCTTGGTGTATATAGCCTAAAATTTAACAGTTATATCAGTTATACTACCTGAGCTATATGAACTGATCATTAATAACTTCAAAGCCAGATTACAGGCTCCAGAACTGAAAATCCTAATGGACTCACAATGCTAAATCTGCACAACTGCATGGCTCCTACATGAATATAGAAGTAAGCAAAATGAAGAGGGCACAACACAAGCACTGTATTATGCAGTCTTCAATCCATTTTTGTCTATGTCTGTGTGCTGTTACTTCTACATTAGACTTGACCCCACTCTAATTTGGAAATCCGGATAATTCAGACTGCCATCATAGTCCCAACAACTGCCCGTGCAGGCCTATGACATTGGGTGCTCGTTAATTCAGAGACAGCTGGAGATTCACGCCGGTTAATTTCAATGGGCTTCTGATGGGAGACATGCCAGCTTAATTAGAGATCATCTAGAAGTCATTCCTCCAGCTTGAACTGCATGGTGCATAGCTGCCCGCGAACATCTGACATGCACCCAGTGGCAGGTACGATGATGATGATCAGAGTGCCCTGTCTGCAAAAATGATCCAGCAGCATAGTTTCAGTATCACTTTCCTGAGCTACATACCAGCCCACAGTGACAGAGGTTATTGGCTGCGCATCAGCCTTAAAGCCAAGCAAAGCTGTGCACTGCTTGGACAATGACTGGTGAGTTGCTGGTCATTTTTTTCCTCTTAGAAGGTGTCCAATTGTTCCAGTGCTGACACGATTCCCTTGCTTCGACCTGTGTGGTAATTCCAGTGTGCTGAAACTGCACCTTGTCATGTGCTGTTTGCAGTTCGTGCGGTGGAGCCTGCTCACACGTGACCAGCAACAGTGCGGAGGGGAGGCGAGCAGTAGTGGCCACCACCCCAAAAATTTACTGGGCACTCCGTTCAGTCCCTGACGAGGCGATTTTATTCACTAACAACTGACTTAAATGTCCCTAATTCAGGCATTCATGTGTAGCTGATAGGTGAATGTGCTAAGCCCTCAATTTTATGAGCAGCAATGCATGAAGGCTTTCAGTTGACCAAAAATTTTACTACCTAATAGGTATGTCAGCAAAGCGCCTCTGAAGGACACATTCACTCGACACACACGGCTTAGGATGCTGATCAGCCCGTCTAGATCAATGCATGTGGAGTTTGCTGTTTTTAAGCCAAGAGAGAAACAAACAGCGGCGTGAAAACGTGACATCTAGCGTTAAAGCATCCATGGGCTGACAGTTGTGCAAGCATATGGTGTAAAAAGCACGCCATTCCCGGGTTTGAACCAGACCGCGGCGGCTGCATTTTGATGCACTTTTGATGCACTTTTGATGCACAGCTTTTATGCACGGCTTTGCACCACTGTCTCGGAAGCGCGACGGCACAAGCGAAAAACAGGTTCGCTTTATAGTCTCCCCTCCCACTAACTAGACCGTTCGACCAGATCCGGTTGACATGCTCTCTTCCGTTGGGGTCAAGCGAGTCAACCCCACCCCTTGCAGCAGAGTTGACTGGACTCACTCCCTCGACTCCAGGACCCAACTCTGTAGTGTTTACATGAACCCTGTAACCTTTTTTCCACTCAAATTCTCAACTCAACCCCATCATGTAAACACCCAGTTAGTCCCCCCTTTATCCCTTCCCTTACAGCACAGTTCAGGTGTCCGCTGATATGTGAGACAGATACTCCACCATTTCCTTTCCCCAATAAAACCAATTTTCAACCAATTTAAAATCTGCCCTATGGGACATTAGAAACCCACTGTTACATTCCCAGGTGCTGAGTTTTGCCAGCTTCTACGTTTTCGTGAGCCAGTCAGGTCTAGGCTCCCATAGAAATCCATACAATACAAACATCTGTCACGTCACGAGTCAGCTTTCGAACAGGCTACGTCGTGAATGTCACTTTGCGAAAGTGGTTCACCCCGTGCCAGCATTTTGAAAGCATACATTTAGCACATGCGGAATGGCGGCGCGGCCAAAGCGGAACTCTAGCCTCTGTAGGCGCATTGCAGCCGCCATGTATGGTGCCTTTGTTGCACAGGTGGCATGAATCTTGTTGCAGTTGTTAGAGGAGTTTCATCACCGCTGTGGTACAAGCGCAAACGATCGAAGGTGCGAAAACAAAACCATCTCATAGAAAATGCCATGCACGCAGCACTGTACTAGATGCAGCTATGTGGGTTGGCTACAAGACATGTTTCTGTCATCCACGTTTTCCCTGGCTGCTTAAAAATGTAATTTCTAGTTTCTAAAAGACGAGGACTGTGTAGGGTTGAAAGCGGCCACACGGAAACTAGTTCACAAGTGCGCACGCGTGCCCAAACTTCGCCCACTCCGTGCACTCACCCTCTTCGATATTGCCGCCCTTCCACCAACAGCTCCTCAGGCAGACCGAGAGCCATCGCAGGGCGTTAATGACTCTCTGTGCATGCGTACGATTGCAACAGTCACAAAGCCTAGAAAATTCTAGAGAAGCAGCATTCCCCTTATTGGAAGAAAAGCAAAAAAATGGCAGGCAAATATAAATTTTTTTTTATGCATGCTTTCCGACTGTTACGTTTCCCGGCTGGTACGTTTTTTTTCCCACGGCCTGGTAGTTTTTTTCTCGCGGCCCCGTGGGTCACATAACAATGAGGTTTGACTGCATTTTTATTTCTAAACTAGTGCAATACTGCAAACTTCAGAATATAACATGATGCTAGTGGTGAACTCTAAATGAAGATAATATTTGTTATGAATGAGCTTTGCACAGACCTTTCCTTTTTGCTATGTCTGGTAACAACTCAGGTTAAGCCTGGCTACAATAACTGGCAGGAATTATGCAATACTAAAGCAATCAAATCAAACCTGTTTGTCGCATTACTCCCATATTTCATTACAAATGTGCAGCAAATCTGGTTTGGTGCAGCTGGTGCATGGCTGGAACCATTGGAGTCACATGTAGAAAGCTTCACAGAGCTCACGTGCCCTTGCTGAAATCATGCTCTTTTTTTTTTCTTAAAAACTACGAACATGGAGACGCCTAGCAAAACTGACATCTGAGCAAGCACAACAATTTATGTCTCATGAAGGTGGCATGATGTCACCAGTGAAGCCATGTCATAGGGGCAGCAAGGCCAGAGCTACTGAACCCACACCTATCTCCTCCTATCATGTGCATTCATAAGCATAACAACCGAGTGCATTCCATATGAGCTGCCAATGTCAAGAAAGATCAAAGACCAAATAGTCTTATGGCATCTTTGCAGCACAACGAATCAAAATTCCCTGTTGCCTGTTTGTCCATTAAATGCAATTATTTTTTTTCTCATACTTACATGCACATATCACCAACCTCAGGGCTAGAAAAAAAAAGAAAAAAGACGAATCTTTAGTTTAGTGTGGACCTTTCCATTCCAATCATTTCCCAGCTGAACGTCACTGCAACAAGATTTCGGAAACAGTGCAAGACTAACGGGATGTGACAGCATGCCAGTCCCGAGCATAGTCAGAATGGTCACTTCCCACATGCCAGACTGGACAGGGACTCACTGACCTCGAGTAGATCTGCCGCCGGATGGCACCCAATGTATCATTGGTGTGAGCGACCAACTCGACATCTTCCACTTGTCGCCCCTGGCTTGGAAAGCGCACTGTCAGCACCACCTGCCGGCCACGGTGTGCCCTGCGAGCACACAAGATGGCAACAATGCCACTCAGCACACCGCTCATGGCCCCACAGTCACTCGCAGACCAGTCATTCACCATAACTCATGTCTCGTATGCATAACACGGGTGACACAAAAAAGAACACTGACCAGACTATTACTAGTGCGCCACATGCTAGAAGATTTGTAGTAATAACACTGCAAGAGTCAGGAGTAGTACAACCTATGCGACACTCGAAACATTAGCGAAAAGCCATATTTTTGTCCTATGCTAGGGTTATTTATTCTCTTCCACACTGCACCATGTCACCACGTTGGACCACTCTCGATATGGAATATCTCAGCTCTTAAGGATAAAAGCCAGGCTGAATGAGGAAAAAAAAGCCTGAAATCAGTCACTATAACTTTTTGCAAATAAATCAAACTTTTGCTAGCGTTTTGCAGAAAGCAAGCTATACTTCGGAAAACTGATGCACATTGTACTTTGAAAAGTTGCAGAGCAATGTCATAAACATGGCTATTCCCCTTCCAGAAAGCTCATAAGAAGCTTGATTGCACACATCACCTAAAAACTAACAGCCCAGTTAGAGAGCAAATAGAACTATTTTGTTTTACCTGGCTGTACAATGGCCACTGACACTGCCTCCATTTGAAGCTTCTGTTGAGCAAGCTGAGAAACCCTTTCTGGCACTTTTTTTTTTTCCTTTGAAAAGAAATATTTTGCCACCTAAACAGTGTAGCCAAGCCTTAAAAAATACAATTCATTAGTTTCCAAGCTAGTTAGTTTCCAAGTTAATTTTTTGCACGGTGTGCAAAGTTTCATACAAAGTGGTGGAAAATTGGTGAAAATAGTGACATTGAAATGCTGTGGCTCATCAAGTAAACACCTGAACAATCCTGGAAATAACTTCTATTTTAAAAGTGCACATTACGCTTGAAACTGCGAGAAAAAAAAACTGATGTTACCACCGGTGGTAAAATATGTCTGCACAAAAACGGCAGGCAACGTGGTACCCTGGTCACTGTTTCGTGAAGTATTATTTGCCACGTTCGCTATAGGGCTTAAAAGACTACTTTATTTGCAACATGAAGGATTCAAAATTCACCTGAAGCAAAGAATTCACTGCTAGGTGCAGCACACATTCAGAAAAAGCTGAGAGTTCGCTTTGTGCACAATCTTGCACATAGTATGCCAAAGGGTACGCTAGGTGGCCTCCCAACAGAAGCTAAAGGGACCTTGAGGATGGCAAGCATGCTTTGGCACACTGAATGGCAGCAATGCATGCCAGCTCTTCTCCGTCTCCTTAAACTACATCCCTGTTCCTATTTCCACGTGGCAGTGATGGTGGCCACAGTAATACAAGTCAACTAAACCGATGCTCTTTTCTCTTCATTTCTCTGCAGCCACTTTAAAATGACAAATAAGATTATTTTTACAACTCTTTATCACTATTCAATTTTGTTTTCCAGGAACAATTCTAAGCTTGTTCACGTCACTCAATGCAAAGCATGACGTTCATGGTAGTGCAAGTTTTCAGCGCACATTTACAACTAAAAAGCCAGGCAGTGCACACATTCAGACTGCAATGTGCAGACAAGTGAAGAGTGCAAATACATCTAATCAAAGGTCCCTATTAGTGCTAAAGGCGGCCAGCATTGTAAAATTTTGATGAAATATCCCCCGCTGCAGTGCTGCTTGAAATGAGTTGCTACACATTTAAAAAGACAGTTACACTGAGGCACAAGTTTGAGCATTGACTGAGCTAGTGAGAATAAGGTTTTACAGTGACAGCCACTAATTTTGGGAACTCCCATTTCCACAACATTTTTGTAGACATCTTGCACAGAGAAGGGGTGGGGGTGTGAGGGGGAGAAGAGGAGGGGAGGAAATAGGAGGTGCAACACAGCGGTGGGCAGAGGACTGCAGCATGTAGCAGCAAGAGCAAGAGAAGCACTGCACTCTGGAGGTGCAGCGCAGAGGGCAAGGAATCTCGGAGCTGTGGCGCAGTGCAGCAGGAGGTAGTGCCAGGTATGGTGCTGCACAGCGAGGTTGAGGGGGATAGAGAGTTGCAGCATGCTGAAGAGAATGAGCTGCTGCAGCATGACGCAAGATGGAACTGCACTGGTGGCGCAGTGCAGAAGGGGGACGCGGACAGTGCTGCACATTGAGAGCTGTCACTGGTTTTTCATTACGCAGCACAATATAATTTTGGGCCTTTCCAAGAGATAGATAGGAACCCTTATGAGCATAACCAGACTGCCCTTTCGACAGTGCACAACTCTGATTGATCAAACAGACCTTCTAAGCCACTGAAGCCTTTCTAGATGGCCTCAGGAAACATCCATGAACAATGGAGTAAAACAACGTCAGCTGCAAGAATTAGCAGCACGAGAGAAACTCCAGCTGATGGCGGCCATCGAGCAACCGCTTCCAGCTGGCATGGGTCATTGCAAAGGGTAGCCGAACTCCGACTTCACAGCTTTGTTTGTATTCCAAGCCGCATCAGAAAGCCAGGCAATTTGTCCCTCCTCCATCTTGCCGCAAATTGTTTTTTGCTCAAATGCTGACATTTCAACTTGCATGCCTCGCATTAGGTAATACCATGCAACACCACGAGGAGTTCCTCCTTGCGTGCACCTCCCAACTGGGTGGTCCTTAGCACATGAACATGAGTTAACAAATCCTTAAAACAGGTGGTGTGGGAGCAAATGCCAAAAGGTGGCCATTGACCTCTTCAAAGCCTATTAAACGCAATGTGGGGGACAACAAGCCTCAGCAAATGTAACGCTACCATGCAGCCAATATCGATACACACTGCATCAATTACCATAATATTTTCAGGGCCACTTATGTATGGCGCTGCCAGACATCAAATTTCAATGTCCATTAAAAAATGCACGAACTGATCTCTATTGAGTTCGACAACCACCGACTCAAGGGGCAATGAAATCATCCATGTGTAACTGCAGATAGAAAGTTAAGCAGTCTTCTATGCAGAATTACATGACAGCGACACTCAGTGGTTCAGGAGAGGGGCAGGGTTCTTAAACCTAAGTGGGCTGCCCTAGAAAGCCACAATAGCTTTTGCACAGGTCTAGCCCAGAGAGTCTCGCACATGACACATGCAGCACCTCACACTGCATATGATACTCCCAGCCTTTCACCAAGCCATGATGGCTCAGTGGTTCAAGCATTCGGCAGCTCAGTCCAAGTTTCCATGATCAAGTTCGGACATGACGGCCACAATTCGAAGGAGGCAAAATGCACAGAAACCAGTGTGCTCTGCAAAGTCAGTGCATGTTAAAGAACCCCAGGTGAGGTTGAAATCAATCAGGAGCACTTCACCACTGCTTCTCTCAAAGCCTACACCTCACTTTGAAACATTCACCTCGCATACTGTGCCATCCTCCCTTGTGGCACCAGCGGCCACAGTATGTGACCATGCACAAAGCAGCAGCCCGGTCAAGGTGCTGTTCCTGTAGACAGTACAACGGCCATTGCAAGATCGAAAGATGAAGGCTATGGTTGTGCTGACAGCATTCCTGAGAATGTAGTGTCTCGACATGTTTCTCAATTGTGGTGTGCAGTAGCAGTGAACAAAGCAGGCACATTATCTACAAAGGCTCAAAAAGCTTGGCATGGTATTGTCGCTACGGCATCATAACAATGAGGCAGCTTAACAACTGTGTGCGAACTGTGTAGTGGCAAAATACCTTACTTTGTGAAAATAATTCCTATGGTGCCCATTAAATGGGCCTATTAAAAGGCGCACAGTGACAGCAATAGACAGCATCAGCAAGCAAGGTTTTCCTGTAGTGTATGTAGACGTGCTCAAATGCTAGGCTGGCAAACTTCAACAGCGTGCTGGCCAAAATTATTCGGCACAGACTGCTTTAAGAATTGAACACAGGTGTACTTTTTGCCAACAAAATCTCGTCATTTTGCTGACAAATTGATACGATGTCAAAGAAAAAGAATGAACTGAACACTGCAACGTACGGGTGCTAACCAGTACGCTTTGGCACAGTTCTCTTTTCATCACAACATTGCTCTCAAAATGGCTCGCATGTTTATCTCGATGATGCCTCCTCTCACACGGAGTAAAAGAACTGAAGTGATACAAGAATAGGCACCAGTGGAATGCGGCACTGGCAACAAACCATGGCAAGGCACAGAGCAATTTGGCCCATGTGCTGTTAGGGACTGTTGCCACTAATTAAAGTGACAATGAGAAGCAGCTGCAAGGGATGCAGTTGCCAGCCAAATACGTCCTCTACTCCATCTCACAAGTCGTTTGCAACGCTCTGAAAGGTAGAGCTCTCTCGTTCAATCAGGGCCAAGAAAGACAACAAATAGTGGCAAATATTTGAGCAGTGTTGCAATTACTTTTAAACAATTACTGCAGTAATTTAAAGGGTAGTTAGGCGTTTTGAAAGCACAGCGAGCATTTCATTCGCTGGTTAAATCCGCAGAGAAAGTCTTGGAGAACAAAGCACTGCGGAGGCCTGCTGCAAAGTAGTGCGTCGCCTTTCGTAAACATGGCATCCGCCGAGTTGGCCGAGCCCGCTGCGCGCAGCAGCTGGGCACTGGAGCTCTTTCCTACTCAGTGAACAAGCTACAAGTCGTAGGTTGAGGGGCCCAGAGGAATGCGTTTTGCAGTGCACGCCATTCTGATTGGCTCAGATTGCCGCAGCCTTCACACCATTGCAAATGACTTGTGAGATCGAGCATACGTTACCGAGGCCCTAAACCATAAGTGCTAGGCAGGCAGTGCAGCGTGAAAGTAGTGTTTCACCACGAGACACACCATGCCCGAGCACCACTCGTGGCCCTTACTCAACAGCCGCCAAGGATTGCAAAAATAAGCAAGCAGCAGCTTGCTCAAGATGCTGCTCACAACTCATACAGCACTGACCTCAAGATGGAAAGGCTTGCCAAATAGGCTTTTCACGACTTCCGAGTCATAATGCACCACAGCAAGGGATGCAGTGGTGCATCAGCAGTGCCGATCATGGCTTTTAGACAACAAAGCCAGCTAGGTGTGAGGAAAGGCAACAGCTTCTGCTTGATCGAGCCACCATCTAAGGGACTGACCAAAGCACCCAAAGGGACTCATGACCAAGGCATGCCACAAGAGTACGGCTAAAATCAAAGGGTCACGCTTTTTACTGATAAAATCAGGCACAATATTATTAGTTAAACAGGGAATTCGTGGAACCAGAATGCCCATCTTTGGCATGTTGCGCCAGTCGGGCCAGTGCAGCCACACTTCACTCGTGTTGGTTTTGGTTTTATAATGTTTAACGTCCCAAAACGACTCGGGCTATGGGGGACACCATTGTGGAGGGCTCCGGACAATTCCAGCCACCTGGCGTTCTTTAATGTACACTGACATCGCACAGTACACCACCCTCTAGCATATCGCTACCATTGGAATGCTAAAGCCGCGGCCAGGATCGAACCCGTGTCTTTTCGGCCAGCAGCCGAGCACAATAATCACAGAGCTACAGCGGCAGCTGCTTCACTTGTGTGGTGTATTCTGCTGCCATCAGCAACTTCATATGGTTTTTGTTATCTTCGTATATGCGCAATGGCAGCCGCAAAACATCAGAACCGCCTCTTTTCTAAGAAACTAGAAATTATCAAGTGACCTTGTTAAATTGAGAGGAAATCAATATTTGCCACCGGGTACAGGGTTCCAAGAAGTATGCCAAGTACCATTTTAGACAAGGCTGATATTAGAGCTAAGGCAGCGAAGAAGCCCAGTACTTGCTATGCCAAACACGTAAGCAAAGTTGCATATGAAGATATGGAGATGGTTGCATAAAAATGGTTCCTCAACTTTCAATAACAAAACATTCCCGTTTCTGGACCTATGACTAAACAGAAAGCAAAAGACTTTGCTTTTATTCTCAATAGATGCAACTTTTACAGTGGCTCCGGTTGCCTGCAGCCCTTTTAAAGAGTGGTGCTATGAAGCAGTGGAAGAAAAAACTTGGGGCAGCATCACAAAAAGGCACTGCTCCTGTGACATTTTCAACAAAGATGAAACTGTGTTGTTGTGGCAGGTGCTTCTGAACAAGGAACTGGTGCATCATGACAAGTACCATGGTGGAAAAGTGAATGAGGCTGTAATTGGTGTTACTCCCCACCAACATGGATGAACCAACAAAGCTATGACCACTCGTGGTCAGAGAAAGAGTCTCTGTGATGCTTTCAAAACGCACTTTCGGTTCCGGTTAAACACAGGTCCATTAAGAAAGCATGGATAACCTGTGCACTTTTTGGTAAGTAGCTGAAGTCTCGGAACCATGACATGGTAGCCCAAGGTTGCAATGTCTGCCTTCTCACCAGCAACTGTTCCTTCCGCCTAATACTGCGGTGTGTTTCAGGAACACTGAACTCCGCTTCCTATTACTGAAAGCTATAACAGTGCTCCAACCTTTGCCACAATATTACACACGCACTGAAAACCGGTCATAAAAAGAGCCTGCTGGATACAGAGAAGAACCCGAGGACTGGAACAGAACTGAAATTCATTCTAGTCACCCACTAAATGTAAGTGAATCGCAGAACGAAATCAAAAAGGAGGCTATCCAGAACTGCTTTAGACATTCTAGTCATTGCTTTCCCAGAGAAAATGGTGCAAATTTTTTATCGGTTGAGTTCGACCAAACCTTTGCAGGTTCTGATGGTCTGCAGAATCGGTTGTCCAAATTTCCTGATGCTTTGTGTGGTGGGAGAGCAGTTGTTTAGCCATGTCCGCAGGCAACACTGAGACCACAATGGTACTTGCAGACAAGGAAATTGCTGATGTCGCAGATAACCAGGATACCAATAGTGCAAACTGTTACAAGGACTTGAAAAAAAAAAAACTGCTCTCGTGTGCCTCAACATTCTCTGCATGCTCAGCATGGTTCACTGCCATGGCACAACTATAGAAGACTGTGCCTTCAACCATTTGCACTGCATCAACAGCACTGAAAAATATTTCATTCCAAAACAATGAGTGTGAAGGATACGAATAAAAACATTAGTATTTCCCTCAGTGATCTACATGTAGCAAGGAGCTGTCAGATAAAAACTTTTCCCTCTCAATGTGTTTGCATGTCATCAAACATACTGAAAAACATAAAAGCTCATTGATTTAAACTGGAGGGGCATGCCAATACAGTGAAATTCCATTTCTGTCCTTTCTGCCCAAACTGCTGCCAACGCCGTTGCTTGTGTGCACTGTTTTGTTGCATTTGAGATGGGTGAATGTACTGAACTTAGGAAGGAAATGCGCGAATTTCAAGCAAAACTTGAACGGGATCTAAGAAAAGAGCTAAGGGAAGTAAAAGCAAGTCTCGAATTTTTCAACAAAGAATTCGAGGACAGCAAGAAAGAACGTGATGAGCTCACAAAAGTAAACAAAGAGCTCCAAGCGGCTAATGAAAAACTATTAAAAGACTGCGAAGCGCTCAAAACGCAAGTTTTACAGCTCGAGGATCGAGTGACTTTCTCGGAGCAGTATTCAAGGAATCGGAACCTTGAGATTAAAGGGATACCTTTCTCTGAAGATGAAAACCTTCCTGATGCTCTTGATAAAATAGGGGAGGTTTTAAAGGAGCCTATTGCGAAAGGCGACATTGAAATTTGTCATCGCGTTCCTACAAAAAGCCCCCACACTGTACCGAATATCGTTGTGCAGTTCAAAAGCCGTCCCAAGCGAGACGCTGTGCTCCAAAAAGCACGTAAAATGCGCTTGTCAACTAAGGACCTGGGTTTTTCACCGAGCTCGCCCCTTTTCATCAACGAGCATCTTTGTCCAGCGCTAAAGCGAGTACTTGGCATGGCTATTGAACAAAAGAAAGCAAACGGGTGGAAATTTGTCTGGACAAGCAATGGTAGGGTTCTTGCTAGGAAGGAAGAGTCGTCATCGATTCTGTACCTTTGCAATGCTCAGGACGTGGAAAAAATGGTTTAAGCGTCTTCACTTGTTTACATTTGGCATCTCGCCTGTAAAATGGCAGTCTCCATTCGACGTAAACACCACGTTTAATACATCGAGAAAAATTGGCTTGAGTTCCTTTCATCTGAACATTAGATCAGCAAGGCATAAAGAAGATGAGCTTACTATCCTTCTAAATGAATTTGTTTTTGACTTCGACGTAATAATGTTGACAGAAACATGGTATTCAACGGATACAGAGGTTTACAGGCGTGATGGATATAATAGTTTCTTCCTAAACAGACCTAATAAACAAGGTGGGGGGATTGAAATCCTTAGCGAAAATAATCTAGAATGTGAAATAATTCCTGAACTGTCTCTGTTGACTGAAGATTTTGAATGCCTATGCTTGAAATCGAGAAACTACATTTACTGCGTGATCTACCGACCACCAAACGGTCATTTCAATAATTTCATTTCCCACATCGAATTGCTATTCAACTACGTGAATGTAAATGATTTGGAATTATTACTTGCGGGTGATTTCAACGTTGATGTGCTAAAATCTTGCCCTGCGCAGGAGACCTTTCTTTTGACAGTAGAAGCAAATGGTCATGCTATCTTTACTAAAACTGCAACACGTGTTACAATGTACACAGAAACTTTGATAGACCTTTTTATCACTAACATTGATGCAAAAAAAGTAATATCAGGAGTTGTATGTAACGACATGAGCGACCACTTTCCCATATACCTTTTTGTTGAATGTGAAGACAAAAGAACGCATGCGCAAACTTCGACGACAGTAATTGTCCAGAACATCACCCCTGTAACCTTGGAATCTTTCTACTCGAGTCTTGTGAATGAAAACTGGGATGTTGTATTCCACTGTGACACTGCAGATGAGGCGTATGAAACATTCATATGCATTTTTAAGCGAATTTACTGTGAACATTTTAGAGAAATTATTTTAAAGCCACATCATAACAACCGAAAGCCCTGGATCAGCCGTGAATGTTTAAGACGAATAAAAAAGAAGGCTAGATTATATAAAAAGTTTGTCAAAACGAGGTCACATTTAGATTTAAAAATATTTAAGCAATATAGAAATAAGCTGAATTCCTTCCTGAGAAATGAAAAGAGGCGTTTCTTGCAGCATCAGTTCCAACAGGAATCCTGTAAAGATAGTGCAGACGTATGGAAAAAACTAAACAAGTTGCTAAACAGAACACCATCGTCGCCAGTTATCAAAGATCTCGTTTTTCAGGGCCGCCGCATACATGGTAGAGAACTTGCCGAAGAATTTAACAAATTTTTTAAAGATGTTGTCAGCAGTTCTCAAAACCCTCAATCTCTGAGCAGCACAATTCCTAGGAATAGCCGCAGCATTTATTTTGATCCGACAGATGAATGCGAGGTATGTAATATATACAACTCGTTGCAAAATAGCAAATCACGTGATATTGATGGCATACAAATTATTCCAGTTAAATATGTGCTGAACGTAATTGCCCCCCTAATGACTTATATATATAATCTGGCGTTATCAACAGGTTGCTTTCCCAAATTAATGCAGATCTCCAGAGTGATTGTACTTTTCAAGAGTGGCGATAAAAACGATATGTCCAACTATCGACCGATTTCTATTCTGCCGATTTTTTCTAAGGGCCTAGAAAGAGTAATTCATAAAAGACTCATGAACTTTTGCAATAAACTTACCCTCATTAATCCGTCACAGCATGGTTTCCGCCCAAACAGGTCTACTGAAACAGCCTTACTAATGCAAAAAGAGATAATCCTGGAGGCACTTGAAAAAAGGAAGATGTGCATAGGTGTTTTTGTGGATTTCTCGAAGGCTTTTGATCGTCTAAACCATCAAATACTACTCAACAAGCTAGAAAAATATGGAATCCGTGGCACTGCAGCTTGTCTACTAAAGTCCTACCTACAGCATCGATATCAATGTGTAACAATAAATCAGCATGTTTCAACTCTTCAACCTATAACCACTGGAGTTCCACAAGGAAGCATTTTAGGACCACTACTGTTTATTGTATACATAAACGACATAACAAATATCAGTAACCTTCCAAAATATGTTCTGTATGCAGACGATACCAGTCTCTTATTTAGTGGCAATAATATTCCATTGCTCATTTCAAACACAAACAGTGTGTTAGAAAAGTTGAAATCGTGGAGCGCAGCAAATTCCTTGATAATAAATAGTAAAAAAACAAAAGCGGTACTTTTTCATTACCGGCAGAGTGCCGTTACATCAGATCTTAGGCTAAAAATAGACAACTCTATTATAGAGGTGGTTGACACAGTAAAAACACTAGGAATTTTCTTTAACAAGAACATGAGCTGGGACCCTCACATTAGCTTCTCTTTAACCAATTTATCAAAGTGCGTCGGAATTCTCGCGAAATTTCGCTCCTATCTACCCGTATCGATTAAATTAATAATATACAACACATTATTCATGTCGTATGTTAACTACTGTTTCCTTGTCTGGGGCTCTACTACTCAAACTAACCTGCACAAGATATACATGCTGCAAAAGAAAGCAGTACGTTATATAGCAAATGTTGACTACCTCACACGTACCGAAGAACTGTCTAAGAGATTCAAAATCATACCCGCTCATAAGCTATACGAATTTTTCTTAGCCATAAGATATAAAAAATCCATTTCTCACGGTGACAATTTCTTGACAGCATTGTCATCCCTCGAAACAAACTCAACACCATACTCGTTTCGAAAACACGAACGTTGGACCATTCCCTTTTGCCGTACAGAACATGGTCGACAGATGATGCGTCATGCAGTTCCAAGGTTACTAAACAAATTCATCTTTGAACGTTTTTCTCTTGAAACATCTAGTACACAAACTCTAAGAAATCATTTTTTGTAAGCCACTGTATTCCCTTTGTGTGAAAAGTGTGACACGAATGACTTTTGCATCTATGTTAACACCAATGTATTGCGTATTAATGAACATGTACCAAGAGTTTATATCGATTGTTCTGAAATTCCTGTATTATATTCTGTTAGGTAGCGTGTGTGGATTTTGTACTTTTAAAAAAAAAAAAATTTTGCCCTTGCTGTACGCCATGTAGGGGGGCTCGGGCTCCCTCAAGCGAAAATCGTTCGCTTTTTGCCTGAGCCTGCCCACATCATAATGATGTAAATAAAACTGACTTGACTTGACTTGACTTCGAATTAAGTGAAGTTTGAACTAACGAAAGTGAGCAGAAAATGCAGTACACTGCAATCGGGAAGTTGCGCGATGGTGAGATTACCCTGTTTTATTAATCTAAACCTGCTTCCCCCTCCTTAACTTGTCCTCTCCAGCCTCGCACACAGTTTTCACATTCTAAACATCTCCTCTGAAGAGGTGGCACAGCCTTGCGGGTGAGCTGCTTGGTTAACTAAACACCCAGACCACCAGGCGCGGCGGCAATACAGACTATTGGTGGCGGAACCAATTCATGTACTAACGGGCTATGTTTTCGTAAACTTAAATCAAGCAGGACCAGACCAAGTCATGCAGTTCAAATTATCCAGAAATTCTAATAACTGAAGCTTAAGTTAACGAGCTTTCACTGTTCAGTAAAAGCTTATTAATTTGAATTTCAAGGAACAGGAAAAAATGTTCGAAATATCCGAAAGGTCGACTTCGAATGACCTCAACTGACAAAAACCACTTACCGTATTTACACAATTGTAAGTCGACCAATTTTCAAAATTTGGAATTCCAAAGTGGGAGGGGTCGACTTAAAATAGAAACCAAAGCATCGAACCATAAATAAAGGCGAGACAAACGAGATATCAGGCATGCTACAGCGTGGCTGCATTTTTGCTGCGCGGCGTTGTGCTCGCGCTTCCTTCCTGCTGTGGAATTCGGCGAAGTGGGGCATGGGGAGGATTCCCTGAAGACCACCGTGAGGGTGGGCGAGCCCTCTGGGGGAGACGTGACTGCAGGACTGCCAGAGGGAACGACGACAATAGCGTCCCCACGTGTTCTAACAGGAATGCCAGAAGCAGCGACGATAGCGTTCAACAGGAATGCCGGAAGCAGCGACGATAGCGCTCAACAGGAATGCCAGCGAAGACCATAAGCGTATTCGTTCCGGTCCTCACCACGACGAAGTGCGGTATCAGTGTGGTCCCCTTCAGTCACGCTGGATTTGAACAATTGCCCGAGTGCCGCACTACGACAGAGCTTCTGCGTTCCGGTCACCAGTGCAAGCTCTTTCGACACCTGCGGGGGAGACAGCCTGCATTCCTGTGTCATGCAGGTGCCCACCGGACGCACGTGAACGGCAACCTGGAAGCCGTGGGGACGACAACGTGACCGGGTCCTGTTCCCTTTCCCTCGACCGAGCTGCGAAGAAACATCAGGACCGCCCTGCCGTGGGTGGTACCCTCAGTGCCATTGTGTGATTGGACATCATTCTTCGAACTGTATTCCCCAGCTAGGTATCTGGGGAATACAAAGCTGGGGAATACAAACAGTATTTAAGGAGCTGCTGGTTTGATGCCAGAAGGAGCCCCCTTCTTGAGAGGTATCAGAGACTCCCGACTCCTAAGAAGCTCTCTTTACTGAGAAGCACTCTCAGTTGCCCGTACTAGTACATAATGTAAATAGTCCTTGCATAAAGTTTTCCAAGTTTTCTTCCTCCTATCGTCCTCGTATCTTCTCCGGCCCAGTCATGCTACCTGAATCCCAACAGCGGTTCCGTCACATCACTCCTGGTGCTCGCCTTGAGCAGCTGCTATGTCAACGCGCATTACCGGCATCCCCACCGTGCACGCGGTGGCCGATGGTGGCTGTTGATTAGCAGCAAACCAGCACCAGCCCACTCCCCACACCTGGTCGCAGATTGCGTCTGCTGATGAGCGGTGGCGGCCTGATAACGCATTCGCATTCTACTCTTAACAGGCGTCGTCCAAGTTTTCTTTTGTTGACTTTCAACCATGCACTCAGCGCTCAAGGGAGTGTCGACAGTTGATGGAAGGGCCGCTGTTCCAATCATGGCGTCACCGCCACTCGGAACCGCAGCAGCACTGGGGAGTGTCGGTAGCCCTGACACATTTCACTACTGCCGGCTGCGTTTCACAAGATTTTAATATAGTGCTTCGTCACTCGTCATTTGTGCTCCAGGTCCAGTAAGCAACCGGCGCTCGTTCACGGCTACATTCAAGATGGCTGTCATTCTTTACGCCGGAACTGCACGCTGGGCCACAAGTTCAACATTGGCAGCGAAGCAAAATTTTCAGGTGTTCCACGCGATGTCGTGATGTGGCTGTTTGCAAAGTGCAGGATTTTGCTGCACAATGATGTTAGAACGACGAGCTGTGGGACCGCAGCAGCGATCACGACAGCAGCGCTAGTGAGGACGATGGCGCAAGTGTGGACGAGTAGTCCAGTGAATAATACATTTTCGTTCTGGAATGTGCCCATGGGCACTCCCGCGCACAGCAGCCGGTAGCACCTGGCAATAAGCGGAGGCCGCAGAGTAGTGCTATCACGTTCTATTATTAAAGGCCAACTGCAAACAACCTCCAAGTCTTTTTTTTATTTTTCAGAAATGTAATGTGGGGGGGGGTCGACTTACAATCGTGTAAATACGGTATATCACAGTAAATTTATTTGGTGATAGACTGCGCAATGGTTGCCTGATTTTGAGTGAGAACAGCATGACAGTGACTTTCTCACATTTCCATCAATGGTTTATCGTGCACAGTGTCAAGAGCTTCGAAGCAGAACAGCTCTAAAATGGCTCGGAGCCTCCAGACACCCTTCACGGTGCGATGCAGGGTGAGAGAGCTTCGCTGCATTAAGAGCGCATGCCACATAAGAAGTGCGCAGTTTCAGCGCACCGGAAGAACCACGAAAACAGAAGCGTGAGAAACGTGCAGCGGAGTCAATCAGCGCTCTAAACTACACGCAGCTGGGCTCTATTGGCTGGCTGATGCGTGACCAATAGCTGCCATCGCCGCGTGCTGGCACGAAGCTCACGAAAGCGAAACCGAAACAAAGCGGTTGGACTGTTCCTGGAGACAGGGCCATCTGTTTTTCATCATACCAACCACACTGTGCGCCTGTCAAAGGTGCGCGGGCAGCTCTGCAGCACAGAATTCAGGCTTGAGAAGGGCTATTTTGACAATCGCTTGCCGTGCCAGTTATACCTGGATGCGGCCGTTCAAATAAACCAATGCGAGACGCATAGCGTCCAAATAAGCGAGCATCAGATGCCGCAGATTTACATGAGTGTTTGCTGGGACTGCGCTGGCTGTTCAAATTATCATGATTTCCAAAGTAACGAGGTCGAGTTAATGACATTTTACTGTACTTGTGTATCGAATTAAACATTTGACTGAACTCATAGGTGTATTTTTGCGAGTTCAACATCGGAGGTTCCACTGTACCAAACATAAGCAGCAATTCACACACATTAGGGACATTGAGTAGCCATTTCTACAAGGAAAGAAAGAGCAATAAGCTATATTCTGGTGATCAGAGTACTTGCAGCAAACAGTTCCAGCCATTCCAAAGAAGAGGCACAACTCACCTCGCCATGGGTAAGATGGCTCTGTCATGGGGGAAATCGCCATCACACTGGGCCACATACTCGGAAAGCACCCGCAAGACGCGCACCATGCGGGTGGCACTCTCCCGGCGAGCCACCTCGTCGCCCCCCTGGAGTGCACACACAGTGTCGTAGGCTGCCTTGAGCCGGTCCATGCAGGACTGCACCAGGTCCTCATGGATGTCGGTGCGCGATCCCTGCAGTCGCGGCCCCAGGTGAGTGTACGTCTCCCTCAGCAGGTCAATGGCCCGGTCGGCCACGCCATCCTGCGCGTGCAGCACCACGCGCCACAGGTAGTCCGCGCCAAGCAGCTCGGGGTCCTCGAGCAGGTGAGTCCGCCGCCGGAGCAGCAGCCGCCCCTGGCGGCAGTTGACAGCTCGAAAGAAGCGCTCGAAGCAGCGCAGCCCGCTCTCGGTGAGCAGCGCAGGGTCCAGTTGGAGCACATTCTGCTCAAAGAAGTCCTGGTTGATCTCGGGGTCCAGGTCGGGCTCCTCACCCATAAGCTTAGAGAACCACTTGAAGCAGGCCTCGCGGTCCGTCGGGTAGACGGCGTTCTCGGCCAAGCAGTGCCAGATCTGCTTGGCCTGCGCGGCGCACAGCCACAGTTGGCCGTCCTTCAGCAGGAAGCGCAGGAACTTGAGCCGCTCCTGTACCTGCTGCACGTGGCTATAGCGGCTGTCGCCGTACACCTGCGTCGGGTCGGGCCGTTCATGGACCAGCCGCTGGGCCTGCGCCATGTAGGCAGACAGCCCATCGGCCACCAGCACAACCAGCGAGTGCTGCTGCTGGAGTCGGTTGATGACCTCGTGCCGGTACAAGGCCTGGGCGCCGGGAGCCGAAGAGGCACCCCCGCCGGCCCGCCCGCCACCGGCTGCAGGCCCCAGGGGTGCCTCAGAGTACAGGCCGGCCACCTCCTGCATGTGCCGCAGTGCCGGCAGCGCCCATTGCGGGTCCTGACGCAGCTCCTGCAGGCAGTGGCAAAGGAATGTTCACAATAAGTGGTCGTGGTGGCCACTCTGCAAAAGGCATTCGCAGACTGCAGCTAATAAGGAAGAAATGCACACGCCATACCCAGGAAAGAAAACCGGTTTAAACCTCTAAAAACTTCGAATAGTTTTCTAATAGTTTTTGCTATTCAATCCAATTCCCACTGCACACTCACCAATCAAAACTCCTAAACATTCAGAAATCACAAATTCTTGTTCATCTCAACTCGCAACGAAATATCGCAGCCTTTCCAAATGGCAGTATCTTGCTCTGGCCACATTAATGAACTTGCTTCTTCCTCACAGAATCGAATGCCAGGACGCGGCAAAAGCTCGCGCGCGGTAACGCAAAGCTTTCCATAAAATCAATACACCAACAACCATCAAGAGACTCCGCAGCACGACTGCTGCATGCTCACAGCTCGGAAAATGAAGTGCAGTGCCACATGGCACATCATCGCGTCTCGCCACGATGCATTAGACAGCTGGCTGTAAACATGACTGGCAGTGGTCTTCTCGTTATAGATCACTGTACAATAAGAGACAAAGCAGCCACAGAAGCGGCCCGGTTTGTGGAGGATAGAGGAAGTGCCAAAGGTGTGGCCTGTGAGCACTGCTGCGGCTGTTTGGTGGCAATCCCTTTTATCATTCTCAGTTTTCACTAATAAGAGCGTAAAAGCAGCGTATCTTAAGCCACAAAGAACAAAAAATGTAAAAACATATACAACAGAAACATCAGCCTCAAAGCCAGCCAGTGCAACCACACGGTGTACAGCATGGTTCGCGTGCCGAGGCATCTAACGGTGTGGTTTCGTTTTGCGCACCTTCAGTTAGCAACACCGTTTGGAGCCATCACAAGGATTTCAGTCCGGCGAAACCAATATGCAAGGGCTAAGCGAGCTATGAGTCGTTGTGAACCCTGTGCTTCGGGTGGCATTCCACAACCACCGCCTGATCTTCATGCGCGAGGAAGCATGAAAGAGATCATCCCACACATGCTATAACTCAGGTTGCTGCTGTTCTGTCTGTTTCTTGAGCCATCTTGTTGCATTTTGCTAGCTGTGCCCCGCGTCTTGCTCCTGCGTTAATAGACCACTGATATCACTCCTCCGGTAAGGTGGTGTCTGGCCACCTTTACATCACTTCATGACAACATTCAGTAAGATAATGTCATGTCAGCATTACATTAAACTGTGACATTTACTCTCTTTTTTCACTGGATTCAACTGTTATACAAAGAACTGGAGATGAGTTTTAACAGTGCAAGGGCAGCTTTCTCCAAGGAGTGACAAGGTGTTTTTCATCTACACAATGTGGGGTCAGAGGCCCATTTTGCGACCATTTCACGCAAGAGAATCCAAGCATCAGGCCAGTGGAAGGCTTACAACCACTGGAAACCGTTGGGTACCAGTAGGCCTCCCACATGAGTTGGATACTCAAAGCACTAGGCCACCCGCTGCGGTGTTTAAAAATTGTAAACAAAGTATTTATTTATTTATTTCACAGTATCCTAAGGGCCCAGCAGAACATTATATGGGAGGGGGGGGGGGGGAGGGGGGGGGGGGACTGATGAAAAAGCAGGAAAAGGAAGTCTACAATATAAAGTTGGTTATAAATACTAATGTATGTTGTGTTAGGTTTTACGTCGCATATGCAACTAAGGCCATTATGTGCCAAATGCTCTACATGATTCTGCCCTCCCTTACCATATTTATTCTAATATAAGCCTGTGGTTTTTTAAAAACACGAGGTGCGAAACTCCTACGTCAGCTTAGAATCGAGGATTTTGTCGCATTCATAATGCACTTTTTGCTTGCGCTGCAACGAAGAAGGCCTTCATGGGCCCAAAGAAAGGCTGCCATCCTGAAGTGGAATCAGTACAGCCAGATTTCATGAAATCGCGGGTCAGCGGCATTTCCAGTCACCACAGAAGGGCTACAGGCCAAGAAGGTTGTAGCTAGCTTAATCACTGCAACCTGGGATGACATCCCAGAAAGCTTGGTTGTGCGCTCATTGCAAAAGTGCAGCATTTGCAATGCACTTGATGGCACAGAATATTGTGCACTGCACGAAGAGGACAGTGATCAGGAGGTCAGCGATGACGAGTGAGCGGGGGCAGGTTCGTGGAAATAAATGCAGTTTGCATGTTGTCCCTACTGTTGCTCTCAATCATTTTTTTGGCTGGCTTACATTCAAGGAGGAGGAGGAGGAGAAAACATTCATTGCTGCACTGTACTAGATTGTGAATGGGAGGTGGGGATGGTTGTTGCGCTGGGTGACAGCCTCTATTCTGGGATGCCATTGGCCGCCGCTGCTGCTCGTGCTCTCTGGACCAGGACCCGCTGGGTCTCCAGGTCCGAGCTGGACAGGGCCCCCTCCCAGCCCTCCCTAGTTGGCCGACTTATAACGGCTATATGTGCATTGTACTGGCAGGCCCACACCATGTGGTATAGGTCAGCATACTGCCCGCACAATTTGCATCTGCCCGTTAATATAGTGTCCACGTGCTTTAATATTGCGGGATTTCAGAAAGACCCGTTTTGGAGCCGTCTAAGGTGGCACTCCTCAGTTCTGTCAAGAGCCTTGGCGGGTACCAGGAGTACCCTCCTGCAGAGGCGTAGATAGTTTGTAAAAATTGTGCTTACAGTTGTTTGTGAATCTTAAATGCTGGAGACACTGGAGGGCGTTTGGGAGGCATTCGTCTGATTTGACGCCTTTCTGCAAACACTCTCCAGCGTCCTAGACAAGGAGAACTACATATGCATTGGCAGGAAGTAGCTTAGTCGTTACCATGCTCGGCTGCGGAACGGAAGGATGGTGCTTCGAGTTTCATCGTGCACAAAGATTTTCTTATCGAGCTGAAGAGCGTAACGGACAGACAGACGGACGCGAGCATGAGCCATTAAAGGCTTTCGCCTTAATAAATGCGCAAGAGATTAGCGGGATTGGTATGATTGCCATGGCAGAACCGGGGGATTGAGTGGAACCTAGCAGCAGGTCTGCCTGTGCGAGGTAGGATAGTGCCACTCGCCCGCAGAATACTATTGGCAGTTTAGAGTAATTCGGATTCAGCGAATAGTAAAAATCAAATAGTATGGGTGTCCGGTCACCAGGGGGTTGGGGGGAACAAGGCCCGAGCTATTCGGCCTTCAACTTTCGAGTGTCAGCTTAGAATCGAGGCTGACGTAGATTCGAGTAAATATGGTATTTAATGCCTGGTAGGCCTTGCAGGTAAATTATGCTGGAAGGGTGAAAACAAGTTAGCAGCCTCTCTTTCTTTTCACGGGTGTGTTTTGCAGCAAAGCATTTGTATTTATCCTCAACTGCAAGTACTGATAGTTGAAAACAGGTATTAAGCTCTCAATCGAAAATAAAGTGACCAAAAGAGGCTGGCAGCTGTTTGTACACTCTGTGACAACTTTTCTAGGCAACACAGCAAAAACTACAGAGAGAAACATACCCTCCCTCCCCTCGGTTACAGTCAATGTGTTGTGTTGTGTTGGGTTTAATGGCACATAAGCAGCTAAGGCCATCATGCACCAAGCACAAGGTATATAAAAGGTTTCTGCAGAATTGTATAAAAAATGTGGAAAGTGACCAGTGGTGTAGACAGCCTAAAATGTGGGTTTTACTACCTAGTGATGCCGAAGACAAGACCTTTTAAAAATGGACATTAGTGAAAGCTGTACAGAAAGTCAGGTAACCTCTGTAGCCATCCTTGCCTGCGCAAGGATGTCGAGGCTCCAAACCAATCATTAGTTAGTTAGTTATATTGATTTTAATGGCGCAAAAGCAACTGAGGCTATGATGAGCCAAACACACGGTTAGAGCTTTTCTTAAAGGTTACGCTTTTCATATCTAAAGTTTGTATAAAACATTGGCTTCTCTGAGAAACTTAAAAATGCTTGAAAAATCAACCAGTGCTTGATCTCCTAAAAGTAACATGGGGTGTAGAGGGATGTATTCATTGTACAATGTTGTGAAATATTTTTTCCTCAGTTGTTCCAGTTTTTTGTATACAATTAAAATGTGGTTTACCGTGAGTTCATCGCCACACATTTCGCAGAGAGGTTTGCTTTTTTTGTCAGTAAGAAGTTGTGAGTAAGGTGTGTGTGTCCAATGCGTAGTCGACACAAAATAACTTCTATGAAACGCTCCTGATGTTTACATGATCTCCATTCTCCCAAAACAGGTTTTATAGAATGTAGTTTGTTGTTTGTCTGTTCGTCCCATGCAATCTGCCACTTATTCCTGAGTTTACTGTGCAGTAATTTAGAAAAATCCCTCTGTGGTATGTTAACTTGTTTTATAAGGCCAATTCTAGCTTGTGCTGCGCAAGCATCTGCTCTCTCATTACCTAAAATTCCAACATGGCTAGGGACCCAGCAGAATATAATGTTATGTTTTTGCTTTGTAATTTTAACTATGTTATGTATGATTTTTCCTATTATGGGTTCAGCAGCATTTGTAGAATGCAGCGCTTTGAGCATACTCAGTGAATCGGTGTAAATGATGCTATTTTTTATGTTTTGTTCTACTATTTGTTCTACAGCTACAAAGACGGCATAACACTCCGCAGTAAATACCGATGCATACTGTGGCAATCGTATTTTTTCATTTGTTCCTTGAATTACTGCACTTCCGACATGACTTTGTTTTTGAGCCATCAGTGTAAAATTCAGTGTAAGTGTCATATTTTTCTTGTAGTGCAAAGAACTCTTGCAGTATGTGCTCGTGTGGCATTTTCTCTTTGTTTACGTGTGTCAGTGTGAAGTCACACACCGAAGGAAGGCTGTACCATGGTGGTAGATATTCATGTCTTTGTGCAATATTCGGTAGGGCATCCAGCACTGCTAAGTCCTCACATTTATCTTCAAAGCGCATTATTAGTGGCCTTATAAAATGTGGTTTATTATTGAATAATCTCCTAAATGGGCACTTGGTAACAATGGGATAGCAGAGATGTTTAGGGAGAGAACGGGCTTTTAGGATGTACGTGCATGTTAGTGTGACTCTTCTATCCTCTGGTGTGGGCTCATTAGCTTCAACGTAAAGACTATTTACCGGGGATGTTCTATATGCTCCAGTTGATAGGCGCAGGCCAAGATTATGAACAGGGTCCAGTCGTTTCAAGTAGGATGCTCTTGCCGAACCATATTGCCACCTAGTGTTGCCAGGTGGCGCAAGCTGTCCGCGAAGACGATGAGGTTGCGATCGTGCTATCGTGGATCGGCCGCCATTACCGTCTCCTCTTGCCGACTCCAGCTGTTGAAGCGCCTCTCCGTGAGAACTCCGTGACAATTTGGTGGAGCCTGCTGGGTACGAGTATCCCATGCAAGAAACCCCTCCAGGGAGCCATGCCGCCAGCCCTGCGCCGATTGACACCCCGGTACACCGCTTCAGCCGGAGGCTGCAGGGACTTTCACCGGAGCTTGGACCACTCGCGACAGTCATGATACCAGCCACCGGTATTCTCACGCAAGCTGCCGGTGCTACACCTGCCCACTATACCTTGCAGACCCCGCGGGTTCCCAAGGCCTTCCACGGGGACCTTTTCGAAGACGTGGAGGACTGGTTCCTTCACTTCGAGCGTGTGGCTGCTTATAACCAGTGGGACGACGCCGCGAAACTAAGAAACGTCTACTTTAGCCTAGAGGATGGCGCCCGCACGTGGTTTGAGAACCGTGAGGAAGTTCTAACTTCCTGGCGAGAGTTTCGCCGTCGCCTGCTGGAGGCCTACACCAGCGCGGATCGCCGCGAAAGAGCGGAGCGGGCAATCCAGTCCCGCGTCCAGCTACCGAACGAAAGCGTACAAATGTACGTCGAGGACATGACGCGGCTCTTCAGGAGAGCTGATCCTGCCATGCCTGAAGAGAAGAAACTTCGGCACTTAATGAGAGGCGTCAAAGAGCAGCTGTTCGCAGGCCTCGTGCGCAGCCCACCATCTACAGTTGCTGCATTTCTTTCGGAAGCCACAACGATGGAGAAGGTCCTGCAACAGCGTTGCGCCAGTTACGACCGGCCCGTGCATGCTGCTGCAGTCACATCATCGTTTGCCACCATCGGACAGCATCCTGATGATTTGCGGGAACTTATTCGCACAATCGTGCGTGAGGAGCTTCACAAATTTTGTAGCCCGTCGCAGCCTGCGCTCGGTTCCATCTCCGCTCTTGTACGAGAGGAGGTGCAACAGGCGTTCCGGGGCCCTGTTCCTGTGGTCGACGTACCACCTCTGCCTGGGGACTACCACCGTCCGACGTACGCCGAAGTTGCAAGGCGTCCGGCTCCCGCTTCGCCGCCACCAATTCACGCCACGCCTCAAGCCCCGCGGCCCTCTGTGCAACCGGTGCAGTACTTCGAGGATCGTCGAGCACCCCTCCGAAAGGCCGACGTTTGGCGTACACCTAACCGACGACCGCTCTGTTTTCACTGCGGAGAGCCAGGTCATCTTTATCGAAATTGTTATTACCGACGCATCGGCATCCAAGGCTTCCGCACCGACTCACCGAGACCCCGTCAAGGTGAACGACCCCCTGAAATTGAAGAATTCCTTGCGGACCAGCGCAATCCATCCCGAGCGCAGCGGCAGTCGCGCTCACCCTCACCGAGGCGCTCTTCCCCGACACCTCCCGGCTTCTCGCGAGCGGCACCGGGCCGATCGCCAAGTCCTCGTCGGGAAAACTGAAACCCGCGACCTTCGGGGGCGAGGTCGCTGGGGGGCGCTGTGCTGAAGACCTCCCGTCGTCGCCGCTACAATCCGACAAAAACCCGCCGACGCCATCACCAGAGTTAAAAAACCGCGTTTCTTTAGAAATACCCGTTCTTATCGATGGTCGCAGAGTAAGCGCATTAGTTGATACCGGGGCCGATTATTCGATCTTAAGTGGACAACTGGCGACCATTCTGAAAAAAGTGATTACCCCTTGGCCTGGCGCGCACCTTCGAACTGCCGGCGGTCATCTGGTTACGCCCAAGGGTATGTGCACTGCTCGCGTTCAGATCAGCAAGTCCACGTTCGTCGTCAGCTGCATCGTCCTGGGCGAGTGTTCTCGGGACCTAATCCTCGGCATCGACTTTCTGCGGGAGTATGGAGCAATTATCGATCTGCGCAACCGAATCGTCATGTTTTCCACAGAGCAAGCCGCCGAACTCGACAACTCCTGCCAACGCAGTGCCGCACTTCGCGTTTTCGCCGACAGCGTCACACTTCCGCCCCGTAGCAGTGTTTTGATTGAAGTCGCCTGTGCTGAGTTGCACGACGCTGAAGCAGTCGCCGAGGCTAATCATTCGCTCCTCCTGACTCAAGGCATCTGCGCCGCTCGAAGCTTACTAACAATTCGCGCTGGCCGGTCTGCGATCCTTGTTACAAATTTTTCTCCAGAGCACCGGCACCTTTTCTCTGGAACTGCGATCGCTACCGCTGAAGCGGTTGTGGATGTTCCGGTCTGCTTTGCGTTCGCGGCAGCGGCCCCTGACGACCAATCATCGCGCGCCACTGACGACCAATCTGTTCCGAATGTCGACATCAACTGCAACCTCCCCGAAGGAAAGCGCCTGGCCTTAGAGCACTTGCTATTGGAGTATAAACAGTGTTTCGCTTCTTCGTCGAAAGTTCGTCAAACGCCCCTAACGCAACACCGGATCATTACGTATGACGACGCTCGCCCTATCCGCCAGCAGCCTTATCGTGTTTCCGCCAAAGAACGGGAAGTAATCCAAAAGCAAGTTCAGGAGATGATTGACGACGGTGTAGTTCAACCTTCCCAAAGCCCGTGGTCTTCGCCTGTTGTCCTTGTTAAAAAGAAGGATGGAACACTTCGATTCTGCGTGGACTACCGTAAATTAAACAATGTGACTAAAAAGGACGTCTACCCGTTGCCCCGCATTGATGACTCCCTGGACAGATTACGGCGTGCTAAGTACTTTTCATCCATTGACCTGAAGAGCGGTTATTGGCAAATTGAAGTGGACGAACGGGACCGCGAAAAAACTGCCTTCGTTACACCAGATGGCCTCTATGAATTCAAAGTGCTGCCTTTTGGCTTGTGCTCTGCGCCAGCGACGTTTCAACGGATGATGGACACTGTCCTCACCGGCCTCAAGTGGCAAAGTTGTCTTGTATACCTGGACGACGTTGTCGTTTTTTCAGAAACTTTTGAACAGCATCTCGTGCGCCTGCGAACTGTCCTCAGAGCCCTCCATTCCGCTGACCTTACGCTGAAGCCCCAGAAGTGCCACTTCGGTTACACAGAGCTCAGGTTCCTCGGTCACGTTGTGAGCGCCGACGGAGTTCGACCCGACCCCGACAAGACAGCCGCCGTCGCCAATTTTCCTACTCCGACTGACAAGAAAGCTGTCCAGCGTTTTCTGGGTCTCTGTGCATATTACCGACGGTTTATTGCGGACTTCGCAAAGATTGCAGAGCCGTTGACGCGCCTCACCAGGAGCAACACCTCCTTCGTTTGGACAATAGACCAAGAGACGGCTTTCTCTTCGCTCCGCCAACGCCTTCAGACATCTCCCGTTCTTGCACACTTCGACGAAGAGGCCGACACCGAGATCCACACCGACGCCAGCAATATCGGTCTTGGAGCTGTCCTTGTCCAACACCAAGAGGGCATTGAGAGAGTTATAGCCTATGCTAGCCGTACTCTCTCCCGCGCCGAACGCAATTACTCTACGTCAGAGAAGGAATGCCTTGCTGTCGTATGGGCCACCATGAAATTTCGCCCTTACCTTTACGGCCGCGCATTCAAAGTCGTAACCGACCACCACTGCCTATGCTGGCTGGCTAATTTGCGAGACCCGTCTGGACGATTGGCCCGCTGGAGTTTACGGCTCCAAGAATTCGACATTACCATCGTATATAAGTCGGGCCGTAAACACGAAGACGCCGACACGCTGTCGCGTGCACCACTCGACTCTTCCGGTCCCGAAATCGACGACGACAGCGGTTTCCTCGGTATACTTAATGCATCGGACATAATAGCCCGGCAGCGGGCTGACACGGACCTCCGACCGCTGATTGACAACCTTGAAGGTCACGCCATGCCTCTACCACGACACTTCGCTCGACGTCTCGGCTCTTTCTGTTTGCGCGAAGGTATCTTATACAAGAAGAACTCGAGAGGCCAAGAAAGAGCTTACCTTCTGGTACTTCCGGCCGATCTTCGCGCCGACATTTTATTGGCATGCCACGACGAGCCCACTTCAGGCCATCTGGGTTTTTCCCGGACGCTCGCCAGGATACGCAACATGTACTACTGGCCCGGACTCTCGGACGATGTCCAAAGGTACGTAAAAAGCTGCCGTGAATGCCAGCGCCGGAAGACGCCACCGCTTAAGCCGGCGGGTTTTCTCAAGCCCGTTACTACACCCCGCTCTCCGTTCGATCAAATAGGAATGGACCTTCTCGGTCCTTTTCCGTTGTCACTCTCAGGAAACAAGTGGATCATAGTCGCTACTGACTATTTGACTCGCTACGCCGAGACCAAGGCGATACCCTGTGCCACAGCTTCAGAGGTCGCCGACTTTTTCATGCAAAACATCGTCTTGCGGCACGGAGCCCCTTCGTGCGTTATTACCGACAGAGGCACAGCGTTTACAGCGCAGCTAATCGACCATATATTTACGTTGAGCTGCACTAGCCATCGCAAGACCACAGCTTATCATCCGCAGAGCAATGGGCTAACCGAACGCTTAAACAAGACCATTGCGGACATGCTGTCAATGTACGTAGACGTTCAGCACAAAACTTGGGATGAGGTGCTACCGTACGTCACATTTGCGTACAACACGGCCCTCCAGGAGACTACACGCTTTACTCCCTTTCGTCTTGTATATGGACGTGAAGTCCAGAGCATGCTTGACGCGATGCTACCATGCCTCGATGACGACCAACTCGCACCCGATGTTCATGAAATTGCCCAACGCGCTGAAGAAGCCCGTCAGCTTGCCCGCGTACACATCGGCCAGCAGCAGGGCACTGATGCGCGCCGTTACAACCTTCGACACCGACAGGTCGACTACAATCCCGGTGAACAAGTTTGGGTGTGGACACCTGTCCGCCGCCAGGGCTTGTCCGAGAAACTACTCTGCCGGTACTTTGGCCCCTATAAAGTGCTACGGCGTATCAGTGATGTTACCTATGAAGTGGTTCCCGACGGTGCCGCGCAACCGAGACGTCGACAGCCCAACAGCTCTGACATTGTGCACGTTGTGCGGCTTAAGCCGTACTATGCCCGATAACGGCTTAGCGGCCCTCCGTTGTGACTCTGTGTGTGCTCCGTTTTCCTCGCGTTCTTCTCTGTTTCCCTTCTGAACCTTAGCGCGCCTACGCTGCTGTCGGCCCCACTGCGATGCCCTTCTTTTTCGGAGGGGGGAATAATGCCACCTAGTGTTGCCAGGTGGCGCAAGCTGTCCGCGAAGACGATGAGGTTGCGATCGTGCTATCGTGGATCGGCCGCCATTACCGTCTCCTCTTGCCGACTCCAGCTGTTGAAGCGTCTCTCCGTGAGAACTCCGTGACAATATACTATGCACCCGTAGTCCAGCTTGGAGCGCACTAAAGAGCGATATATTTGTAATAGGCATGCTCTACGGACCCCCACCGTTTTCGCGAGAGTACCTTTAATACATTGAGGGCTTGGGATGCTTTCTTTTTCAGGTTGTTAATGTGTGGTAGAAATGTAAGTTTCTTGTCAAAAGTGACGCCTAAAAATTTATGTTCCTGTTTGACTGGCAGTGTGGTTTGATTCAAGCACAGATTGGGATCGACCTGTAGGCCTCGTCGTAATGAGAACAAAACAGCTACTGTTTTTTGAGGGGAGAACTTGAATCCATTTTTCTCTGCCCAAGCAAGCAGTTTATTTAGTGTGATTTGTATTTGTCTCTCGCAGGACAGTATGTTGGAAGAAGTGTATGCTATCTGTATGTCAACTACATAAACTGAATACATTACGGACATAGGTATTACTTTGGCCAAAAAATTCATTTTTACTATAAAGAGTGTCGTACTTAAAATGCATCCCTGGGGTACGCCATTCTCTTGGGTGAATGTCATTGATAGAGTTGCTCCTAGACGGACTCTGAATGTGCGGTTAGTCAGGAAGTCGTTCAAGCAGTTCAGCATCCTGCCGCGGATCCCTAGCTCTGCTAGGTCATGGAGGATGCCGATCTTCCACGCGGTATCATAGGCCTTCTCCAAATCAAAGAAGACCCCGATACAGTGCTGTTTGTGGATGAACGCCTCTCGGATGGTGTTTTCTAGGTGGACAAGGTGATCTGTGGTCGAGCATGCTTTCTTAAATCCACATTGATGTAAATCTAAGAGTCGACGAGATTCAAGTGTGAAGGTCAGTCTAATGCTTATTATGCTTTCGAAAGATTTAGCGATGCAGCTGGTGAGGGCTATCGGTCTGTAATTGTTAGGACTTGTTGGTTGTTTTCCGGGTTTCAGAAAAGGTACTATTATTGCTTTCTTCCACTCCTCAGGTATATTCCCAGTTGTCCATATTTTGTTAAAGAATTTCAACAATGCCTGCACGGCAGCCTCAGAGAGATGGGCAAGCATAGCGTAATGCACATTGTCTGGGCCTGGTGCTGTCTTTTTACCAGAAGATAACACCCTATTCAATACCTGCTGCAAATGGAAGTTTTTGTTTTTCTGCTATTGCTTTGTGCTTCTGGAACGTGTTTGTGTAATGGGACGAACTGGAAACTTCAGCAAAATGCTCACCTAGTATGTTGGCCTGTTCTTCTAATGATGCTTGTGTCCCGGGTGTAGTCAATAGAGGAAGTGTGAAAGAGGTATGGTCACTACTGAATCTACGAACCTTTTCCCACATTTTTTTTTTAGGCTATTGAGCTGTTTATTGAGGACACATATTTCTGCCACGAGGATTTCTCGTCATTTCTCCAAATGAATCGCGTTCTGGCCTTGGCCCTCTTAAAGGCAATCAAGTTCGTCGCTGTGGGACACCGACGCAGAGATCCCCAAGCTTTATTTTGTTGTTTTTTTGCCAATGTGCATTCTTGTGTCCACCATACTTTATGTTTTTTGTGTACGAGTCCTGTTGTTTGTGGTATGGCTAGTGTAGCGGCTGATATTATGCATGTAGTAAACCTTTCGTTAATTTCGTCTATGGTGAGGTCTTCACAAAATTCCTTTTCTAGTGTGGCATTAGCTGTAAAAAGTGACCAGTCGGCGAGGTGAAGTTTCCAGCGCCGTGGTCTTGTGGGGATAACTGCAGTAGACAATGAGAGGCTGATGATAATAGGTAGGTGATCACTTCCCAGAGGATCATTTAAAACATCCCATTTAAAATCGTTAAAAAGCGATGGTGATGCGAAAGCTAAATCGAGGAAGCTCATTTTTGCCGAGCTTGGGCAACAATAAGTGGCTTTTCCCGTATTTAAAAGACAGATAACATTTGAGAGGATAAAATCTTCGATTATTTGTCCCCTTGAGTCACATTGTTCGCTTCCCCAGAAAGGGGAGTGAGCGTTAAAATCTCCAACTACCAGATATGGCTCTGGAAGTTCATCTATTAGTTCTTGTAGGTCACGGACTTTTAAAGTAAAGTGTGGAGGAATGTACACGGAACAGATTGTTAGCGTTTTGTAGCTGACAATGCTGACTGCTGCAGCCTCAAGTTTTGTTTTGAGCTTGATTTCTTGAGCTGGGATGCCACGTTGGACAACAATCGCGACGCCTCCCGAGAGTCGATTTGCCTGATCTCGATCACGTCTATAAGTTTTATAATGTTTTAGGATGTGCACATGTTGTGGACCAAGATTGGTCTCCTGAAGACATAAAACTGTAGGTAACAGTGACCCTAAAATATGTGTTATGTTACTGTAGTTCCGCATAAGTCCTCTGCAATTCCACTGAATTAAAAAAGCCATGTTTATGTTTTTGAGAAGAAATGAAGCGGGGTTTACTTATGTGGTGGGCCCGTTATGAGGGGCCTGTCTTTTTTCCGCTCAAGAGAGCTGTTCCGCCTCTGTAGTGGAGGCGGAGTGGGTGCTGTATCCATCACCTCAACCGAGGTGCTGGAGGACCGCGGAGGGGCCGCGGTTGTGTTAGTTTCAGGCCTCTCCCGACGGGGGGAGGTCCTGCGGGGTGCCGACTTATGGACCGGCGCTCCCTGCTTTGAGGGTGGCAGAGCAGCCTTCGCTGTCCCTGCCTGGGGCGTGGATGGCCCTGCCACTGGCTCTGTGAAAGCAGCCTCGGCAGGTGCCGTAGTGCTGTCTACGCCCCCGCGCACCACATCAGCGAAGTTGGGTTTCGCTGTGAAAGAGAATGTGTTCGTAAGCGCAAAACGCCTCCTTGCTTCTTTGAAGAAATGTTTTCTTTTGTCTTTATGGTAATTATTTCCTTTTCTTTTTTCCAGGACGGACATGCCCTGGAGTACGCTGCATGGTCTCCTTCGCAGTTTGCGCAGCGCAGTGCTGCGTCACATTCTTCAGAATGCTGGTCTTTCGAAGCGCATTTCGTGCAGGTTTTGCGGCCGCGGCAACTTTGTGAGCCGTGGCCAAACTTTTGACAGTTGAAACATCGGCGGGGATTGGGTATATAATGTCTGACGTTGACTTTCAAGTATCCAACTTCGATTGTTTCGGGCAAGGTACTGGTGTTAAATGTGAGGACCATGTGTTTGGTATCTATTTCTTTGTTATCCCTGCGGATCTTGATTCGGTGAACGTCGATTACATTCTGGTCGGTAAGCCCTTCAAGCATTTCAGCTTCTGTGATATCGATAAAGTCTGATTCAGAGATTACACCTCAGACTGTGTTTAGAGATCGGTGGGGGGTTACAGATACAGAGATGTCCCCTATAGATGCAATGTTGGAGAATTTGGAACACTGGATGCTGTCGCGCAGCTCAAGAAGTAAGTCGCCGCTGGACATTTTTGAGACCTTGTAGCCAGGGCCCAAGGTATCGGTTAAGCATTTTGACACAAGGAATGGGGATATTATTCTTGCCTGTATTCCGTCACTTTCACTGTGGATTGCGTGGAACTTTGAAAATGTTTGTCACTTTTTTGAGAAAAAATCAGCTGCTTCGTTCCGCCCTCTTTTTAGAGAGCGATCAGGTTTGGATAAGGGTGGAGCCATGAAAAAATTTAGTTTTTCGGTCATGGTGCCAGCCACCCACCACGGAGTCCAACAAGGGGACGGGACAGTAACTTGAAAGCAAGTCCTGCCCACGCCAGCTGTACACCTCAACTATAACCAAATATGACTCAACTCAGGGTAGTTGGTCACACAAGGTTAACCCTCGTCGCCAGGAAAACAGGAAAAACCAAGAAGTGAGTAGGATATAGGAGAGCTGTGAGACAGAGATAGGAAAGTGAAAGATGGAGAGGAGGATAGGAAAAGGCGACTGCCGATTCCCCTCTGTCGGGTCAGGCCGGAGGTGCCGTCTCCAGGAAGCTGGGGCCAAAGTGGTGTGTTGCCTCCGCCAAGGGCCCTTAAGGGTCCAAACGTTCGGCATCGGCTCAACCACCAGGATCCCCTTTTCCCCGGACACGGCGATGCCACGCACGGCGAGGCGCGGTTGCTCGGGTCCGTGGTGATGCACAGTTCACCATCATCCCCTTGCGGGGATGTCCCTGCGGATGCTCGGGAACCCGCGGTGTCGCCACTCACCGTCGCGACGCCAAACCAATAGAATAAAGAGCTCAGCCATCTTCTCACGAATGAGAAATTGGCTGAGGTGTGGTTAAAAAGTACATTTCAAAGCACTTCAAAGCACAATCATGAATCAGAATTCAAAATTTGTACACCATTTCTAAAAAACATATAGACACTTAGCTCAAATCATTGCACATTCGCAGTCTCCACAACATCTCTTGGCAGTTTGTTCCATAGTTCCATAGTTTGAAGGCCTCTCCCATGTCTCTCCATTTAACCCTGTCCTTTGCCAGCTGCGCCCACCCTAAATGCCCGCAATCTTCTTAATCTCATCCGCCCACCTAACCTTCTGCCGCCCCCTGCTACGCTTACCTTCTCCTGGAATCCACTCCGTTACCCTTAAGGACCAGCGGTTGTCTTGCCTTCGCATTACATGCCCTGCCCAAGCCCATTTCTTTCTCTTGATTTCGACTAGGATGTCATTAACCCCCGTTTGTTCCTTCACCCACTCTGCCCGCTTCCGGTCTCTTAACGTTACACCTATCCTTTTTCTTTCCATGGCTCGCTGCGTTGTCCTTAACTTAAGCTGAACTCTTCGTTACCCTCCACGTTTCAGCCCCGTAGGTGAGTACCGGTAAGATACAGCTGTTGTGCACTTTTCTCTTGAGGGAAATTGGTAAACTGCCATTCATGATCTGAGAGAACCTGTTATATGCGCTCCACCCCATTCTTATCCTTCTAGTTATTTCCCTCTCATGATCCGGATCAGCTGTCAAAACCTGCCCTAAGTAGTCCTTTACCACTTCCAGCACCTCGCTTACAATTGTGAACTGCTGTTCCCTGGCTAGACTGTTGAACATTAGTTTGGTTTTCTACATGTTAATTTTTAGGCCCACCATTCTGCTCTGCCTGTTTAAATCATTGATCATGCTTTGCAATTCATCTCCTGAGTGACTCAGCAAGGCAATGTCATCAGCGAATCACAGACTATTTAAGTATTCTCCAGTAACTCTTATCCTCAACTGTTCCCAATTCAGGCCTCGGAATACCTCCTGCAAACAGGCGGTGAACAGCATTGGCGAGATCGTGTCTCCTTGTCCGACACCCTTCCTTATTAGAATTTTATTGCCGACATTATGGAGGACTACGGCAGCTGTGCAGTTGCTATATATATCTTCCAGTATTTCGACGTAAGGCTCTTCTACACCCCGATTCCGCAATTCCTGTATGACTGCTGAGGTTTCCACTGAGAAATGCTTACGATACACACGCAAGCGAAGATTACAGATTTTCTTACTGGTAAATAAATTTGTAGTCACCTGAGGTCCTTCTTGTTGCGATAATAATTTTTGTTCCTTTTCATATGTGCTAGCGGTGTCGGTCGTTTCCACGGGCCACAGTTTCATTTTCGGCATATTTACACTTCGCAAATATGACGCTGCGGTAGCTTTCTGGATGCTGCTGCATTATATAATCGATTGTTTCAAATTAAGTGACCGAGAAATGCATCACTCGATTTAACAATGTCCCCGATTTGAAGAAAAAATTTGCCGCTCCCCTCAACTTCGCTAAATTGAGTTTTAACTGTACGCGTGAGCGGTGTCGGCACATCAACTACCCATACTCCCTGGAAGCGTTGCCGTTCCAAGTGGTGGTGCCACCGCGATTACAACAGTGGCCCCTTCCATCAAGTATAGACACTCCCATGAGCGCCGAATGCGCAGCTAAAATTGTTTTAAATTGAAAATTCTTCCAAACAAGCGCACAGAATAGCCCAATGCTACTGGATAACCGTAGAGGAAACATAAAATTGCAACCACACCGCAGCGTCCTCGATATCTTGCCTGTCTCACTTTTAGTGATGGTGCCATGTTTTGGTTTCGAATGTAAGTCGACCCCCCCCGACTTTGGATTTTCAAATTTATAAAGATAGGCACATTCACAATCGTGTAAATAAAGCGGCTTCTGCCCACTTTCCTGAACCAGTACAAACAACTGCAGTTCACTCACCTGCTCTTTTCATTGTCTTTTATTAATATGCCTTAGTGACATATGCTCCGGTTGTAGAACACTATCCTAGCAGAGATCAAAGGTCAAATGACGCCAAGGACAACTTCATCCAATCTGCCTTTTTCACATGGTCACTCCGTGCATGTGCGCCCCTCCTCCTCGAGCTCCACTGGTTGAAAACTGCCAGCTCCTACAGTGCATGCGATGGGCAAAGCCATCCACTTTCGCTTCTGAACCGATTTTGTTTGGGATGAGCGCTCTCCGGCTGCCTTTCTTCTCGCGATTAAGAGATGCTTTGCAGCCTTTATGCTCATGATTATTGCCCCCTTGGTACAGTTTTTGCGCACTCCCCAGAAGGCACCACATCTTGGATAAAGTCGTACTCAGTAAGAATAGGCCCTCCAACTCTTTTTAGCTATCTTGGCACTTGTCTGGCATTAAAATATTCAATTACTGGCAGAAAAAATCGGTTTTAAAAATTCTCCTCACAAGTTGATTCAAACTCGTGGCGGCCTTACAGAAAAAGATAGGTTGCCACCGCTTTTGAACTGAACTATGGTGCACTCTACCTTTCGGGATCGGCGCCCAAAAAACATTTTATTTGCAAAATGGCTCCATGATGGCGACACCTGTATTTTTTTTTTTTTTTTCTAGGTAATAGATGCTCCGTTTTCGGTGAAAGTGGTCTGTTTATGAATAGAGCATGGTACCCTACAGATACACCCACACTTCTATTTGTCCTCGGTGTTCCTTCAACGTCCAAACGGGCACATAATGTTCTAAAATGGTACTAAAATGATCCTTTAGTATGCTGTGCTGCCATCTGCCAGCAAACCAAAAATTTGCGGTGGTTTAGCTCTGGTTAAACCTGGAGTGATGCGATAGCTACAGCTGGCCGAGTGGAACTTGGTCACGTGACCAACCACGTGACGAACCACATGATCATCCACGGCACCGCGCCGCCGGCAGCTGCTCCGCACCACGTGACCAACCACGTGATAGCATGGCGGCACAGCCACAGGGTGGTGGTGCCACCATGCTGAAGGCTCGAAATACTACCGTAATGTAGCTATCGCTACAAAAAAGCACTTTGGACAAGCCCTACTCTCTTTAAACCAGACGCAGCGGGCCAGAAAACACACAACAAGCTGGACTTGTCATGAGCCTCAAATGACAGTCAGCTTATGACAAGCCTAACTTGTCCAAGTCAGCCGGGGGTTAAGCTATCAACTTGGTCTGCAAGCAAGGCTGCAAGAATGGGAGGGTGCTAAGCCATTACCTGGACACATCGGTCAAGCCAGAGGGTCTTCTGGGCATCGCGGTCCTGTGAGCAACTATAATCGAGGATCTTGACATGAAAGCTCAGGGCCAGCTCCATCGTGTCCGTGGGCACCTCCCGGCTGTGGGCCAGGTTCCAGAGGAGCTGCAGCACCTTGTGGGCCATCAGGCCTTCCTTGTCATCCTCCGCCAGCCGGCGGATCAGCTCGAGCAGCTTCTCACGCTGCCGCTTGGCCGCACTTGCCCAGCTCGCCTGGAAGCAGCCAAACAGGTGGTCCAGCTGCTCGGGGGAGAAGTCCCAGGCCAGCTTTGCCAACAGGTCATGCACGTTCTGCACAATGGCCTCGTGCTTGCCACTCTGTGCCGCCCACAGGTCGTCCAGGTCGGCCAGCGTCAGAGCCTTCTCCTTGATCACAAAGCGCACAATTTTCTCCAGCTTCTCCACATACTGCGCAACGCAAGAGAACAAGCCACACCTATCTTTCATATTCAAAAAACACAATTCACAGTCAGTATTTTATGTAGCTTCAACATTTTATTATCTGTATGAGAGAGGCTGACCACTTTCACAATGTTTGGCACTCACACAAGTGCAAATGTGCACTGAATAAACACTAAACACAGGTTCAGAGCAGATGTAGGACTGATCTCTGAGCCTCCCTCCCTCAAAGCTCACATAATTCCCTAACTTGGTGCCACTACAGCATTCTTCCGTATTACCCCCAACTCTGCCATGGCTGGTCGGTTGATAGCATAGCAGCCTATGACCATGCTGTCACACAGGCCTGAAGCAGCCGGACCTCATTTTTGCGGTCAGCTGGTAATTTTCTTTTTTTTACTGCTGTGCCCTTGCAAGCACCTCACTAGGAGTGTGTAAATTTCAAATACTTAGTTGCAAAGCAACAACTAATAGTGAAAGTTGGTTGTCCACTGAACCGAATATAATTCAATCACGAATAAGCACAGTTCAAAATTAAAAGAAAGGAAACTTCTTTTTCCACAGAACACAGCAATGAAAACTAACATATTCACTGCCCACGAATATCTTACTCATTGCTGATCTCATCAGTGCCATTTATTAGGGGTGTGAGAATTTTGGGCTTTTGGTTTGAAGCGAATAGTAATTTTCTGCAAATAATTTCGATGTGAATATTTCGAAAATTTCCAGCACACAAAGAGGTTAAACGGCATAATAAGCATTTTTCAGAATAGTATTTTTCTACCATATAAGTCCACTAAATGATAAAAACAGTGCATTGCAACATTTTCAAACTCACTGCAGCTGTGATGACTTTCCGCAAAAATGGCCACCGGGGAAACTGGGGGAGCCAATCTGCACACAGTGCCAACGTATCTCTCGGATGCGAGACCTTTATGTGTGGCCTCCAAATGCTAGTCTTAATTGCGATTGCATTGTTGCAGAGCTGTTGCAGTTCAGCGGCGACTCTGTGGTTGCCTGCTACGCATACACATGGCCACCCTGTGTCAGGCATCAGAAAGAGGCAGCCATTTCCACATGTCTCGTGCTAGCTCCCCTTCGTGCTCGCACCGTCGCGCATGATTAGTGAAGTATTTCCTATTGCGTGAGTTCGTTCATAGTTTTAAATTTACAACAAATTGCGCTAACAGAAAAGACAGACACAGGAGACGAGGCTGACGGGAGTGGCATAAACTTGCAACTGATTTTACTGCCCTGAAAGCAAAACCTTTTATAGGCAATGAGAAATAAAAAACACCCCGAAAAGAAAGGGACAAGAGTTAAGCCAGTCCGCATGTCATTGGAAATGCTGCAGAAATTTTCCTTCCAGATTATACGCAGGCATCATCAGTTCTACCTATGTGGTATGCTTCCAGCATCTCACGTCCTACTGTGCTCCTGCCTATAATCTTTATATTCTCAAGCCTTGGCTCAGAACCTTTGCATGCAATGCAGTAAGCAAGCAAGTCCCCACCTTATTTATTTTTAAACAATAGTGCATGCTCTCTTGTGCAGTAATTAACACAGCGTACCATCTGCCCCATGTAGACTCGTCCACACATAAGCGGAATTAGGTAGACGACAACCGCGACACATCTCACAAACTTCCTGGCATGCTTCATTCCACATCCACTTGGCCAAGCTCCTTCACCACTGATCCTGGGGCACAGGCAGGAAGCTTGCTTGATTAGCCAATTTCATGCGAAGAAGTGTGGCTGCAGCAGCTGCAGTCAGATAAGACTCGTCCCGTGGGAGTCGGAGCCGCGCATCCTTCAATCGATGCACACAGGCATGCCAGTCCCGGCGCATGTGCACAAGTAATGCAGGTGCAGACACCTGGCAAGTGCAAACCGGGGTGCTAGCTATACTTGCGCCTGCTCGTGTCTGCTGCCACCCACTTGCACAGACTGGTTCCAGCATACATGTGGGTGCGCAGGCACGAGGCGTGTAAGCCTGGCTGCTGTCCATGGAGTTGGGGGCTTCGGCTGCGCATATGCTGCAGTGCCATCGGAGGTGGCCACCAAAACCACAACAAAGGCGAGCGTGCCAGAAACGTTATTCACTAGGCACGAATGCTTCAAGATTTCGAATACCAAACATTCGGATCGAAACAAATATCAAACACTTTACTATTTGACCAAATACAGTATGTACTCGCATAATGCTCGCACCCCCCACATTGGCTATCAAAAATTGGAAAAAATTAATCCCCGCATAATCATCGCACGTCCAAAATTACTGCCGCGAATCGTCTGCTCGTTGTAGCGAGCGCCATCTATTCACCGCGGCCACAACAAATTGCATTGGTTGGGCGCGCACTACTAGGCAACAGTACTGTGCTATCATCCTGATACCGTGGAGAAGGAAAGTGACACCACCGCGCGCCACCGCTACGCCATTTTGCGAAGGTGTCTCTTAGGCCTCGTTGGCCTTGTTTGCATGTGGCACCGTGCTCTTTGTGCCGCTTCGCCATGGGGCGCTATGCAAGCCACACAGCTCCTTCTAAGCTAGAAGCTATTGAGTACGTTTTAGAACATGGCAATCACGTCGCCAGCAGACACTTCGGCGTCAACGAGTTTTGCGTCCGGTATTGGAGACGATGATGAGGATGAATTTTTATGGTGCAACGGCAACTTTGGCCAAAGAGCGCCATGGCACAAGGTAGCTTTCATTTCGCAAGGTGGGGTCAAAGACCCATTTCCCAAACATTTCACCTTAAGAAGCCGAGCACCAGGCAGGGGAGAGCTTCTACCCATTGTATCACCGGTGGGTACCCGGCGACACTGGGAATCGAACCCTGCACCTCCCGCATACGAGGCGGATGCTCAAACCACTAGGCCACCGCTGCGGTTGGTATTGGAGACGGCAGCACGAACAACTCAAAACGGCTTTTTCCTCGTTGGCGTTCCATAACCCTCCTCGCTGCGCCGCCCCTCCTCCTCCTCTAAGCCCACCCCTCCTCTTGTATTCGTCCTCCACTTACTGTGTCGTGTGACCCCGCCTCAAAAGGGAACCCTCCAACGAATGTAGAGAAGAAGGGTGAAAGAAAATAAGAAGAGTAAACAAGAACGGGCCACCAATTCGTGTGAAGACAATTGTGACGTGTCCTAGAAAGTACATAACAGTGTACAGTCGAACCTCGATATAACGAACCTCAATTTAACGAAACTCTCGAAATAGCGCACTTTTTATTTTTCCCAATCTCTGCCTCATTGAAAACCATGTATTTTTTTTCGCGATTTAACGAGGTCATTTTATACTGTACTTCCGATTTAACGAAGTCCTCGCGCATCGCACGCACGTACCAGGAGCCTCCTTGACAGGCAAACGAAAACTTTAGCTGGGCATACAGCGATTTGCATGCGCCCTTTAATGCTCAAATCTTCCTGGCGCGCTTCAATACATGCAGCAGAACGTGCCACTGTGCCATCTATCATGTACGTATGAAACCCACAGCGGACGCGCTCCTGTAGTGCTAGCCGAAGTGCTTCAGAAGTTCCAGAACGCGTCACAATATGACGTCACCGGCCTCTTGGAACGGGAAAGCGCAAACCGGAAGTAGGTTTACGAACAGCAGTGGGCACGTTTTCTCAGTTGGTTATTTGATCTCGTCGGGCCTAGGCCGTCGTCCTATTCACGATGAGTGGTGCACCTCACAAGAGAAAAGTTTTGAGCCTTGATGTGAAGGCCAAAATTATCACCGAAGTGATGAGCGGCGAAAAGAAGGCGGCTGTTGCTGAAAGGTATGAAATTTCATCGAGCTCGCTTTCAACAATTTTGAAACTGAAGGACAGTATCATGAGTGCCATCAGTGCTGGTGGTTCAGGCCAACAAAGAAAGAAGATAAAGGAAGCAGCTTACATCGACCTCGAAAAACCTCTTTTCTCATGGTTCCTCGATATGCGCGCAAAAAACATGCCGTTGAGCGGGGCCATTCTTCCACAAAAGGCCCTTAACTTTGCTTGTATCCTTGGGCACAACGACTTCAAAGCCAGCAGCGGGTGGCTGCAACGATTCAAGGAATGGCATAGTATTGTTGGGAAGGTGGCCAGCGGAGAATCAGCCGAGGCGAACTCAATTGGAGGAGCGGACTGGTTGCGTGATCGTGTTCCCGACATTCTATCACGTTACAACATCTCCGACATATATAATGCCAATGAGACCGCATTTTCCAACTGGCTATTGCCAAGGAAGACGTTGGCTTTGAGAAATGAAAAGTGCCATGGTGGAAAACATAGTAAACAGCGTCTCACTGTTCTGTTGTGCGTGAACATGGACGGCAGCGATAAGCGTGTGCCATTCGTAATTGGCACAAGCGAGAAGCCGCATTGCTTCAGAGGAAAAAGGAGCATGCCAGTCAAGTACGCCGCAAACACAAAGGCGTGGATAACAAGGGATTTGTTCAGCAACTGGCTGAAGGATCTGGATGCTGAAATGCACAAAAGGGGTCGAAACATTTGCCTCCTTCTGGACAATTGCTCAGCGCATCACGTTCAAGATTGCGCGCTTACCAACATTGAGCTTGAATATTTCCCTGCCAACTGCACCTCCCTGATACAACCACTCGACCAGGGAATAATAAACAGCGTCAAGTGTGCATACCGCAAGCGGGTCGTCGAAAGGCTTCTGCTGAACATCGAGCTCTGCAGAGACATGAAAATCGACGTGTTCATGGCCTTGGAGATGCCTTCGCGGTCGTGGGAGGCAACGAATAGGGAGATCGAAGCCAAGTGCTTCAGGAAGGCAGGATTGAACGAGAGCGTTTCTTTGAATGAAGAAGCGGTGTGCAGAGCAAATGACAGTGACGAAAGTATGGCGTACACAACAGATGTCGTTGACTCGTGGCAGCTGCTCTGCGACCAGGGAGGTGCTCCAAGCGACGTGACACTCGAGGACTTTGTCTTCAGCGATGTTTGCGCTGTGACAACTGAAGAGCTGGTCGATGACGCAATAATCCAGAGCGTCACAGATACAGAAATGCAGGACGACGACTCGGACGAAGAACTCCAGGTGGCAAGCAGCATAGCTGCACCGAAGCAAGTCATGGATGCGCTGGATCTCTTACGCACGTATGCGGACGCACACTCCCAAGAGCAAGCCTTAGCAGCCCTGTCAACCTACGAGAACCCCGACACTTATTAAAAAGCGGCAGACGAAGCTGACGGAGTTCTTTGCTTCCCCCCGAGTTGCATAGAATTGCTCTGCGGGAAGTTAAACAAATATTCCAGCGTTCATGAATCAACATCGTCATTTCTTTACTGAGCGCGGTATCATCCGATGGCTGCGAGCATTAAGCGCTCTAATGGTAAGTGGTGGCCTCATGGATCCACCAAGTTAATACTACTTCCAATTTTCTTCGAAACAATATTCATGTTAACAGCGCTGGTATGTGCATAATTTTTTTTTTCTTTGCGCCACGGGTTGCCAGGTCTTTGTGAAAGGAAATTTTATTTTTTTTAGTGATGACAAATCATGATGATGATGGTACTGATGGCCACATCTAGTGGCAGCTATGAGCACTAGGTGTGGCGCTTGCTGCAGACCTGCTCTTCACTGTACGCGTAATGGGGAAAAATGCGTTTGTACCCGCTGGCTATCGGGCATCACGCTCTTGGTTGTGTTATTAGTTCCGGGATTTATTGGTTATCTTTGTAATTTTGCTATCTACAAGGTGCCATACGCTAGGAGTGTTCCAAGAACCCGCATCTTTATTTAGACTGCTGAAACATGCGAACCCCGACTTAACTCGCGATTTAACGAAATTTTCGGCTGCAAATTGGACTTTGTTATATCGAGGTTCAACAACAACATTGGTGCAGTCGTTCGTATACTTGCTAGAGCTCTCAAACCACACGCTCTGTAGTGCATTTATGAAAATCGCTGCTGACCAGCAGGCCTGATTCAGCTTTTAAGGACATCAGGTGTTGAACATGACCCATGGGAATGCATATGCATGCATGAAATTTATATTGCAGGCAGTTGTTTTACACAAAGCAAAAAGAGCGGTGCATTATGTGATTCCACTGATGTAGCAGGGCCAAGTGGAGCAGAAAACAGCGAGCAGTGGATGTAGTTAGGCTGATGACCATGATTAAAACCTTAGGTGGAAGTCTTTTAAGGTACAATGTTTGGTTAGTTGGTGGGCTCTCATATCACGATATGACCGCAAACACACCCACATGAGGCATGTTGTTTTTATTTATATCTATTTTTAACTTTTATTTCATTTTCATTTTTCTTTTTGTTATTTCATTTCTATGTATTTTTTAAGTAAGCCTTCTCACACATTTACATTGCTTTTCATCGCATCAGTAATACAAACCCTGCTTCAAGCACGGCATTTATTTTCATTATTGCAACTAATTAACTGATCACAATTCATCAACGAAACTTTTCCGAGTTCAAGATCTACTCACGCACTATCAAAATTGTCTTTGCTCGAAAAAACCGTAATGCGCGTGCTCCATGGCCAGAAATACACGCACAATCGCGTCTTTGCTTGAAAAACCCGCAATGTATGTGTATAATACAGCACAGGACGCGAAGGACCACAATTAGAACGTGTTTCACTAGCATAAATACGTGCACAATTGCTTTCTTTGCACGACGCAACAGCGAGGCACGAAAGAACAGCAATTCACATGCATAATTGAGCACAGGACACGAGGGACCACAATTAGTTCGTGGTTTCTTGCGTTGCTGCGCACGGAAATACGTGCGCAATCACTTTCTTTGCACGACGCAGCAGCGAGGCCGAAATGGCACCGTGGCGACGCGCGTGCACGTGGAAGCTGGCGAAGGGGCGAACAATAAGGCAGTAACGTGCGCAGAAGCTGGCGAAGGGGGAACAAAATGGCAGGAAAGCTGCATTGCTCAGAGGAATGGAGCGAAGAGTTGTGAAAGAAAATAAGAGAAGGAGGGAGAATAGATGAGGAGGTGGAGGAGCAGAGGAGGAGGAGGGATAATAAAAGAGGGGGAGGGGTGTGTCAATAGAACTGATACGGAACCAGGCGCACGTGATCACAAGAAAGGAGGGCATCCCGGTGCAAGTCTTCCGCACTAGTAACCGCACTAGTAACGGGTGGGCCACACGATATATGCGGTGCAATGGACCCTCGCTAAGGAGGCAAACGACGCTTTGCCAGCACTTGCCCGCAGCCTATGAAGAAAAAATCGTCGACTTCCATCAAATCATCATCAGGATCCGGCATGACAAAAACTTCTTGCTCTCCCAGATAGAGAATGCGGACCAAACTCGGCTGAATTTTGACATGCCCAGCAGCAGGACAGTAGAACAGACATGTAAGCAGACTGTACATATCAGGAATACAGGTGTCGAAAAACAGAGGTGCACGGTCATGCTAGGTGTGACAGCGGACGGATGGAAGCTCCCACCGTACACCATTTTCAAGCGGAAGACCCTCCCGAAAGGAAAGCTCCCCCCTGGTGTACACGTGCGCATCCAAGAAAAGGGGTGAATGACCACGGACCTTAGGATAGACTGGATTAAGACTGTGTGGGGGCGGCGACCGGGAGCGCTTCTTTTTCCATCGCTCCTCGTGGTTGTCACGTTCGAGCGAAGTTGAGAGAACTGCGCAAGAACCTGGCTGTTATACCCAGCGGATTCACATCAATGCTACAGCCTCTTGATGTATCTTTGAACAAGCTATTTAAGGATAACGTCCGGAGGCTGCATGCAGAATGGATGGCCAAAGGTCAACATGCTCTGACGCCGGGTGGCAAGATCAGAAGACCGTCCGTGGAGATGCTGTGCAGCTGGGTATCGGAGGCATGGAGCATGATTGCCGCAGACATGGTGGTGAGAAGCTGCAAAAAAATGGGAATTTCGAACGCCCTGGACATGACCGAAGACCACCTGGTGTGGGACGACGACTAAGCATCAAAAGCTGAATAAACCGATGCCGCAGCGGCCACCGATTCCAGTGTCAACATGGACTCTGATCACGACTCTGATCAAGAGTAGAATTGCCTGCAGGACGTTATACGACGCAACGCGAGTAGTGACGGTGAGGTTGCGTGCGGCAAATGATGTGCTTTAGCAGCTTGAGCTTACCCTTGTCAGTTACATTAACTGGCGGGGGAGGGCACCAGCGTCGCTGCACGTGAGACTGCTGAAGCCCGCGCGCGGGAGAGGGGGTATGGGGCTCTTCAGCGAAGAGCGGAGCCGCAAGCGACACGTCCGCTCGCGGCTCCACTCTTCGCCGGCGGGGCAAGGAAGTGACGGGGAGACCCGCTCTCGTACTCGTCCCGTCCGGCCTTCGGAATATCTCTTGCCCTAGCGTGGGCGAACATTTGCTCAGAACCTTGCTTGTGAGTCGGACGACTTCAATTCATTAGCGTACGTTGTTGCTAGCTGGCGTTATTGTTGCTGCTAGCAATAAATGCCTGTTTGTGTCAGCCAATGTGTCGTTCCTTTGTTCCCTCAGAGCAATGCCCGCTGTGGTCGGTGAGCGCTCGGTAGCGTACGCAATCACGGGGTGGGGTCCGGGCAGCTTTGAACCGTGTCAGCCGCGATTGAGTGGGGAGAACGCATTACTTATCTCTCCCCAGTAAGCCCAACAATTAACAATAGGTGACCTGACAATCCCGATCTCACACCCATTCAACTTTGCATTTAGCACTCCGAAACATTTGCTTGAAAATTTTCCCCGCATAATTACCGCACCCCCAAACTTTGCATTCATTTTCAGGGAAAAAAAGTTCGAGGATTACTCGAGTAAACACGGTAGTCGAAATAATCGAATATCCGCACACCGCTATCGTTTATTGTAACCCTAAGGCAGGTGTGTTGAACATGCAGCTGCATGCGACCTGTGATGCCTTGTCGTTGCGTTCTGTTGGTTCTAAAGATTTCTGCCTCTGTTCCGGAAGAACCTCATTCATTCCCCAACATCCAGCCACCCTTACCTTTTTAATTAGGTAACTTTTCATGGAGGGTATAAAATTTTCAACGTGACAAAAAAAAATTGCAGACACATATGCAAAATGCTTGGTGTAACTGCGGCAGAAGAGCATTCCTAATTGCCCACAGAAGCACCTGGATTCTATAACACTATCTTCTTCTTCGGCTTCTGCCTCTGCCTCACCTCCAGCTTCTTCCAAGCTCGCCTGGGTAATCTGGACACCCCATTGTCCTGCCCATGCTTATTTAGCCACGTACGCAGCATGTAGCATGGACCTTTAAAGATGTGGGGGGTCTCCACTGTTATCCAGGTGACGTTGGGCCTGGGTTGTTACCCAGGTTAGCTGTGCAGTGCATGCACAGAAGTTTCGCGGCCAAGCGCAGATGCACAAGTGATGCTGCGAAATGTGGACACAAACTTGGGAAATGCGACACCAAAACTTGGTGGTTAATCATATGCTCAACAGAAGGCCACACTACTCATTTGATGAGCGACTAGACACAGTATGTGGCAAATTCCAGTGCCATTTCTCCTGAAACACTTCCCAAAACGAGTGAACTCTTTTCAAAATGCAATAAATAAGGCTACTTCCCTTTACGGACCTCACTGAGTGCCTGTTATGTTCCTTACGCTACCAACCCGAGCCAGAGCTACCACCTTAAGCCCCACATTTATAGTGTGGTTGGTGTGCACCCAGCAGCACGTAAATTAATGAGACAACCGACGGCCCTTAAAGGTAACAGACTGAATCATGAGGGAAGGGAAGCGTACCTGGGGGCGGCAGAAATTAGATGGGCGGGTGAGGTTAGGAAGCTTGCGGGAATAGGGTGGCCACAGCTGGCACAGGTTGGGGTTAATTGGACAGATATGGGAGAGGCCTCTGTCCTGCAGTGGACATAGTCAGACTGTTGCTGCTGCTGATGATGATGATGATGATGTATATATTTACATGGGCACTGGCTGGGACAATAACAACAATTACTGTAACTGCTGATTAGCATCCACCCAACCACGGCCATAGGGCTGTGCACAGACACACTTCCTCAAATACAGTGAACAAAAATAAAACTACTACAGTAAAACCTCGTTAATTCGAAATCGCTTAATTCGAACTGCCGGTTAAATCGAACTGACTGCCGGGTCCCGGCAAAGCCCTGTGTATTTCAATGGGTCAAAACTCCCGATAATTCGAATATGCCGGTATCCACGTCGGTTAATTCGAACTAGGCGCCGATGGCTGGCATTGCTCCTCGCATATAGAAGTCACCTCGTAGCAAATACAATGCGCTGAAAATTGAAAAAAAATGCAGAATGATGAGAAAAAAAATAAGCCAGCACGCATGTCAGCACGCACGAGGTGAGACGTGAATTTCGTTGCCCGAACCAACCCTCCGGTGCATGCCGTAGCAGGTTTTCGCTGCCGGAGCGTCGAAGCATTGGCTTGTCTATTTTTGGCTGACGCGCGGTCACGCGGGTAGCCACCCTACCGCGGGCGCCGCCTATGCTCCGGCCACGGTGGCTCCGGCGCAAGCCGTTGCAGCAGGTCAACTATAGGACTACCTTGCCGATTACTCGCTCAGCGATATGTTCAATGCAGATGAAACCGCGCTTTATTTTAAGTTGCTGCCGAACAAGACTGTCAGTTACAAAGACGACAAGTGTTCAGGCGGGAAGAGAAGCAAGGAAAGAGTGACGGTGTTGGTGTGCGCAAACGCGACTGGCACGGAACGGTGCCGCTTGCTTTTGGCAAAGCAGCGAAGTTAAGCGATGCCGAGATTATTGAAGCGGCCTGCGGTGACCAGATGCCGCACAACTCGGGCGCGGCGAGCACAGCTGACAGCGACGACGAGTCCGACGGAGGCGACGATCCATTGCCACCCCCGAGTGCATGTGAAACAGCGTCAGCACTCGATCTGGCTGCGCGCTACTTCTCCGCCGATGATAATTCGGACGCTGCGTTGGAGCTGTTGGGCAAGTTGCAGACGATGCTTGTCGAGTCACGGCAAAGGAAACGAAAACAAATGCGCATCACCGATTATTTTTCTCTTTGATATGCTTTGCCAATCTGCTGTTAATAAACATGTTTTTGAAGCATAGTGTCATATTTAATCATTAAGCTTGCTGCTTACGCGAATGCATTTTGATGTTAGCTCCAACCGCATAAACAAATTAACTTTATTTCCTTCGACATTCGGGCTCTATGATTTTAATTCGCGCAATCGCCCGCCGCAAATGTGTAGTAGCGCGTAGTAAGAGATAACGATCTCAGATATGCCTGTTTTAGCTTCGGCCCGTGCTGCCGGGCGTGATGGCCGCTTTTTTTAGCGCCCGCTCGTTAATTCAAACTCCGCTTAATTCGAACAATTTTCCGGTCCCCCTCGAGTTCGAATTAACAAGGTTTTACTGTATGTGCCGAAACTACTACGTTCAAAAAATAAGTGCCAAATTTGAGCTTACAAAGTAACTTTGTGCTGAATACCAGTTAAGTGTTCATCTTACAATTCAATCAAATGCTGCACAAGTACGGCCCTGCTTTTCAGTATCAATTATAAAAGAACACCACTGCACTAAACATAACAATGAAAAGCCCACCTGCGGTTGATGTAGGCTGTCACGCAGAACAATCTGCAGCACACGATTCTCCTTGATCCACTCCTGCAAGAAGACAAACAATCAGGAGCTTAACAACAAGAACAAGAAAGCCATCACCATTCAGACAGACTAATGAAGTGCCCCTATGAGTATCCTGAAGAAATGGGACCAGCAGGTATCGGAAGGTAGCACAAATGTCTTGGCCAAGCACTGGCATTATGGTTAAGGACCCTAGTCTCCCGTGATTCTGTGGCATCTGAGCAAGAGGCGATGAGAAGCAAGGTGCATGCCAGGTGAGCATCCTTTTGCCCTTGCTTGGCTAAAACCAAGCTTAGCAGCAAGTCATTGTTGTCAACTGCGTGCCAGCCTTACTGCTACAGCAGGCGTTAGTGAAGGAGTTCGGTGAAGCTGAGTGAGGTGCCAATGAGTAATTACTTTCTCATTACACATTTACTCCACCTTGGGGATTCCCTTAAAGATTTGACAAACACTGTTCCCACTTCCGAGTTATTGATCAATTCACTCTTGCACTACCATAAGCTTGCCGTCCCCGTTAGCTCAGTTGGTAGAGCGACTGCTCCGGTGAAGCGGAGGTCCCGGGTCGAACCCCGGACCAGGACGAATTTTTATTTAACTGCGAAGTTTCTGAGAAAGCTGTATAGCTTTCCTTTGCAGCCGTTTGGCTGCGCTCGGGTGGATGGCAATGAGAAATTACTTCCTTATTACAAATTTACTCCACCTTGAGGGCTTTCCCTAGCAAGTTAAAACGTGGGGCTGCAGATATGTCACATTATTTAAGAAGTGCTTGTGACTGATCTAGTTGGAACTTCATTTTACCAAGAGGTGTGCTGCTTATATTAACACGAACAGGGTTAAACGAAGCCATACACTTTGTTAATTCTGTCGATATACAGCTAAACCTGGAGGCAAAGAACTTCCATATAACAAATTCCTCGATATTAAGAAGCGTCTCAATTCCCCAAAGCCGCCCCCATTGAAGCGCATGTATTTGAGACCTCCATGTATCAAAGGTGTTGTGGCAATTGACCTTGGTTAACAAACTCGCTACGCCGACTATCTGTTAGCTTGTGCTGGGTTAAGAAATTTGGTGGAGAAATTTCATGGTGTTAAAGCATAAACTGACATGAGAGGAACGCCTATGCTCGCAATGAGCAGCCGCAGTTGACACAATGCACCATGCTGCAGTGCCATTGGCGTATTTCAGCTGTTTTCTCCTTTGGAATGTTATGCCACATGGCACTGCAACAGTTCACGCTCAAAAGCAGTGATTAAACTGGCAGTGACTTAGCTCGGCTATACCAGGTTATACGTAGAGAGAAATTGATCTTTTGTCGATACTGCCGCTGAACAGCGGCCGCACTCTCCTCGCCACCCATGCAAAACGACTGTGATATGGCCACCGTGTCACCTCCGCATTTTATACATGCAGCTGTGCATGCGCAGTAATGTGCATAGCTAGCACGTGGCATCCACTCTCCCCGAGTACGAGTAGTAAGGTACAGCAATCGTCACTTGTGTTTCCAGCTGATGGCGAAAAACGTGGCAGCTTGTTTCGTGTGTATGTCGAAAGCATTCCAGCGGAAGATGAGAAAAACCAATAAAGCCCCCCCCAAAAAAATTGGCAGTGGCTTAGCTCGGCTATGCCAGGATATACTGCCAGGATATACTGCCAGGATATATGCCAGGATATGCCAGGATATGCCAGGACGCACTAATCGAACATTACATCAAATGAAAAAAACAACCTCATGCTTTGATTTTTACCATTTATTTTTTCTTGTTACTATTCCCTATTTAGCCTATCCGCCACCATGTATTGATTAGAACTGCATTTTAACATTTCACAGTGTATTCCAGATCCTTTTTGCATTGTGTTGTATTTTACTGTATTAACATTGTTATTCTCTTTACTTTGTATTTCAACTGTTCCCCCCCCCCTATGTAATGCCCGAAAAGGGCCTTTAAGGGTACAATAAATGAATGAATGAATGAATGAATGAATACGTAGCGAAAGCTAAGGCATAGCTTGGTTAGCCTTGGTTAATCTTGACTGCAAGTCCAGGTTAGTCTGGTTGTTTGGCTAGTTGTCACGTGGTTCATCACACGGTTGGTCACGTGACCTGTCATGTGGTTGGTCACATGGTGCGGTGCGACCACGGTGGGAATGCGAGCACCGCAAAACTGCAAGTTCGTGGCCAATGTAGCTTTTGCTACAAAAGCTAGCGTCACCTAGCAGCTCTCAAGACTGGTGTTGCAGGTGGCTTTAGATAATTTTCACAATATACTCGTACTTTGGCTCAAAATATGTAACGCGAAGTTGCATTCAAAAGCATTGCTCGATCTCTCCAGCAGAAGCTTGTAGACCCTTCGTTCTGTTCAGTTCGCAGAATGAAAAATTTTCCACCACAGAAAGTTAGGGGCCTTAATTATAACATGAGCTTGGTTTCAATTGAGCAAAGCTAGTGACGATTAACCTCGGGTAACCGATTATAGCAGGATCCCTTTCTGATAAAGTTGCTCGGACAAGCAAAACTCTTTACTCCTTTTACTCCTCTCCAATAACCAACTTATTTCACTAATGATTTATTTTAAACTATATCCCATTTCTAACCACTTTTTCAATCTCATCGCCATCTTGTGGAAGTACTGCAGTATGGCTTAATACACCGCCCTCTGCTAGCATGCTACCATTAAAACATTCAGAGGGCCACTTTGTTGACCTAAAGTGCGGTGAGGCGAAAGCCTTTAGCGCAGTGTTGCTGCTTGTGTCATTGGTGTGTGGTTAAAGATGTTAAGTACATCATTGTTTGTGAATCTTAAATGCTGGAGACACTGCAGGGCGTTTGGGAGGCGTCCGTCTGATTCGACGCCTTTCTGTAAACACTCTCCAACGTCCTAGACAAGGAGAACTACAGTGGACGCCCAATAAACGAAACTCGGTTAAATGAAACTTACGGACAAACAAAATTAAGCAGGATTACTTGTTTGGTTTCGTATATCTGCCGCAGTAAAATTCTTCGGTTAATTGGAACACCACTAACGTGTTACCCTCGGCTAAATGGCACAAAAGGTAAAAATTTGGAATCCTCCCGAGCGTATTTGTGCTCGCATATGTCAGCGGCAGTCTCGCAACCATGATCAAATTCTTCGCAGCCAACGCTATAGCCGGGACAAGCAAATCCAGTAAGTCGCTTGATCAATTTTGTTTTTGTTGTCGTTCTGCGTTAGGCCTACGTGCGATCGGTGTTGTCGGTGTGTCGACGTGATGGAGAGCGTTAAGAAATGGCCGCACAAAGCGCTCTCGCTTGAAAAGAAGTTACAAATTCTGCAGGAGCTTGAGCGAAGTTCCCTTTCAAAAACAGAAGTCGCGAAGAAGTTCGACATCCCGAAGTCAACGCTTTGGCGGATCATGAAAAACAAAGACGCCATTCAAGGAGCTGTCGAAGTCTGGGACCTTCGCTTCCAACCGGATGCGTATGAGGACGATGCCATATGAAGAACTTGAAAAGGTTCTTTTTCTGTGGTTTAAGCATGCGCGGAGTGCCAGTTTTCCCATAAGTGGACCCATTTTGGAGCAGAAGGCGCGGGAGATAGCCCTGCAAATGGGGGTTGAGAATTTCTGCGTCAGTGAGCAGATTTAAAAAGCGCCATGGCCGAGTCTTCAAAACCATCTCGGGTGAAAGTGCTGCAGTGAATAGAGAAGTCTGCGCTGACTGGCAACGCGGACGGCTGCAGGAGATTGTAAACAGCTATGAGCCACGATGGGCCTCTTCTACAAGGAGCTTCCATCGAAGACTCTCGCCTACAGAGGCGAAGCCTGTACAGGTGGGAAGCGCAGCAAGGAGCGCATTACCACGCTGGTGGGCGCTAACCTGGCAGGCGATGAAAAGTTAAAGCTGCGGGTGGTAGGAAAATCGAGACACCCATGTTGCTTCAGGGGCATTCGAAATCCACCTGTGGTGTAGACTGTGAATGGGAGAGCGTGGATGACAACAGCAATTTTCGAAAATTGGCTGCGGGAGGAGGACGCAAGGTTTACGAGGCAGGGCAGGAAAGTTGTCTTCATTGTAGATAATTTCCCTGCCCAAGGCCAGGTGGAAGGGCTGAAGGCCTTGAATTCCTCCCTGCCAATGCAACTGCTGTCATCCAACCAATGGACCAAGGAGTCCCCCAGAATGTCAAGGTCCACTACCGCCGCCAACTGCTTCACCGCATGCTGCTTTGTGCTGACAGTGGAAAGGATTATGTCATTGACTTGCTGTCTGCTATCCACATATTGGCCTGTGCCTGGGAACAAGTTCAGGCAACAACAGTGCAGAGGTGCTTCCACCATGCAGGCTGCGAAGCACACGATCTAATACCCCATGAAGAGGCAGGTAGTGCTGATGAAGAAGCAGACACTATATTTAATCAAATAGTGCCCTCTGCCCCTTTCTCACGACAGGACTATGAGGACATGGATGCGAGGAAAGCCTCAAAGAAATTATTGCAGAAGTGCAAGCCGAGGACCACGCTTCCTCCAGTGATGAGTGCGAGGACCCAGTGCGGTGCCAGACAGTGCAGCTAGGGATGCAGTTGCACTTTTGCAACAGTACTTTGAACGTGAAGGGAGCACAAAAGTTTTGCAAAGCCTTTCAAATATGCATGGTTACTTTGTTAAAAAGCACGCCCACATCTGTAAGGGCTGGTGCAATGTAAGTAAATATTTCTTTATGAAATATGTGTGCTTTGCTTAAATGAAACTTCTGATAAATGGAACACTTCTTGAATCCCCTTCAATTTCCATTGAAGAGGAGTCCACTGTACATATGCATTGGCAGGAAGAAGCGCCGTCGTTAGCACGCTCGGCTGCGCAACAGAAGGATGGCAGTTCGAATCCAATTGTGCACAAATATTTTTTTTCTTATCAAGTTGCTGGACGTAATGGATGCTGGACGGATGGGAAAATGAGCAATTAAAGGCTTTTGCCTTAAAAAAAGTCTGCAGTACCTAATTCGCTTGAGGTGCTCTTCCTGAGTACAACTTACACCGAGAGCTGCTCTGTGAGTGTACTGAACAGTAACAACTTGAGGCTTGCTTGTTGGCTCAAATGGAAAGCGGCTGCTGCTTTTCAAGCAGTGTCAACACTGTGCTTTGGCATCTCATGGACGCAAAATGGAACCCGCTTAAAACTCCAATCGTGTGAACAGGGTGGCAACATGACAATGATTTCCTGCGATATGCTGCTAATAAAGAACTGCTAAGGTGGTTTCATTTTCAATAACTGTTTGCGAAAACGCACCATAAAAAGAGTGAAAACTCGTTAATTCGAACTTTACTGATTTGAAGCTCTGGACTATTCAAAATATGCACCACAGTGGCACCAGAATGAGGCTCCTTGCATAAAACAAAAGTTGAACTGCTCGCAAGTAAGGCACAAATGACTCAAATTGTACACACTAAAGTCACTTTCCAGTCCAAGTGTAAGATGTGCCAAACGCACATTGAATACCATCATCACCCGATTCTGACCTGCCCCTGATTCTAACATGCACCCATTCGTTTTTATGTTCACGAAAACGGAAAAGCATCATATGTGCAAAAGGTTGAAGCAACGTTAACATCTTCCACGTTACTCCTCATTGCTCTCTTGACGGCTCTTAGTCATGGTGAGCGCACTTCAAAGCAACAGATATGTAACAACGCAATTGCAAGGCTAGCAGCTGAAGACAAACAGACAGTAATAACACAGCACACCTTAACAAAGAGCTTCCCATCTTTCTGCACGCGCATGTGGTCCGGCTGACAAGCCTGGCAGGCAGTAAACCGGACAGCCAACAGTCCTGCATACTGTGATGGCAATGACGCTGGGGCTGTTCGTAGCTTGGCTTTAGTTTTTCACCTAACACTCATGCCATTTCTAGGATCAATTATCGTCAAAAAAAGTGCGCGTTAGAATTGGATAAACATGGCACTTTGGATTCGTGTGGCTCCAAGCCAGTTATGAAACCACTGAGCCAACAGTAACGAAGATTAAAACAATCTTCTTGCCCCATGCAAGACATCCAGAAGTGGGGAGGTGGGTGTCAGAAAGGAGCACTGACCGCCATGCGCTCAGCTGTTAGCCACTCTTCTTCATCTGTGCCCGTGTGCCGGTGGGCATAGTAGGACACGTTGGCTATCACCTTGTTCACCTCGTTGAGCGCGTTCATCTTGCCATTGAATGACGAGATTTGTAGCAACCTGCAAAGGAACATGCACACACACACACATGTATGCACAGTCAAAACATGCCGATTTCACAGCAGCAAATATGTGTTTTGTTGTGGAATTCAAACACATGTCCAGTCATTCCTGACATGTGTTAGAATCCATGTCAACAAAAGCAAGTGTCATCATTAACCAAGCAATTGTATTGGCAAAGGTCAAGGCTGTTGACCTCCCTGCTTATGCAAGCAACTACAGCAAATAAAAATCACATACTAGCAATAGAGAAACAACAAACTGCAAAAAAAAAGCACAAAAACACCAACTGCACTGCCTACTAATGGGGACATGGTGTTTAGGAACTCCCTGCTGAGCTTTAAATGAACACACACTTTTACAGTAGAATGACAACGATACAAATCTCAAGGGGTTACGTCAAATATTCGTACCATCCAAAATTCATACCATCCATGTGTCTGGATCTGTTTACGGCTGACTCCATTTACTTACTGCCATGTGCCATTGCTCACTACTCGTGGTGCATACCATGCAGCTTGTCATCACGATGTCGGCAATGTGCGGGTCCTGGATACTGTGCGACTAATTTCAGCCCATTATTTTTGACACCAGATTCCTACGAAAGCAGACAAACCATAAGAAATCAACCAAAACCAGTCGGGTGACATCTGCACCTCACAGATGTGAATGTACCCTTGAGAGTGTTCAGAACATCCATGATTACCGTATTTACTAGCGTAATTTGCCCCCGCGCATAATTTTCGCAACCCCAAACTTTTACCCCGATTTTTTAAAAGAACTTTTACTCGCATATTTTGCACTCCCTGCTGCGGAAGCACACCAGCATGCATGTGCACACGGCAAGTTTCGGAAGATCAGCGCAGCCGTGTCGCTGCGTGCAGCTGTGAAAGGTGAGTAATTCGTTTGTAAATTGCTTCTCGTAAGAAAAGTCAATTGCGCACCATTTGTACAGCTCGCTCACACCAGCGGTCACTTTCCTGTAGGAGCAAGTACGAGAGCAAACTTCTCGTGACCTCTGAACTACGCGTCGCACCAGAATTTGAAACTACCAAACCATTGGCTATTGTGCATGCCGCTACTCAGCCAGGCCACATACGAGGGCATGGTTTTATCACCTTGTATCTCCATTTGCCTCTGGCTGCTGGCTTCGCAATTGCATCGTTGCATGTTTATTGCTCTGCACTGCGCAAGTGCCATCAGGCCGTCACGCGAGGAACCACATAACATGGGGCCGGGAAGGTGGCGGGCACGAGGCGGTGGGGGAGAGGGGGGGTGCGGGCATCTGTCGGCTCATATTTGGAGCCAACTTTTTTTTGGCCAACGAGGGGGCGAGAGTTGCGCAGTCAACTTGCATGCGGCAATATACCGTATACATTCCGCATTAGACTTTTCTAGAGTTTTTTAAGACGTGTTCATGAAATCTCCGCGTCATTTGCACACCCCCTACTTGAATCCTTAATTTTACGAAAAAAGCGCACAAATTATGCGAGTACATATGGTATTCACATTGTACACTATGCACTGTAGCCATGAAATTTTATAAATTCGTATCAACCGTGATCATACCATTGAGATTCTACTGTATTTATACCACACTTTTTTACCTCTCCTCTGGGACTAAGTGGCAGCTAAAGAGGTCATGCTGATCATCTTGAAACAAGTGTAGCCTAGGGCTCCTGCTAAACGTAAACCTTATGTAGCGACAGAACAGAAGATTCTTGAACCAGGGCAGCAACAGCTGAAATAACATTTGGAGCAATTTTTGGAACAGAAAAATCTTAGTTTTGGAGCAGGTTATGGGGGGAAAAACTCCATTTTTGAAACACCAAATTTCAAATTTGGAGCAGTTTAATGGGGAAGGAAGCTTCTTTTGGAACCAAAAACAAAAAGATGTGAATTATTAGAGCAGCTGTTTAGAATTAACATAAAAACCGGAATATAGGTTTAATTTTTTTTTCAAAATAAACCATGGCGAAAACTCGACCCTCATCTTACATACCTGTCATTGGCAGAAAAACTACGGAAGTCTTGCAACAATGGGTGGCTGAAGTCAACAGCCTCCATCACCATCGCCATCAGCAGCAGCGCGGCGTGGTGACCAACGTTTTTAGATACGGGCAGTTGGAAAACTTTCCTATAACTTTCCCCTGGAAATCAGCCCCACTTCCGTTGCTGCTTTAATCTCAAAGAGACGCGAGAGCCATCTCTAGGGTTTTGACAGTGCCACGTTAGTTTTGTTTGTTTTATCCAACGCTATCTAAAAACATTGCTCAACGTTTTTAGATAAGGGCAGCCGGGCCCAGAGCGGACCCAAAATGGGTGCCGCCTAGGCGGTGGCGCTGCAGTCACTTTGTGATGGGTGCATCGTCTGCTAATTCCAGCTTCAGAAATGTCAGCAGACGATGACTCACGTGCATATGGAAACGTATTTATAATGAATACAAACATAAGTTTCGCCTTCATCTTTTTTGTAGTAATGGAACAAGACAGCTTAGTAGCATTTGTAACCATAACCATAGCCTGGCGCGTTGAAGACACGTCGGCAAACAGCTTATTACATGCGTATTAGATATGCATTCAAGAAGTAAAGCTACCGTGCTCCCAGTATCGATCACTTTACTTATTGAAAATGCCTCTACCACCTTATAGTTTCACCTCGAGGCATTAAAACAAAGGAAGTGGCTGAAGAAAAAATGAAAAGTGCGTATACCGTAAGAAAAAAGGAAAAGCATTTTGTGTCTTTATAAGGTTTTTCCAGGTTTTATTTACAGACACTCAACTTTCAGTGACGTAATAAATAAAGGAAAGTTTACAGCTTTTCACATTAGTTTTGCATTTTTTCTGGTAGATGCAACCCCTTCAGAAACGCTGAGCTTCTTGCAAGCATCTTTAGTAGCAAAGTGCATGCGTAGTAGTATGTAAGAATGCAGAAGCTCTGCAGTTGTAATATCCTTGTGTGTGCGGCAGCCAACGCTTGTCTACAGCCAAAAACTCAACCTCGAGCACCCTGGCCTTTCGTACCGCAGGCGTAGCGCACAAGCGAACTTTCAAATACGTAGACGAGCGTGGCTTGAAGGAGCCGTGCCCGGTGGAGACGATACGAGGCGTGAGCCAGCGTAGACCGGTTATGCTGCAAACTGTGCACACGACTAAGCGCAGCCAATGGGCGTAGCGGTGGCAAAGAGAAAAACCAAGAAAACTAGCGCGCTACTGTCAAAACACTAGAGATAGCGCTCGCGTCTGAGATTAAAGCGGCAACGGAAGTGGGGCAGATTCCCGGGAGCAAGTTTTCCAACTGTCCTTATCTAAAAATGTTGGTGGCAACATTGTCACACCGCCATTTTGCGTTTTTCTGTCGTTGCAAAGCTATTTTGTTAAAAGGCTACTTTTTCACATTTTGTTTCAAAATGAGTGGAAGCCGACGGCCATTCACCATCGCCTTCAAGAAAAACGCGACCGAGTACGCGGGAGCTCACAGCAACCTAGCGGCAAGGTGCAAATTTGGAGTATCCGAAAAGAGCATTCAGTACTGGCGGAGGCAGAAGCTGCATATTACAACTTGCAGCAACCAGAAGAAAACATCAATTCGTGGGCGGACCGCAGCGTACCCAGAATTCGAAGGAAAGGTTGCGCTGCGTGCAAGATCGCTGCCTGTGACTGCTGAATGCATCCACATGAATGCGGTAGAGATCGCGCGTGCCTCTAGACTCACGAGGGCGCAATTCAAGGGCTCGCCGTCCTGGGTGTGGCGATTCATGAAGAGGATGGGCTTTGCTCTACGGCACCGTACTTCTGTGTGCCAGAAACAAATACGCGGGTCGATGGGGCGCACGATACTGCTAAAAAATTGGCCGGGTGTACATACGAGCAGCATTTAAATGAAAATAAATACTGTCACCGTTGCGCAACCTGTCGAGTCGCATTTGTTTCTAGGTAAGGGTGTCTTTCGGTACTTTTTCTATTGAAAAATATTTTTTTTTTCATTTTTAGAATTGGTTACACCCGTGTCACACGGGCATTTCGAAGGCCCTCGAACCGATAGCCTATCAACTCAAAGGCGATCGAGCGCTGCTACACGGGCAGTTTCAATGGCCATCGAGTCAATAGTCTATCGAGTCAAAGGAGCAGCGCGGAACTCCATCAAGATTTCGAGGGCCTTCGAGCGCTGCCCAAGGTTGCTAGCGTTTCTTCTAGCGGCGCCAAGCGCACTTTCATACTCGACACATTCACGGTACAAAAGCATGAACAAACATTATTCGCCTAAGATTTAATGCAAGCAGTCTGTACAATAATTTTAAAATTGTATAAGACTGGATTTAAACGCATTAAGCGCACTAATTTTGTGTTGCAATCTTTGCGTTGCTTGCGTACTTAGCGTTGACAACATGGCGGCCCCTTGCCCACCCGCTTCACAGCGATAACAGCTTCGCCGCTAATCCCTCAAAACAATATCGTGTTCTAAGCTGTTGTATTCGCCTTCGATTTGCCCATTCTTACCCTTGCATAAAGTTTAAAGAGACAAATAGCTCTTGCTTTTCAGATATCAAGGCGAATTCCCACGTCTTAAGCCTGGCGAAGCAGCGCTCCGACGCAGTTGGACTGGCTTGGTTTTGGCTTGTCTTGTATTAGAGTGGCTACAGGAGTGTCTGCATCTGTCCGTCGCGTACGTGCAATTAAAAGGGTTTTAAACGACATGCGTGTATGCGTGTATTTCAGCACTTAGTATACATTTATCAAATATTTTTGTTATTTTTGCAAAATCCAAAGTAGCGATTGTGGCGCCACACAAGCTTGGTGTAAGACACGAGAACCATTTCAATGGCCATTGAGGTTTACCGTGTAGCAGCGACACAACTCCTTCGAGTTCGATGGCGACTGAGAATTTCGAAGACTCGCCGTGTGACAGGGGTATTAGTTAGGGGGTCGACCTATATTCCAGTCCAACCTATAGTCCGGTTTTTACGGTAGCTGGAGTAATGTAACAGAACTACAATTCGTAAAACTAGCTTCAGTGCAATCATGCTTTAGCATCAGAGGGCAAGGTTCTGCAAACCAATGACGAGTGAAATCTGCTGCAACCCGCAAGACAGAAGAAAATTTATACCACGCCATGCATGCCCATGCACAGTACTGTAGCAACCGGCAGCAAAAAGCAACTTCAGACAAAATAAAAGTCCGACCAAAACAAGCGTCTCTGTGCGTCCAACACCAAGCACACCTGAGCTACCTGTGCCTTTCCGTTGTTGCATTTCCGGCAAAGAATTGGTTTGGCAACATCTTAATTTCTGCCAAAACCAGCACGACCATGAACTTTTACTGCTAGTCTGGGCATTTTGGCACAGTGTGGCGCGATCTCAACAAATTTCACGACTTTGATACAGAAATATGCAACTGTATCGAAATGACTGTTCTGTCAACCAGTTCAATTCAAAAACCATTGTTCCTGGTGGCTAACCAGATGCGGTCCGGTGTCCCCAAGAGGGATGAGGCAGGCCCACTGCTGTGCTCACCTGAGGATCATGCGCAGCCGGAACATCTCGAGCGAGCGCACGGTCTCCTCCTGGCGGGGCACCATGGCAGCCAGGGAGCGGAGGGCACGCACAATGGCCGCCAGCGCATCGTTCTTGCTCTCGTTCTTGGCCTCCCGCTTGAGCTCCTCGTCGGAGAGGCGCTCCAGGAAAGCCGGCACCATGTGCACAATGGGCATGAGGTAGCGCTCAACCGTGCCAACCGTGAGTAATGAGTGGCACAGGCCAAACGGACGCACCAGCGCTGCAATGACAGCCACCGAGAGCGGTGGCCCAGTCCGGAATCGCTCCAGCAGAATGGAGAAGCCACCCAGGGAGCCAAAGCGGTTGATCAGGTCCACCACCCAGCCCTGTTCACACATACCAAAGGAAGGGGGGGCATACTTTCACACATTTATGCTGTAATGCTTCAGCAGTGATGCAACACGCAACTCCAACACGCGTGCCCCAATGCCTGCAACCTTTATGATGCGGAAGCATTAGATGGCTCATCGACATGAAAACCAGGCATTGCTAACAAAAGTGGCAGCGCTGCAAAACTCACAATTGGTCGAAACAGTGTGACATCATCAAAGGTGGGAAAATATGAAACGTTAACCAGTAATAGTCTGTACTATGTAGTAGTACTTACAACCGCACCAACCATGAAGAAATGAACTAAAATTAGAACAGAACTGGAAGAGAAATGGAACAGATTAGGAAAGCTTTTGCATTACTCGTGCCTAAGTTCCCTAAGTGCTCTCGGTTATTTTCTTTCCTCTGCCTTACCGTCCAGTCTGTCTGGCCCATGCCACCCTGCACCAAGCGTTCATCCGCGTGTTCATTCTCACAACTGCAAGGCACACGGCACCCTCCCATGGTATACAGTGGAATCCACTTATAACGATACCAGATATAATGATATATTGCTTATAACGATCAAATTCTTTACATTTGTCAATTCTCTCATTGCCCCTATGTAAAAATGAACCGTATACAACGATACAATTATTGGCGAAATAACAGATACAGCGATAGGATTCTGGCCCCCGGAAGGTGTTTATGACCATAATTTGCCTGAAACTTGCGGTTAAATCTGTGTGGAAGCATTGCCTACGGCCTTGGGAACCAAGCACTATCAGCTATCATCGTCACAATCGCTGGAGGGAGCAGCTTGCTTTGCTGGTTGCAGCACTTGTGCTTGTGTTTCTTCTGTCATCCGTGCATTATTTTTTTGTGCTGCAAATTTCCTCTTCTATGAAGGGTGAAAAGTTAAGTCAAGAAGGCGCAAGGTGATATCTCGGAACCCCTCCCCCTTGCCCCATTTTTGTTGTTGAGATGGTTGAGAATTTACTTTTTTTTTAAGCACTAGCTTTTCTTGATGATTTGCCCCATTTCACGCCGTTGCTCTGTTTCACGCCATGCGGGGCGCAGACCTTGCAGCGCGCCAAGAAGCTACAGTAAAAGCTCAATAATTCGAACTTCAAGGGCCATAAAAAAAATGTTCAAATATCGAATTACCCTGGAAAGACTAACAAGAACTGTTTGAATCATGGTAAAATTATTTGGTAAACGACTGGGAAATGGTTGCTTTGAGATGAGAATGACAATCACTACTTTTAGCAGTGCAGCCCGATCGTTACTGCATCGCACACTTCACAAGCAACAGCATTGCATGTGAGGAAGCTTCACTGCACATATTTCGAATGGCACATGATGAGTGTGCTGTTCCGGTGCACTGGAAGAGCGGAAGAACCACGCAGATGGAAACTCTCAGCGGCACCGAAACGTTGATAAAAAAAAAAGAGACAGAAAAGACTAGTGAGACATGCCAATCAGCACCCGAACAGCGTGTTAGCCGCTAGGCTTGGTTGGCTGGCTGATGCGGGCTGATGCAAAGCTCAGAAAAGTGAAAACGAAACTATGCTGTGTGACTGCTGTTAAGAGACAGGGCCATCAGTTCTTTGACACACCTGCCATTTAGCACATGTCAAAGGTCGATGAGCCACTCTGCAGCATCACCATCATCAACTTTTTCCTCCGCCGCAAGTTCCCGCCGGCTACCGCTATCCATATCGGGATCAGTATCACCAGCTCCAGCGTTTTGTGGCAGTCAAAGGCACGGTAGTTGTGGTTCACCGTAATTGTGGCTCTCGCGTGCTGCTGCCGAGCGTTGTAGTTTTAGCAGTTTTAACACGATGGGCAAGCACCTTAATAGCTACAAGGCTGGGAGTTTTTGTGGCAGGAACAGCGCAGCACGAGACAAAGAAGGGACAGGCGGGACACGACGCAAAGGGACAGGCGGGACACAACGCGTCGTGTCCCGCCTGTCTCTTCTTTGTCTCGTGCTGCGCTGTTCCTGCCACAAGAGCATGCACCAACCAGCCGAACTTTTCACCTTGCTGGGAGTCTGCTGTTGAACACGGCAAGAGCGTGGCGGGCAAGAAATTCGACGTGGCCGAGAAGTGTGCGTCCGACAATGCTGCAACCAAAAGGGCGCATTGGGGAACACAAGCTGCAAAAAATGTGCCTTCCGAGGCAAGCCCTGCAAGTTTTCCAAACTGGAAGAAGAGCTGCTCTGCTGTGTGATGGAAGTGCGGAACAATGGCTACGCATTGACAGCGGACGTGCTGCGCGACTTCTGGTGGGATGAGCGTGCACCAGAGCACTGCACCAGCTTGGAGTCTGAATACACACCCCGAGTGGTGATTGAATGTAGAATAAACACCGCTGGCTTCCTGATTGGTGTGTTTTTAGTTTAAAAAAACATTTTTTTTCGCAAATCGCGTGTATGGGCAAAAATTGGCCCGCAAATCTAGAAAAAAAAAGTGCGGCCCTTACACCCGTTTATACGGTATTTGGACGATCACTCGCAGCACTGCTCATACCTGGAAGCGGCCTCCCTTTAGGAGCCCATTCGAAATAACCACTGTGAGAACCACAGCATCCGAATTAGCAAGCATGCGACGCCCTTGACTTATATGGGTGTTTACCAGGATCGCGCCGGCAGTTAGAATAATCGGGATAACAAAGTTCGCATTAATGACCTTTTACTGTGTTTGCATTGTAAAAATGCAATGCAAGTTAAACAGACAAGCAGAAGGTTGAACATAACATGGAAGCTCCAGGTCCATGGAAGCAATGCCTGAAAAACACATTTTCATTCCATCAGAACAATTTGCAGCAAGCAAACTCTAGTCCTATTGAAAAGCTGCTGGTTCCTGTTAAAGGTCTGAAAAATTGAATAAGTCTGATTTTTATGAGTACAAGAAACTGGGCTGCATAGGTAAAAGGATAAATGCATTAATAATCACCTGGCATTTAGAAGATCAAAAAACTATTTCGGCAATACCTTTGTATTACTGCGACTATGCCGACTATGTGGTACTGTCACCAGTTTCCAAACTGTCAGCCGTGTTACTTCACGGTCCCATTACACACACTCAAGGCACAATCCTAAGAAAATAAGCCAGTGCACACCTTGGGTGTCCTGGTGTCAGTGGGGCGGGCATATATCTCGTCGTCAGGAATCTGAGAGCCTGGAGGAACAGTGTCCGAGGGACGCGTGCCGTTGTACGAGTGGAACCTGCAACACCACCACACAGACAGGTCAGCTGCTGCTGGCAACCGACATGGCTGAGAATCACCGCATTTGGATGATAACACAATCCTCTATTAGCGAAGTATTTTAGTTTTTACAACTTTGTGTCACTAAAACACCATGTATTTTTTTTGCTTCAATATAGAGAAGCAAATTTCGCCCCACTTTCAATGTTTTGCAACTTTGCATCCATACATCATGTATTTCTAACTTCAATATAAAAAAAAGTAAATTTTGATACACCTTCAACGTAACAACATTTCACTGCTGTCAAAAAAAAAACCTGACTGAAAATTGTACCTTGCACTCGAGTGCTTCATTGGCAGACGGAAAGCAAATAGGCAGATGGAAATGCCATGGTCAGAGCGGCGAGGACACCATCTGCCAAGCCATCTTGGAGAGTACGGGCGTAGGCATGTGCAATGGAACAGCCAGCCAGGCTAGCCCAAAGCTTTCGCTGTCTTGCACAAAGTGAAGAGCCAATGTGGTGCGCTGCATGCGCTGAAAGGTAGCACGCTGCATTTTTACCATGTCTGTTAATTCCCGAAGCTCAATAAAAAATTGGCAGACGATCTCATTCTGACTGATGCAGCAGCAGAGTCTGTGCAAGCAGTGCGATAGACTCATGTTGACTTTTGCCAAACCCATGCACTTGGTGGCACGGTCACCATCCTCCTCTCCACTCTACTTCTCTCCATGCTTTCCTCCTATCTACCATACTTAGATGATTGTAAGTTGGCCTATTATTTTTTAATTTGAAAATCTGAAGTGGAGGAGTCGACTTACCATTGAAACAAAAGCATGGCACCATAAATAAAGGTGAGATAAACGAGATATCGGGGATGCTACAGTGTGGTTGCAATTTTATGTTTGCTCTACGACTCTACCCAGGAGCATCTGGCTATTCTGTGCACTTTATCGAACGCATTTTTCTTTTTTTATTTACTTACAACTGCGCACTCAGCACTCAAAAAAGTGTTGACAGTTGATGGAAGGGCCGCTGTTCCAATTGTGGCGGCACCACCACTCGGAATGGTAGCACTTCCGGGGAGTGTCAGTAGCTGATGGAAGAGTCAGCGACGCTCACGCATAGTTTCTCTGTGGCTTTGTTTGACGCGTTTGATGACTGCCACCAATATTTTACCACTTTTCAATGAAGTGCTTTGTCAATAGTAATTTGTGCTCTTTGTCCGGTAAGCGTTCATAATTACATTCAAGATGGCTGTACTTCTTCATGCCGAAGAAACGAACAACTGTATACCTGATGTAACGAGCATGTATACCTGATGACTGGAAGGTTGGGAAGGTGATTCCCTTGCATAAATCTGGTGATCAACATTCCCCGCATAATTACCGACCCATCTCACTTACCAGCATTCCGTGTAAAATCATAGAGCATGTTATTTACTCTCACCTTGCATCGTTCCTTGATTCTAATGCCTTTTTTACGGACAGTCAACATCGATTTCGGAAGTGGTTTTCTTGCGAAACACAGCTTTTAACCTTCACACATGATCTAAACTCATTCCTCGACAGGGGTTCCGTTGTCGACTGCATATTCCTCGATTTCTCAAAGGCGTTTGACAAGGTCTCTCATCAACTGCTTTTTTTTTAAACTTAGTAAACTTAACCTCGACCCTAACGTTCTTAGGTGGCTGCATTCGTTTCTCACTAATCGTTCACAATTTGTCACCGCTAATAATGTTTCTTCCTTCACTTCTCGAGTTGGATCTGGAGTACCACAAGGCTCTGTTCTAGGGCCTCTGCTTTTTCTTATATATATCAATGACTTACCTGACAATCTATGTTCAACAATAAATCTTTTTGCTGATGACTGCGTCATATACCGCGAAATTAACAGTGACTCTGATATAGCTCTTCTTCAATCGGATATTGATCATGCTCTTGAATGGACTAACAAATGGAACATGGAACTAAACATAAAAAAGTGCAAGTACATGCGGGTTTCTCGTCGTAACACCACATTGCCTTCATATCGTCTTAATAATTGCAGCATTGAGCCTGTGCCTTTTTACAAATACTTAGGTGTCTTCATTTCCCATAATCTTCCTTGGAAAGTACACATAGACTATGCAAGCAATAACGCTAACCGCATGCTGGGCTACATACGCCATAACTTTAATCTTTCTTATAGCTCCGTAAAACTGCTTCTCTACAAGTCGTTGGTTCGTAGTAAACTAGAATATGCTGCATCTATCTGAGACCCCTATCAAGAGACACTAATATACCAACTCGAATCTATACAGAACCGTGCGGCCCGTTTCATTCTCTCGAATTAACACCGTAACTCTAGTGTCAGTGCCATGAAATCAAGCTTATCACTCCCACTACTGTCGCAACGTAGAAATATATCCCGCCTTTGTCTATTCCATAAGATTTACTACGATAACCCGATCCTTAAGAGAAAATTTATAACGCCACCTTGCTACGTTTCAGCTCGGATCGATCATCGTCATAAAGTTGGTATTCTTTCATGCCAAACAAACCACTTTTACAACTCATTCATCCCCAGCACATCGGCAAAATGGAATCACCTTCCCCGATCGGTCGTCGAAATAAGTGACCATTCTGTGTTTAAATTGGCTTTAACTAACTTGATGGTAGCATAGTACATGCAATTCTTGCGCCCTGCCGTTTATTCTTTTCAGCTTATGTGGTAGTTAAAACAGACCTGGACTGCGTGGTATGCTTGTTTGCGTGGTATGCTTACTTTTATGCTTACCTTTATTCTTTGCTCATAATTTCGTGTTAAATGACTGTTAATTTGTTTGTATTTGCTGTAACCTACTGATTTGCGCGAGCCATATTCTTGTTCACATTTTTGTGTTACTTGGGACTGCTGTTCCTTTGCTATTTTGTCTATTGTACCCCACTCCCCTCTGTAATGCCCTCGGGCACTGAGGGTACTGAAATAAAATAAAATAAAATAAAACTGCGCACGGAACGCAAGTTCGACGTCTCAGAACGAGTGATACAGGCGGGTGTGGCGGCTGCAGCGAGGCAAAATTTTCAGCTGTTCCACACGATGTCGTGAAGCAGTTGTTTTGCGAAGTGTGGAATTTCAAGGGACATATGACATGCTGTGGCTGTTTGCGAAGTGGGGGATTTCGCAGGACGACACTGTTAGAAAGACATGCTGTGGGGCCGCAGCAGCGACGATGAAGGCAGTGCTAGTGAGGACGATGGCATAGGTGTTGATGAATAGTCCCGTGGCTACCGTAAAAACCAGAATATAGGTTGAAGTTTTGTTCAAAAAACCATGGCGAGAAGTCAACCCCCGTCTTATATACCAGGCATTGGCGGAAAAACTACGGAAGTCTTGCAACAATGGGCGGCTGAAGTCAACAGTCTTTATCACTATCGCCATCAACAGCAGTGCGGCGTGACGACGTTGTCGCACCACCATTTTGCGTTTCCGTTGTTTGGTTAAAGGCTGCGATTTCACATTTTGTTTCAAAATGAGTGGAAGCCGGTGGCAATTTTCTCCGTCGCCTTCAAGAAAAGCACGATTGAGTACGCGGAAGCTCACGGCAACATGGCGGCACAGCGCGAATTGGGAGTATCCGAAAAGAGAATTCAGTACTGGCGGAGGCAGAAGCTGCGTATTACAAATTGCAGTAACCAGAAGAAAACATCAATTCATGGGCGGACCGCAGCATATCCAGAAATGGAAGGAAAGGTTGCGCTGCGTGCAAGGTCACTGGCTGCGACTGCATCCACGTGAAAGCAGTAGAGATCGCGCCTACCTCTAGACTCACGAGGGCGCAATTCAAGGGCTCGCCATCCTGGGTGCGGCAATTCATGAAGAGGAAGGGCTTTGCTCTACGGCACCGTACTTCTGTGTGCCCGAAACAAACACACGGGTCAATGGGCGCGCGGTACTGTTAAAAAATTGGCCAGGTGTATATACGAGAAGCATTTAAATGAAAATAAATGCTGTCACCACTGTGCAAACTGTCGAGTCGCATTTGTTTCAAGGTAAGGGTGTCTTTTGGTACTTTTTCCATTGAAAAAGATTTTTTTCATTTCTAGAATTGGTTAGTTGGGGGGTCGACCTATATTCCGGTCTGACCTATAGTCCGGTTTTTACGGTAATACATTTTTGCTTTGGAAATGAGCTCGCGGGCATGCCCGCACGGCTGCCAATAATGGCTGACGATAAGCGGTGGAGGCCAGATAACGCGATAACTCAAAGGCGAAACTTAAGCGACCTCCAAGTTTGTTTGTTTTTTCCTGACATACGATAAGGGGTAAGTCAATTGCGCAAATATGGTACATTCCTTACCAGGTTTGTTTCCACTCTGTCAACAACCAGCTATGCAGTAGCGACAGCCCCAACGCAACATTCTGTTGAGTGCCTCAGACCATCTTAATACGTGGCAGGTACCACAGGCAGAATGCATTTCATCTTTTACCAGTACTATTACTATTAAAATGAACAGGCAAATTATATGCCGAGCAGCTTATTAAAGCCCAGGCATAAAAAACTATCTCCTTTGCGTCAGTTGCTCGCACAGCTAAACATCTCTGCTCCTGCGGCCGAGTCAAGAAGAAGGCTCACTTGTTGTGAGGGTTGAGCACCATGGCCAGGAGCTCGAGTAGAGGGAACCAGTCCTGGTGCAGCTTGGTGACGCACAGTTCAACCAGCCGTTCACAGTTCTTCATGATGCAGCGCTGCAGCCAAAGAGGAGGAGAAAGCATATGCCTCATTCCACATGGTCACACCTCTCCGAGATGCTCAGCTATTCGTCACTTGAGGACTTAATTACACCGATGCATACACAACTTGCAGTTGTTGTAAATAAAATTTTACATTCCCAAATCAAGTAGATTAATGTCAATGGAGATTTCAGGATAAAATTTTGAGAGCAGTTCTAGTGTCGTAATGACCACACAAATGAGCTCTTCCTCGATACACAGTAAAACCTCGATAATTCGAACTCTGTTCATTCAAAATCCCGGATAATTCAAAGAATTTCTTCGGTCCCGTACTTTCTAATGCAAATTTGACTGGATAATTCAAGTGGCGACCTGCACCAGCCCAGTTAATTTGAAGATCTGGCGTGCTACGTGGGCATCCCCGATCCCGATTTTGCCACAAACCGGCGAAGCGACGGCCTCCAGGAGCTGCGAGCCAGCGCCACAGGGTGATACCGGTGTTTGAAACGCAAAGTACCATAGCGCCAATACTCCCAGCACAAGAACCAGCCCATGGCATGGCTTGTGGACCGCCGAAACGCGCGCCTGCGCTTGTCCAGCGACACGATCCTAGCTCCGCATGTAGTCGACTTGTCGCAAAATAACAATGGGTTGGCCTGAGGATTTTTTGGACGAGCAGCGGGTAGTGCGTGCCCCGTGCCAGCATCCATTTACAGCAGAATGCGCAGGACTCCAGGCATAAAAAAGTCATTAATTTGCTTGCAAATCAGTGCTACTAAAGAACATTTGAATTACGCGCCATCTATGTGGTTCGTCTGCACCGGCGGTCAATTTCTCAGACAAGTGATCAGTAGCGCGAGAGCGAACTTCCGATAATCTCCGAGGCATGTTTCACACTGGGATCCGAAACTGCAGGACTGTTTGCAGTGTGGTTTGCCGTTATAGTGAGTTGGACCGCACAGGATCGAGAGTCATTTTTTCGCTTTTGATCTCAACTGGCATCAGACTGCTGTCCTTGTGATTGCATCGTTAAGCGTTTATTGCTTTGAGTTGTGCACGCGTCGTGATTCCATCCCACGGGAAACTAGAAAACAAAGTGCGGTGGCAGGACGATGCAGGAGAAGAGACGGGGAGGTGGTTGCATGTATTTGATACTTGCATTTCGAGTCAACTTTTTTTTTTTTTTTGGCCAGCTGGGAAAATGTGTTGGGGGGTAGACTTTCATGCGGCAGTATATGGCAGTCGTAGAGTCTGTTCAATCCGTTTCCGCAACGAAATTTTTGGCCTAGCTCCCATATTTTGCTGTGCTCAGTTAACTCGAAAACATGGTTAATTGAAACATTTTTCATGATTCCAATGACTTCGAACTAACGAGGTTTTACTGCAGTGTGAACGAAAGAAACATCCCTGAAGCGGCACCGTGGTATAAACACATGGCATCCAATGTTTACGAGTCAGCAAAGTGGCTCGTGTTTCGCAGGTTCAGGCAACTGTGTGCCCACATGATGTGAGCCACACAAATATACTTGTGAAGATGGTGGGAAGTCACCCTTAAGGAAACAAAGCAATGAAGCTTCCTGATTCGTACCGCATTAATTCTAATATCCGGATAATCCGAACTGCCAGCGTAGTCCTGGCCATGTAAGTCTAAGGCGTTGCACGCTCGCTAATGTGGGCACTACGGGTCTTGCACTGGCTCATTCGAATGAGCTTCTGAGGGGAGGGCATGCCCAGTGCAGCCAGCAATCACCCAAATAACCTTACTCAAACCTGAACTTCATGCTGCAGAGCCGCTCACGCACCTCTCACATGCGAGCAATGGTCAGCTCCCCGACAAATGAACAGGCCGGTCCCTACGAACACTCACCCTGCATAGTTTCGGTTTCACTTTTCAGAGCTCCACGCCAGCCCGCACAAGCCAGCCAACCAAGCCCAGTTACGCGCCGTTTGGGCACTGATTGGAGCATCTCAATAGTATTTTCTATCCCCCCTCCCCCCCTTTTTTTTCCTCGCCGACTGGATGCCACTGAACGTTTCCATCCGCATGGTTCTTTCGTTCTTCCAGTGTGACGAAACTGCGCGCTTACCACGTGCCATTTGCAATTCATGCAGTGAAACCTCCTTACATGCAATGCTACCACTTATAAGGTGTGTGACACAGATGCAGTGGAGCTCCATCGCTGAAAGTAGTCGTTTTTATGCCGCTCTCATCTCAACAGCAAGCAACAACTTCCCAGTGTTTCGCCAAATAAATTTACCAAGATACAAGCGGTTCTTGTTACTTTTTTCAGAGTCATTCAATAATTCGAGGTTTTGGATAATTCTAACATTTTTTTTTCAGTCACTTGAAGTTTGTATCAACAAGCTTTTACTGTTATTCACTTAGAGCACTACACATCTGCCATGCCGCCCCAGGGTGCCACTGAAGGCTGTTCTCTTGTAGTGTTCAGCTACATCTCACCACAACTGCCGAAGAAAAGACTTTTCCCGACATAACTTACATGGATCTCGAACTTCCAGCCACTGACCGCTTCGTCGGTGAGAATCTTGGTGAATGAGATGGTGAGCCCTTCCCGAAAAAATCGCTGGCATGGCTCACTGTTTACATCGCGCCCTGCAAGCAATGCAGTGCACACACATCACACGCTGAACAGCCCTGTATATTCCCAACAACCATCACAGGAAACTACAAACACCGTCCCTGAAGAGAACATGTGAAAAGGAAGAAGACACACACACAAGCACTTGTAAGATTCACAACTTCACAAGAGGTCCTTCTGCACCCCTTGTGATGTTGAGAACCACGGCTAAGAATGATAGCTGACAGCCACTGTTGAGTTGAGAACCAGTGTTTTTACCATTTCTCATATAGTATATCAACGGCCGAGAATCCTGCAGTAGGACTACTGGCTCGAAAGGTTTCAAAACGTCACAGCAACATGACTTTTCAGAGACTGCAGTAAACATGAAACAGAAAACGAGCCACTTCACTCAGGCACAATTTCGAGGAGCATTGCAGTTTCATTTCTAAGATAGGCATGCCTTGAACTGCTTCATCAGTGATACGGATATACTGTCGCCAGAACTGTGTCCAGAGTTTTTATTCGTCACTGCCCTGTCCAAACCTACGCATACCTTATAACCATAGAAGGTATGAAGGCTGTGCAATAAAATGGTATAGGATTCCCGTCGTTCTGGTAAGAATAGGTGTAATTCACACAATTTTTTATGAAAATAGATTGAATTTCTGTGTGCTAAAATTGTCTCCAAGCTTAGGTGCTTCTGGTGTCACTGGAAAGTAGATAAGGAGAGAAACTGAATGGTACAGGTTTCATATCGATACAACAATATCTGGCAATATGTAAACAATTTGAGAACCACTGCAGCAGCCATCCATCAAAAGCGTGCTCTACAGCCGGCGCTGTCAAAGGAAACAGGTCAAGCATGGTGAGATTCTTTCCGAGGGCTCAAACAAAACTACACTGTTTTGCCAGTGTGCTGCCTTCAAGGCATGCCTGCCGCAGTTCCATTCAACACAATCAAGGAAACACAGCAACTTTCTGTTCTGTCTGCTCCACCACCAACAGGGGAGGCAGGGTGAGAGAGATCACCAAGAGGTGGACCCACCCTGCCTGCAGAGGCGGATGGCAGCCTCGAGCAGCACCTCCAGCTCTCCTTTGGCCAGCACAGGCACCACCCAGCGTGGCCGGTTGATCATCTCGTCAAGGCGCACCAGCTCTGCCAAGGGGAACTCCTCCTCTTCAACCACCAGTGGCTGCTGCTGTTCCTCGGACACCACTGTTGGGAGTGGCTCAGCGAGGAGGGGGCCACCGCTTTCCTCAACATGCTGCTGCTGCTGTTGCTGAGGCTGCTGCTGCTGCTGCTGCTGCTGCTGCTCCTCCTACGAGGTGCCACAGCAAAGATCCCCACATGCAAAATAAGCTAGAGAATAAACCCCACTGTACCCTTCTATACACTATTTTGTACAAAGCAGTCAACTCTGCCAAAGCTAGTGCGCCAGCTCGCACAGGCCAAGATTACACCCAAAAAGTAGTATGCCATACAGCCAAAGTGAACACAGGCATATTTCACTGCGACAAATCTCAATTACCGTGATTGGCAACCTCCAGCACTTCATTTTACCTCTTGGCACATTTTCATCCAACTCATCGAGACTTCGAGAAGTCAGATTGACATGCAGCGGTACGATACGCAGCTGGTAAGGTGAATCACTCAGACTACATCCACATCTAAAAAGTAGGCATGTACAAATCGTAGCCGTTTTTTGGCTCGAAGCGAATTCAAAGTGAATAATTTTCTTTGAATAATTTCAAAGCGAATATTTTGAATACTTATGGCACAAAAAAACGTTGAACGGCACAATGGGCATTTTCGAAATCATGTATTTTTTAACCGACAAGGGTATTACGTGAAAAAGAGAGAGAATGCATTGAAGCTTTGTCACACTCATTGCAGCTATGTCAACTTTCTGCAAAAATGGCCATCAAAAATTGGTGCAGCCAACCTATATGCTGTGCCGATGTATCTGTGCGGTGCGAGACTTACCGTATAAACGCATGTAAGGGCCGCCCCTGTGTATGGGCTGCACCCTGTTTTCCGGAAGGAAATATTTTTAAAAAATAATATCCGTGTAAGGGCTGCACCAAAACTTTCCACAACCCACACGGGAATAGCCTTCGAAATGCATGCGCCATTGCCTCCGCGATCAGCTCCGACTGTCAGCAACGGTGCGCTTCATCGCGGAGGCGACGCATGATACACACACGAGCTTCCATGTGCCGCCCACAGATGGCGCCCGAGGCCACGACTCGTCATCATCATTGTCAACTTTTTCCTCCGCCGCAAGCACCTGTTATCCATATCAGTATCAGTACCACGAATTCCAGCCTTTTGTGGCTGTCAAAGGCACAACTTCCGTGCCTTTCCACCAACTAGCCCCCATTGCTGCCTTGAATGTTTTTAAGCCAGTCCCAGTGGTGAGCACCCCGGCCCCTCTTCCCTCTGCTTGTAAATCTACCACTAGTACCACAAAGAGCATCAAAATGCTCCTGAAATGCAGTGTGAGCCTTGTTTTCTACACATGCCTTCTCAAGGCTATAAGAACCACAACCAGCAGGTCCTTCCATTACCAATTTACTCCAATATCTGTCCCAATGTGATGCAAACAGTTGCCCATAGAACCAACAGTGCCCTGTTTAAGATTTCTGCAAGTCAAAAGCAATACGAGCAAGGAGACACCTAATGCAACACTAGATGTAGAACAGAAAATTGGCAAGTTGCAAAGCATTCACGTTCTCACGAGCACGAATGACAAAGAAGTAGGAAGGAAGGACCACAAAACATGAGCATTGTGCCCATTCCACTGGTGCTCCTCACCTCTTGGTTGGTGGCGGGGGGCGGGTCCTGGTCCCCCCCGCCACCACCTAGGGGGTTGCCTCGGGCAGTCATAGCCGCGGCGGGTGCCCCATCTGGCTGCACCAAGGGGGGGGACGGCTGCCCACCTCTGTACAAACAAAAACATTTCGCACACATTCACCACAACAGCGGTGGCAGAGACAAACCACAGATGGCGACACCACAAATTTGACCCTGGAACGGGAAGCTGGGCCAGCTTCATATCTTGTTTACCCTTTCTGACACTGTACACTATTGTGTACAAAAGCAAACGCAGCTTTTTCCGACTGCGCGCTACTCCTACCAGTGATTTCTATGTCCCAGATAAATCAGCACTCTTTTTATCTCAGTTGGGGTGCTTTTTTATCTGATCTAGCAAACACAGTAAATACCCCACATTGGCACGAATATGTCGACCTTTTTTTTTTTTTTCAGAACTGACGATCTGAAATTTGTGGTAGGGGTGTCAACCTATATGCAGAGCCGACCTATTTGCGGGACCTATTTGCGGGACCTAAGGCAGTTTAGGCCTCACTGCGAACAGGCCGCGCCCCACGCCAGTGTTCTGCACCAGTGCCCCTTCTCGGAAGGAAGCATGGATGGAGCCCCATGGGTTGTTAAATGACATGCAAATTGACTTCACAAGCAAATATTCGAACTGTGCTCCGTTCACTAATCTCCCTCATGCTGATGGTGACTTTCCCAGACGAGTGGTACGTAGTGTGCATCCGGAGAGTGCATTATGCCCAAATCCAAAAACAAAAAACCGTTAGCAGTTTGGTTTGCTGCTTACCGCGCCAGTCAGGACGCGTGCGAGTACAGAAAGCATGAAAGGTGCACCGTTTTATCGAAATTTGGTAGCCACTAGCCAGACTACTGGCCTTGCAATTGTGTCATTACGCTTCTTTTTTTGCTTTGACCTACGCACGAGCCGTGATTCTATCTCACAAAAACCTAAACAACAAAGGGTGCGCTACAGACATACATCATCCCCCTCCTTTCACTAGCCAGAAAGGAGGCAGTGGGGGCATCAGCTCACATTTGGAATCGATTTTATTCCCATATACAGCAATATTTGTCATAACAACAGTGAGCTTGATGACAAGTCAGCTGACACAAACAGGTAAACGAATTTGATAACCCGTAATCGTATCAGTTTACTCAGTGCTTCTACCATCGCAAGCACCTTTAGAAAAAAAAAGAAAAAGTGATTGATCGATTTCTCTATGGCTACATGACTAACCTTAGTGATTTCGAACTGCTGTGATGCTTTGGATACAGGTTTGTACATACCTCTAAAAATAGTGTCTTGTGCAGCAAAAACGACTGGTTATAATCTTTTCAAATCTGCCCTCCCAAGAGCTGCCATACTGCCACTGGGCTGTGGCAGCAGCTTACTGGGCATGTATAGCATGGCCCAAAATGCACATGTGTTCAGTCCAGCTATGAGTGAAAAGGTCTATTAATGTAGGACTGCATAAACAACTATTTCAATGCAAATCGCATGCCAACGACATAAGTACTAGTCCCCTTGGCTAACTGACCTGACACAATAACTCTGGCAGCCCAGACAGAAAGGGATAAAAAACACCTAGGAGAGCAGAAAGTTGGGCGAGTTGGTTGAAATGCATACTGAAGAAGTTGGCGCGGAAAAACGAGGACAAGCGAGACAAACAAAGACGAGCGCTACTCACAACTGAAGGTTTATTCCAGACAATGCTCGAATAAATAGTGAAACCAACAAGAACAAAAACAAACAAACGTCATGAACACCACAAGTTACCCCGTGAATCCCAATGATTTGGTTAGGAACAGATACTCCCTATCAGAGAAGCGGACGGAAGTCTGACTAATGCACTTATCGCCACTGATGCGCATATGAAAGGCTTCCATGAGCTCCCGCGTGAGTTGCTCCCTGTGCCTGAATAGGATGGTCGTTTTTTCAAAAAGCGGTTTACACTGGATTTTCTTTTCCTTGTCGTTTGTAATGCACGTGCGGCAATGTTTAGGGAGGTTATCAAGAGAATCTCCCCCAAGCAATCTTCAGTGCTCTCCTAATCTCTCGTTGACGCATCGTCCAGTTTGGCCGATGTATAGAGCGCCACACGACAACGGCAATCTGTACACAACCCCCCTGGCACAGGTAACGAACGGGGCTTTGTGTTTGATGTTGCATTCATTTCTTGTTTTTCTTGTTTTTCGTACCGTTCTTTCGCCTCCTTCTTCCATCCGTTTGTGCACCTGTGAACAGATTGCTCCCAACTTCCGAGGGGCGGAAAACACAATCAGAATTTGATAACGCCCTGCAACATTTTTCAGTCCATGCGCCAATCTGTGCACATATGGTATGACTGCAAAATTTTTTTGACGCTCTTTTTCCCGGAGTTTAGGTCGCGACCCATCCTTGACCCACCTTACCAATCTTCCACTAGCTTCCACAATTATATGCTGAGGGTACCCGCTTTCTTTCAGCCTCTTCACCTGGAACTCGACGCTTTCCTTGATAGCATGTGAGCAAGACTTGGTGATGGCCGCTTTTAGACAGGAAGTGACTATCCCGTTCTTTATGACTTTGGAGTGACCGGATGAATAATCAAGCAACGCTTTTTTGGCCCTAGGGTGGTATGCCCAACAAACATGTTTGGGGCGAAAATGCAAAGACAGGTCTAGGAACTGGAGCCTTCCATCTCTTGGTACTTCTACTGTGAAATTGAGACCAGGGCCGCACTCCTTAAAAAGTTTAAGCACATTGACGACGGTGCGTTGCAGGTTGGATTCAGAAGACAACACTAAGTAGTCATCAACATACCTACATGCCTTCCAAATTATCCCTCCTGATTTCTTTTCTATGGCTCTGTCCACCTTAGCCAGAAAAATGTTGCTAAGGATGGGGGCTATGCGAGACCCGATACAAACACCAGTTCCGTCCGCTTCTCTGATAGGGAGTATCTGTTCCTAACCAAATCATTGGGATTCACGGGGTAACTTGTGGTGTTCATGACGTTTGTTTGTTTTTGTTCTTGTTGGTTTCACTATTTATTCGAGCATTGTCTGGAATAAACCTTCAGTTGTGAGTAGCGCTCGTCTTTGTTTGTCTCGCTTGTCCTCGTTTTTCCGCGCCAACTTCTTCAGTATAAAAAACACCAGTGCCTGATCTCCCAAAGCCCTAGCAGAGTCCTGGCACAACATATGCACACACTATGAACCCACAACCATGCAAAGTGAATTCGCTACCTCAAGAACAAAAGCCGCCACCGAACTCAACCAAGCTGGATTCCAAGCCAGCAGCTCAAGTTTTAGCCTATGATTGCGTCAAAGTTCGAGTTTTGCACAGTTGCATGCCAGGAGCTTATGCGCATGCACTGTAAACACATTCTGTTAACAATCACATGAAGACTAGCCCACTATTCGTTCGTACTGTAACAACGAAGAAGTGTCCGCGCGGCAGCCGGACTGCTCTCAGCGGGCGCGTGCTTTGTGTTGATGCTGCTGGAACTGCTGACTGTCTGTGAACGCCGTTCTGCACTTTGTGCTTTGTGCCGTGCTGCGCTTTGTGCCCAAAAAACCCATTGTAAGTGGTGGAGGTGCTTTTTTCTTTCATGTTGCTGTGCTTCCACTCCGCTTGAACCATCCACGCCTCGACAATTGCTATTAACAACGCATACCGTTAAAAAGTAAATACACGTCTCTTTGTAGGGAGTAAAAACTTGTTTCTCAATCTTGAGCGGGAGGGCCACGGCAATCGCACAAGCACTGTGAAAAATGGCCAGTGGCCACACAAGCATCGGACCCTAACCTTAACAGCTTCTTTTCACTGCAGAATTACCTCAAGTGCTGGACATTTCATTTCTGCAGCAATCAAAAACATCTGGTTTTCCACAGCCCTCTGTTAAATCTCTGAAAGATTTTCCTCATGCCACCTATTCGAAGTGCCACTGTCATTGTAAGAATGAACACTAAGGGCGATAGCAAATCTCAGTTAAAGGGACACTGAGGAGAACCCTATCAAAATTTTTTTGTTTGCAATATCTGATAGTTCGGCATTTCATGGCTTTGTTGACGCTTGTCCGGGAGCGAAAGATGCATTTATTTCAAAGAAATTTGGATACGAAGTTGAAAAATTTTTTCCCGCCGCTCCGATTCAAACTCGAGAACTCTTATGACGACACGGAGAACTCTTATGATGACACAGAACGGAGTGACATAAAACGTGATGTAAACGGAAACTCCGTGATTTCTGGCGGCTAGCGGTGCGGTCTAGCAGCTGCCGAAATGAAAGCTACCACCGCCGCACGTTGAAGGCATCTATCGGGGGTCGCCACCGTCGGTTCGTTTACGTTTGCACCGGCGTCTTGCCAGCGTTACGATGGATCCCGTTCCCGAACCCGACGACGTAGTTCTGGCAAAAACTCTGGCCTGCATTTCAGCGACCTCAGCCCCAGAGAGCGTGCGATGCTTTTGAGGGAGCACGGTTAGGTTAGGCGCCGGCGGGTGGTTTCCCCCTTCCTCAGAGAGCAGCCGTTGCAAACTAAATATCATAACCACAGTGCGGGGAGTTGCGAGGGGTGCGTTGCGCCCATCGGAGGCTGGCCGGGGCTTTGGGGCCAATGGATTGTGATTCCTTGAACGGAGCGGTTGCACGGCGCAGCAGGCAGCGTCGAGGTCTCCTACGGTTGCAAGGGCCAAGTTATTTATTTTTTTGCCACAAAAAACAAATGGGTGCTCGAGGGCGGTCGCGTTTAAAGTCGGCGGCTTGAAACCAAAGCCGGCGCAAGACGCTTCAACGGCTTCCGCTAGGTCCAACGGGTCCACCGGATCTGGCTCTCTCGCCAACTTGCATGTGCCTTCAGATATGCACTGTGAATGGATTAAAATAGCCGAGCTCGAAAAGAACAGCTCCGCCGAACTGCCGCAGCTATTGAATATAACGCGCATCTCGCTGCGGAGCCAAATCAGTCTGGCCGGGCCGGCGGCAGCTGGCGCACTCGGCGCGAAATAGATACATGCTCTAATCTCCCCGCAATGCAGTCAGAGTGCGCCGAAGAAACCGAACGCGTCGGCAGTCAAGCGCAGTTGGTGTATAGAGGGGGTCTTGCTTTGACCAACATGACTTCGCCGTGCAGGGCGCGCGCGCCTTAACAGAGCCTGCGGTTAACCGCTAACCAACGTATCCAGCGGTGGCATCCATGGGAGCCACTGAAACCCCCCCGCCCACTCACTAAATAAAAGAAAAGAAGTCCGGTGCCGAGGTTCGGAATCGAACTAAGGCCTTCGGCGTACAAGAAGGAGACGCTACCGCTCCGCCACGACGGCTCAAGGTACAGCCATCAATAAAGGCGCATCTAGTGAATGCACTCTTCTGATGCAGAAATCTCCGCGCTTTCGCTAGGTATATCCTGGCTTCACAGAGCTAGGCCATCAGCAATTTTCCTTAACTGCCTTGTACCTTGTCTCCCGTCCCTAATAAACGATTTCCGTTAAGTAGTTTGAAGTTGACTGGCACAGCCGGGAATGTTTCGCCGGGCAAGCGTGCGAATACACAAGTGCTGCCTTGTACGATCACCGACCATCGTGCCATCATAGCTTTTCATCAACCGTGGCGATCATCTAACAAGCCTTAACAGGCTCCTTCAAAGGTTAGCACTTGAAGCGGCACTTGGAGTTCCTCTGCTGTTCGGCGCTTGTAAATCGAAGCGCGTCAAAAACAAAAACACGGGGCACGCAAAGCTCATAGATGCGAAGCGCCATAACAAATCAAAACTCTCCTGGCTGCCTGTGGCGCCGCCAAGCATCCGTTTTCATTGCTTTCAACATTCAGGTTGTCTTTTGCCTGCCTTCCTTGTGTGATAAAAGTGCACTATTGGTTTTAAAACAAAGCTTACTTCAATATTGATCTGCGCAACCTACCTTTGCCAGCCTCAGAGATTCGCGAAACCAAGTAGGATGGAAAATTCCTCCAAGGTGGCGTCTCTTGTCCTATGGCGTCACCACGCTTGTACCTGCGAGATTGGCCTGTGGTGGCGATACCTGTATTTTGGTTCTTGCTATTTTCTACCTTACAAGAGCTTTGTTTTCAGTAAGAGCGACGTTTTTGTGATCAAGAGCTGGTATTCTATCGATACAAGCCAACTTCAATTTCTCCTCAGTGTCCCTTTAACTACTGTCAAGTGCAGGCTTACTTCCTGTGTAAGCCATGCCCGCATGCCACGTTGCCATTTGCCATCTGCACATGCTTGCTTAAGCAAATGCACTGTGCCGCACATCCAAACCTGCACAAGCACAATTGTGTTCCTTGACCCCACCACGGCAGCGACCCAAAGGCCGAAGAGAGCAGCAAAGCGAAGACTAGCTTAGATAAGTGACAACATCAGGAGATTAAGCTATGAAGTTAATGGATGACAAAGGGAGGAAGGAAGGAGGTTGGTTTGCTAAAATTTTTAATATACACCAATTGCAATCAGCTAGGCCCTAATGTTGCTTTGTGTACAAAATAAATTCACAGCTTCTTCTCAGACTGTGATGAAGCTGGCAAGGATGTGTGTGTTTTTAGGTGAAAATAGTGCCCTTCTTGCGGTAAACCGAGTGGTTCTTTATGCCATCTAGCAAAGGCAGTAAATATAATGCTTGCCAAAACAGTGAGCCTGGTGGCATATTGTCTGCATTTTCATGCAGAAAAATTTTTGCCACAGGTTGCTATCAATATTTTTTACTCGATTTCCAACAACAGGCAATGTGCATCTTTGACAGAGGAGGTGGTTCCACTTCCTCTTCCACTTGTTTATTTGACAAATCCTGGCATTTCTATGTTCGAAGTTTCAACCACTATGGCACTTAGTACTAAATATCACACCTGCCTGTAAAAAAATCACCCGTTGGTGTTTTAAATATGAAATTAATGAATTGGCCTTCTTGAGGCTTGGCTATACTATCTAGGTGAAAAGATGTTCAATTTCAATGGGAAGCAGTTTAGCATTGTGTCTATCTTGCATTAACCACAGCAAACAAGTCAACCCAGAATTCAGTGTGCCCCCATCAGACTGCTCAGATGCACTGCATGCACTCCATTCTCAGCGGCTGCTCCAGCACATACAGAGCTACAGGAGGAACTGCTCTGAATTTCGCCACAGCTAGCGTGCTAATCACAGGATGTATTAGCCAAACACATTGACAATGAGCCCTGGCCTGAGTGCTATGAAGTAAAACTAATTTAAAAATGAACTACAGCCATCTTACTGTCACATGGTAGTGACAGCAGCAGGCAGTCTATAAAAGAGACTGAAAGAGTCGCCTCAAACTTGGAAACTCCTAATTTGAGCAACATGAGCTCGGAGGCAGCGATAGCAGCGAGCGCTATCGTCAAACAATCACAATGCCAGCTGCTCTCGGCCACACTCAATTTAAAGTTGACGACCCTTTCAAGATAAGGAGTGGTTGAAAGCACCGACAATGATCTCGAAAATTGCAGGAACTGTTGCAAGCAGTTGCATCCTTTCAGAGAAATCTGGTCGTATCTCGCATGGCAAGAAAAGGTGATAAGGCCATGTGCTGGCACTGAGCAAGAGAGGGTACAGCGATACAAACTTCGAGGCAATATATTCGATTTCACCTGACATTGCTTGCATGACCGTCACTGACCCTATTTATCTTGCCCGCCACAATGAAGCTTCAAAAAAAGCCACCACATTTTCAATCAAAGACTCTGAGGCCAGCTTGAGAAGGACTGGAAAGAGAACTCACTTGTGCGTTGTGGTGCAGTCCTCAGCTGCCAGTCATGGTTGTCCTTTGTAATGAGCACATACCCACCTGCGCAGATTGAAAAAGTTGCAGTCGCACTCATTGCAAAAAAACCTTTCAACCTTTCAACCTGGTGGTTCAACACCAGGTTGAAAGAGCACAGTAATAACTTAGGAAAAATAATGAATCCTGGAAACCCCCCATTGCGCAAATCATAAATGTTCACCATACTTTGATCAGACAACAATTTTAGCTCTGGCAAAGGAAAAGAAAGAACGGGAAATAAAAGAAGCCTTTGAGATATTGGAGGCCGGTGAAGATGAGTGCATAAGCACACCCTCGGTGATGTTATCAAGTGAGGAGGTGCATCTAATCAAGAAACGAAGGAGTGTGCGACACAGCTGTTGGTAATGAATTGATTGTTTCAGCATGTTCGTGAAATGTATTTATGTACCCTCGTACCAGAATAAATTTTAGTTGTTAGTGCGCGCTTGTCCTGTGTCCTCCGTTCCAGTTGTCGTTTTGTTAGTGTGTAGCGTGTTATTCAAAGCAAATCGTATAATGATCCATGTATATTAATGTTTCACACATCATTTGAAAGAAGGAAATGTGCAAGCAAAAATTTGGTGTCTATAGTCCTTTAAGAATGGTACCGCATTGTCCTGTCTTGAGGCAGCTGTTACAAAATCCTGTGTTCATTCCATGCAAGATAGGCAGGCAGGCTGATGTGCAGGCTGATAGGCTCAAGGGCAGTGGCTACCCCATGCATGCCATCTTGATAACTTGTGATAAGCTTGTGGGCCCGATTAAGACTGCATGAAAATCAAGAAATGCTGACCAACAGCACCAGAAGGTTTGTGTCATGCCTGACCACTTGAGAAAAAGAAGCATTCATACCCACTTCTTCCCTTTTGTGTGGGTGTGTGCACAAACTACTACTGTCATGCAGAGCATCGCATGTAGTGCAAACAAGGCGATGCTTTAATGTGAGGCAGGGTGAACACCTGGCTTTACTCAAGGACCAGCATGGTAATCTTCCTGAGCACTGCATGTTAGAGAAGAAAAGGAACAGAAAATAAAGTGTACACCTCTGTTTCGCAACCAGCTGACCCGAGAAATCATGGAGGCATATCACATATGAAACTGTTAATATCCACCTATCAGCCAGCCATCAGTCACTGTGACAGATTGCGAATTTGATTTCTTGGCTTCCGCCCTGCACTTCTGCCAATGAAGGATTTTTTGTTATGTTAATTCTACCTTTCCCACACGATGAGTGACACATGCTGCAATGCGATGCATTTCACCCTTGGACTACAGCTTTCGTGAAAAGCCTGCTTGCTTTGTTTTTACATATAATGAACACTGAAGCGCTGGCAGACGACGAACGAAGGGAAGACGAGACACACAGTGCGCTGAACCAAGCTAATGTCAAACCAATTCACGCAGCAACACACTCTGCTCAAGTTTATTTTCAGTACAATGGGCCCTTTCTCTTCGTTCTGTATCGATCAGTGCTGTTCTGCGACCCTCATCTCAACAGCAGCATGCAAGGCTAGGATTCTAGGGTTCTGCATCCGGCATCGGTTCTTGCCCCCCCGATGTTTTAGGCCTGCTTGGTTCAGCGCACTGTGTGTCTCGTCCTCCCTTCATCCGTCGTCTGCCAGCGCTTCAGTGTTCAGAATGTCAAACCAACTCGCCCAGAAACACACTCTGATCACATATAAATTACCTGTCTTCCACAATAAACCCCAATTTTAAGTTAGCGCATGTCTGCACAGTCCTGTCTGTCTTCCCTTGATGCTATTTTGTAGCGATAGTTTAATTACGGTCGCATTTCAGGCCTTCAGCTTGAAAGCTTGAAACATTCAGGGCGCCGCCACTCCGTGGCTGCGCAGCCACGCTGTCACATGGTGCGGAGCAGCTGCCGGCGGCGTGGCGCCGTGGCTGATCAAGTGGTTTGTCGCCTGGCCGAGTTGCCACAGCTGTGCGCAGTGAAACGGAGCGGCGAAAGACTGACTTTGCAATTCAACTGAGCAAGTTCCACTGGGCCAGCTGTAACCATCGCGTCACTCCAGGTCTATTTCATCATGCGTCTTAAGAACATCAGGTGGTCTAAATCAATCCACAGCCCTCCACTACGGTGTCCCTCACAGACCATGTGTCACGTCAGGACATTAAAGCACATTCCCACTTTCGAATCGCGAAGGGTGTGAGACTGTCTGTCACTTGCAACTAGCGAGCATCTCGACAGTACCTATCTTCACATTCGCGAAGGCAACCTACAACCTGCAGGTTGCCTTCCCGAATGGCATCTTCGGAAAACTTTGACCAGTGCCCCGAAACCAGTGTGATGCACAAAGGCCCAGCTGGTAATGAAGCCCTATGTGCTAAAGTGCAATTTATCAAAGATAACACAGTGGTGCATACTGGGGCGCACAGAGACGTAGCAGTGCACATCTTGCACATCAGTGTTGTTTATTGATGATCTGTAACAAGAGTTGTCAGTCTTGACTGTTACGGGCAACAAGGAGTTGGAAGTGGAACAAGCTGTTCTGTTCACTTCCGAGACGCCGCTGAATGGTTAGTGGTTCTTGCAACTCGCAGTCGCAAAAGAAAGAAAGCAGTAAGGTTTATATATAACACTTACGGACAAGTATTAGTCAGTGACCTCACAAAAAAAAAAAACGGCTTACCCTCTATTCCTAACAGAAATCACATATGTCGCTTGAAGTTTTTCTTTCAATTAATAATAATTTCGAAGTTGACACCTCCAATATCCTTACTTGTTCCTCGGGGTACCAAACTAGATATTGCCATCCTCTTTCCATAACACAATTAAATTCGCAAGTTAACTGTTTTGTTCTTTTTTTCCAAGGACCATCACTGATTGGAATAACCTCACGGATGATGTTGCCAGGCAGACATCATTGCATTTGTTAGAAGAGCACTTGAAATGATTGTGTCGATGACCTTGCCACGGTATTTTCTTTCCAACTTTCTATGTGCAATTCTGTTTTGTTTGTATGTGTTTCTATTTTTGTATCTTAACACAATGTTTCCCACCTGCTATGATCTTGTGTACAAGATCACAGTAGCCATAAATAAATAAATAAAGCTAGAAACTCCAGCAGCATACAACTGGCCTGCGCCTGTCACTTTTGAACAACGCAGCCATTTGCAACTGTTGCTTTCGACCAGAACAGTCACATAACTTCTACGACTTGCAAGCATGAATGGGCCTTTAAATCCCGCAATTCAGTATGTGAGCCTGCGAAGCACTCGTTGCTGCATTTTGTTTATTTTATTTATGAGCAGCAATGCCACAGAGGCATCATGCCTACACGAACTCGTGCACCCCCCTCCCTCCTCACCTTCTCTGTACGACCTCACTACTGACATCCTGGCGCCATCACCTTCTAACCTCCTCTCAAGACTTTCAAACTGCGGGGCTCAGAAGTCAGAGAAAGTATCACAGCACTGTGTACATGCACGGGTGTGTAAAACATCCTTGATACAAATACGAAAATCCTGTTTTAAGAACTTCTAAAACCCCTTTGGCTACCTGTAGACCAAATGCCGTAAAAATAATTCACACCATTAAAAACAGATTACTTCAGGAGAAGGAAGAAGAGGAAGGGCAGGGAGGTTAACCAGAAGAATAATCGGTTTGCTACTTTACTCATGCAGGGGAAAGGGGTGAAGGGATAAAAAATGAAAGAGAAAGGAGAGTCACTATGAAAATTCAGTGCTCCTTAAAATCACAGCCTATAGCAGGCCAGAAGTACGCAACAAGCAGAGCAGTGCCTTGGAGGCCTTCACCACTGACAATCGCCACGGCCTGTGGGCGCCGAGCAGCAGCAACACTAGCAGCCAACACTGCGATTACTTCAAGTGCAACATAAAGCACATAAAGGTAGACGGTGCCGTGCGTTACGCTATGAGGTAATTAGTCTTCAATTATAAGCCAACTTAAGCAAACAATGCTAGATTTCACATGCACAGGTACACCAAAGAACATGGCGTGTATGTGCCATCATGTGTCCTTTTCTCCGGATGTCCATACATTGTCCCAGACATTAAAACAAGGAAGACCTGAATTTGAGCTGGTCAACACACTTATTTAAACAAAGTTAAACAATTCTTGTTTATTTCATGGGTACCTTTGGATGGATGTTCATTAAAGCCTAATATAGTGGTGATATTTAGAGTAAAGAAAAAGGGCCTATTAAATGCAGTGCAATAGTCCTCTTTAAAACACATACAAACTACCAGAAAAGCATGCTAAAGAACAATGTGTGCCCATGAAACAACATGCACAGCACTCTTAAAAAATATGGCACTACAAAAGCTTACTGAAGATGCAGCAAACATCGCTAAAGCCTGTTCAGGCCTGCTTTTAGTTCGCAGTCAACCAAATACCATTTTTTCAATCAGTATCTTAAATGCTTCCTGAGGTATTACTGAGATCACAAGTTTGCACTGGCGATGAAACATACTAAATGCAGCTTGCACCGACTGGCTGCTCGGATCGCCAGCTAGACGCAAGGAGCTTGGGACTAGTGAATGCAGATCAGCTAAGGGACGCTAAAGCAAGTGCACCGCGAAGGGCATGACTGCACGCCAGCGATGCAGGTTCACACGTAATCAATATCGCACGCTCTATGCCACATTCGGTGAGCAAACAAGAGCGCACGTCATCTTCGCCGTGTAGTCCCCAATTCTGACAGCGTGCGGGAGGTTGGGCCGCTATCACAACACACTGCCCTGGGAGCTGCCGCTGCGGCTGGGTGGCGATCCCAGCAGCAGCAGCAGCCACACTAGCAGCCAACACTGCGATCGGGCAGCCAGCGGCGAAAGCCCTGGCCCACTGCAGCCTGTCTAGACAGAAGAGCGAACCTGCGCCGCACATCCAGGGCCAAAACATCGTCCAGCCTTGGGCCAGAGCACCACTCGAGGTCTACGACGCCCCCGCGCCGGCGTTACGCCCGTCTGGGTAATAACGCGATTAGGGCCTGGTCAGCGGCGTTACCGGTTCCCGAAATCGCCGGCACACGCGCCCAACATTTCGATGACTTTGGCGACTCTCGATGGCTGTCGCCAGAGCGGCAGTGCCGCGTATGCTAGCAGTGGTGAACTTGGTGAACGCGGAGGCCTGCATCGGTCAACCGACGAACCGCTGACGAACGCTGACAAGCTGATGATGTAGAGGCGGTGGAGACAGACGACAGGTTCCTCGAAGGGTGCGTTCAAAGTAGACGCGTCTTCGCACGGGGACGGACTACTCAACTGCTGTGCTCAGCCACGGGGACGCCGGACACGACCGAGCGATAGAAAAAGCTTACCAGCAGTGTGGACTATCAGCTGCCTGTCAGCGTCGCGGTGCCGTCAGCAGAGGAGGCGCCGCCGCTCGATCGCGGCCCCTACGGCCGGTCGCCCGTTCGTCTCGCGGCTTGAGCGCGGCGAGCTCGCTGACACTGGCGGTCGCGCGCTCTGGGCCCTCCTCTGAGGAACACTCGCGGACACAACGCGCAAAGAAGCCGGGCACGGCACGTAGGCCTGATCGGAAATTCCAGATCTCGCCGAGTATCGTTGCCGTTGCCCGTTGCACGGAGAAGACTGACGGCCCCTTGTAGCCAGACGACGGCGGAGAAAAGGCTGTCGGGTACAGTACGTCTACTTCTCGCGCTGGCTTTTCGTATGTTCTACGATGCCAATTTTGAACTACCGCAGTGTCCTACATTAAAAGTAAGTGCCAATATTTTGCTTTCCAGACTACAAAAAATATATTGCACCTTTCAATGTATTGCGCTGCTATCGACTGATTTTGTTTTTATGTTTCGCATAACACAGTTATAACACAATGGCCCAAGGCTTTGATGCGAAGCCGCCGCTTTCTCTGTTTTACGCCTTTCACATCCTCTCCACAGTGAGACAGCTGCCTCCCAACTCCTTTTGTGATTGGTCTGGTCATAACTGGTGTTAAGCTAGACACCCAAGTTAAGCAATGCATAGGGTGGAGATGCCGGCATAGTATGAACAAGTTCAATTGAGTGAACCAGTTCCATCAACAACGCGTGATCTCCAATTGCTTATGTTTTCGAATTCACCGCAAGAGGCAGCACATTTCGCAAAAAAAAAAAAAAACGAGATGCGGCGGCGCTCGCATCAGCACTGACTGCCTTATGAGCCAGCGCCGCTTTCAGCCTTCAGTAGAGATGGGCAAAACGGCTCACTTCAGTGAGCGGCTCCAGTGAGCGGCTCCGCTCACTGAAGTGAGCCGGATCATTTGAACGGCTCACCGGCTCACTTGGGTCGCTCAGGAAAGAGACGGGTCTTTTGAGCAACTTCTTTAAAGAGCGAGTGAGCCGTGGTTCTTTCCTTTCCACTCCCTCTCTCCACAAGTGCGGCGCAGGAACCATCACTTTTTTTTTTTCTTTTCCTTCCGCATGCTACCGGCTCCTTCAAGCGCGTCTCTATTCTTGATGGCGCCGAGGCGTCGCGGGCCTCCGCTATCTGATATTTCTGGGACGAGCCAGTGGGTTAGTGGCACCGCCAGTTAGCTGAGAAAAAAAAAGAAAGAAAACTTGTCATCCTTCGAGAGGCGACGCGCAGGTGGGGCGGGGAAGGAAAAGAGCATCACGCAATAAGGGTAAGGGCTCCCGTAATAATAGGTTTTTCGGAAATTTTCGTTATGTGTTTTTCTTTTATCCAAGCCCTGGGCTCGAGGTTGTGTCACACTTCAGGGCTGTAGGTGGCTACCTTCATTGGTTATCGAAACTTAGGACGGGCCTCGAAATACGGCCGCCCTAACTTCTTTGTTTATAAAACTTACAAAAACGCAAGCAAATGCATTAAAAATCACAAGTCGGTATTGCGTAGTTTAGCTAGAGGCTCCGTGCAGTGGCTTGTAATTCTGCAAATATACCTAGGCTTTAACACGTGGGTCGATAAGTAAGGTCTTGTAGTGTATGTTCTCTGTGTGAGAATTACCTTTTTTTTTAGTTACAGTTAGTTCGGCCGTCTGTATGAGATCTGCTTCTGTAACTCAATTTGCCTTTGTACATTTATGTAGATATATTTCCTCTCTTCATCATCTGCATTCGACAATCGTCCCCATCTTCAAACACTGCCTGGAGAGGCCCTGTTCCTCTCTAAAGAAAAAGAAGAGACCATGGCTGAATTTACTACACGGCTAGTTTACGGATGCATATATTGTTTTGTTTTCATGAAAGCCAAATAACTAGCAGGTTACACTGTAACCTCTGCTATAGAGTTTAGTTATTTGGCTTTAAAAAAAACGATATGTGCATTAGTAGCATAACCGTCTTATAGGTATTTTTACTAATACCTTCGAAATGTTACACCAGCTCACGATGCAAGATCGGTGGGAGTCGTGAGACATCGCTCGAACAACAGCTGTCAACGAACGGCGCCATCATTTGCCAATGATTTGCCAGAAGACACGTTCTCGAGCGAAACAGCGCTCGCAGACAACGGACGACAACAAGGAAGACACAACACAAAGCGAGGACAAGCTCTGCGAGCGCTCTTTTGCTCGGAATGTGTTGTGTCTGCACTTCATTTATTGCACAACTAAGAACATGATACAATACTGACACACAACATGGAAGCCATGCCGCCGGCACCACCGCACACACAGCGTCAATGGCTGCGTTCCAATAGTCCCAAGTAGACGGCTACTTAGACGTCTAGCCGGACAGCCATCTTGGGACGCGTTCCATTTCTCGGCGAAGCAGTCTCATAAGACTGCTTCGCCGAAGTCCACATCGATGCAGGCTAACTTGCTGTCTAAAGATGGCGGAGCTGATGTACGCGGATGAGCGAGTCGTGCTCTTGCGGGCGCCGGAGTGTACACGGAGTATAGGAAAGGAAAATGTCACTCCATTATGTTATTTGGTACGCAAACTAGTGGCTAATTAATCTTCGTGGGCATGCGATTCCTAGCAGTGAATCACGCAGGAGAAAATCGTGCAGTTGAGAGCTTTGCTACAGCAGCGGACGCTGTAGGTCTGTTTATATGTGATCTGGCATCTGACGATGCCGGATCTTAATTAGCACCTTGATTTTAGAGAATACTCGTCGCTATCGTTGGTTTCCTCGACGGGCGTTAAGACGGCTGGCGTGACGGTTAATAAATGTGTTCTGTTGCTGTATTAGTTGCATCAACTCTTTCGCGTGCATTCCTTTTTATCTCTACACTCTCAGAACAAATACACCGGCATGTTGCGAATTGATTTTAGTCTTTGCAGGATTAAAGATCGCTGCTGTATTTAGGTCTCTCGCTGTCTCCGAGTGCCACGTACGGCAGACAGCAGGTTTAATGTCACGTATGTGTTTTCCTGTTACAGTGTTTATTAGCCGTATCGCATTTCGCGCATACTGATTACAGTCTTTCGTATTCTTTCTTATGTTTACAGGACCGTCTGGACGAGCACGTTCGAGGAGCATGTACAGTTTAGCATCAATAATAAAATAATAATCGCATATCTCTTTAGCGTCGTCTTCGGAGAGCGGCCCCGTCTGCTACAAGTAGACTGACCGATAGGCACATCCACCAGTCCGGTTTACGCGCAAAGTCATTGCAGAAGAAATGTGTAAACTTGTTGAAAACACGTTTTTAATTATCGTTATTGCTCAGTTTGTGAAAAATAGTAGTACAACTGTTCATAAGCTTTAGTTACATTATTATGCCGCGAGGCGGCGTGAGCAGTAGACAAGTTCCAATACATGGACATGTAGACTGCTTCCTAGACGTCACACTAGACATCTTGTTAGACGTCTAGAGTATTGGAACGCAGCCAATACACACCATGCAGCTTGTGTCCACAGTTGCCAACACACGCATGGTACGCCGCTGCTTTTGGCACACAACACTTCCTCCCTTGTAATTTTTTTTACAAGTCCAGTTTCGATGGTGGTCGACGTACCCTCACTGGGCGACCTGTGATAGGATCAGGGAGGCTCACGGGAACTGCTACCCGAGGAGTATTAAGTTTGTCTTCTGGTGCACTCACACATGGATCACGTCGAGGTGATGCAGATTTGTTTTCATCTGGAACACAAGCAGGTGATGTCTCGCTGTCCGGGGAGGTTTGCATACTGGGTAGGAATTCAGGTTCCGAATCCAGATGGCGTTTGTCTTCGGTGTAACCCTTGCGCAGTTGATCAGTGTGACGTTTCCAGGTTGTTCCTCCAACTTCCACTTCATATGATAGAGGCCCTGTTCTGGTTGCGATTGTTCCGGGCACCCATTTACTTGTACCCCTATAGGAGCGCACAGAAACTTCTTCCCCCTCAGAAAAGGAGCGCTGAGGCTTACTTGGTTGAGATGACCCTTGTTTCTCATACGTACGTCCACCGGGTTGTGGGCGTAATAGTGCCAGTCGAGTGCCAGTCGAGTGCGTAGTTCGCGCCCGAGATAAAGGTTTGCTGGTGTCTCACCAGTAGCACAGTGGGGTGTCGTACGGTATGCCAAAAGGAAGTTTGTCAACTTCTTGATGATGGATCCCTCTCCTTTCATGGCCTTCATACTGTGCTTGAAGGACTGCACGAACCTTTCTGCAAGACCGTTCGTCGCCGGGTGATATGGCGCGCTAAATGTGTGTCGCACACCATTCTGCATGAGAAAGGTCCGAAGCTCTTCCGATGTGAATTGAGGACCATTGTCCGTGACAATGCGTTCTGGAATGCCGTGAGATGCAAACATAACGCGCAGTGCATCCACGGTGCACTCTGCCGTAGTTGAACTCATCACATGTATTTCAGGCCATTTTGAGAATGAGTCAACAGCGATAAGAAACATTTTGCCCAGGAATGGCCCTGCAAAGTCTAAATGAACTCGGCGCCATGGTCCACTCGGCACTTCCCACGGGTGCAGAGAGACTTTTGGTGGCATGTTGCTCTCGCTGGAGCACCCTGCACATTTCTTAGTGATGGCTTCGATATCGGTGTCAACAGATGGCCACCACACAAACGAACGTGCAAGCGCTTTCATTTTCACAGTGCCTTGATGTCCAGAGTGCAGGTCGTTGAGGACTGTTTCTCGCAATACAGCTGGAATGACAGTTCTTATGCCCCAAACAATGATGCCGTGGTGTAAAGAGAGGTCTTCTTTACGCCTGTAGAATGGAAGGATTTCGTTGTCTTGTTTGCACGAGTCCCACCCGTTCAAAACATGGTAGCGGACTCTCGATAGCAGACGGTCACGCTCTGTGGCTTGTCTGACTTGTTGAGCTGTTACAGGTAGTTGCTCCATTTGGTTCAGGTAGAAAAGTTCGGCTTCATCTGGTTTATCTTCAGGACTGTCTGGAAGAGGAAGGCGTGACAATGTATCTGCATTGGCATTATCCGATGACTTGCGGTACTGTATCTCGTAGTCGAGCCCAGCTAGAAACAAGGCATAACGTTGAATGCGTGCAGCTTGCATCGCAGGAACACTGCTGGTTGGGCCAAAGATACGTGTCAGGGGCTGATGATCTGTGATCAGCTTGAAGTGTCTTCCATACAGGTATGCATAGAACTTTTGTATACCCCAGACAATGGCTAGTGCTTCTTTATCTATCTGAGAGTACTGCTTTTCCGAAGCCTTCAAGGTTCGAGATGCAAATGCGATGGGTCTTTCACTCCCATTAGGCATTTTGTGCGAAAGGACTGCTCCGAGTCCGTGGGGGCCAGCATCACATGCTAGACGTACTTCCAGGTTCGGGTTGTAGTACACAAGGACAGTTTCTGAGGCTATAATCTTCTTTGCTTGCTGAAATGCCACCTCACATTCTTTTGTCCACTTCCATGGTGATGATTTCTCCAGAAGTGCATGCAGTGGTCTGAGAAGATTAGCACTGTCTGGAATAAACTTTCTGTAATAGTTCACAAGGCCAAGGAATGACCTCAACTCAGACGTGGACTTGGGTGTAGGGGCACGCATCACTGCCTTGATCTTGTCCTCTGTCTTGTGTAACCTGGTTCCATCGAGCTTGTAACCACAGTATGTTACGGAGTCTTCAAAGAACGAACATTTCTGGAGGTTAGCTCTGAGCCCATACTCTTGCAGTCTTCTGAGCACTAGCTCTAGGTTCTTGAGATGAGAACCTTCTGACTCACCAGTGACAAGAATGTCATCTTGAGTAGCATGGCACATTGGGATTCCCTGCAGGATTTGATCTATTGTTCTCTGCCACACAGCTGGCGCAGAAGAGATGCCAAAAATCATTCTGTTGTACTGATACAGCCCTTTTTCTGTGTTGATGGTCAAGAGCGGCTTGGACTCGTCTACTTCCATTTGTAGGTAGGCTTGTCTCAGATCTATCTTTGAAAACTTCTGTCCTCCTGCTAACTTTGCAAAGATGTCCTCAATGCGGGGTAAGGGATACTGGTCCACCACCAAGTGAGGGTTGATTGTGGTTTTGAAGTCTCCACATATGCGGACAGTTCCATTTGCTTTCACTACAGGCACTATGGGCGTGGCCCAATCACTGTGATTCACTTTTGTCAGGATGCCGACTGCTTCCAACCGTTCAAGCTCAGTGTTCACTTTCTCCTTCAAGGCATAGGGCACCTGTCGTGGCCTGCAGAACTTCGTTTGTGCACCACTTTGAAGACGCAGTTTCAGTTTGATGTGCTTGAGTTTTCCAATGCTATCATCGAAGACGTCCCTGTGTTCTGCGAGGATCTTGTTCAGTTGATCTGCACGTGGCCCCAGTTGGTTGTCGATCCTCAATACGCTGCTCAGCTCGATAAGGTTGAAACGATTAATCCAGTCTCTTCCAAAGAGCGGAGGTCCTGGAGTGTCGACTACAAAGAACTGCACGCGTTGCGTTGACTTCCCAAACGTGACATTGGCTGTTGCCACACCGTTAGGGCTGAAAGCTTGACCAGTCAGCGTCTTGAACCGTACTGAAGTTCCCTCCAGAGGCAGATGAGAGAGATGCGCTTCGTACGTGGTTCTTGGCACAAGAGAATACTTGGATCCAGTGTCCACCTCCATTTCCAATGTGTACCCTTCGATCTGTGGCTTCAGCCAGATCGGACTGCTTTTGTTCCCATCGTCGACATGTGCCAGAAGTTCAAATGCATCACTGTCTTGTTCAATGGCATGCACTTGACTTTTTGAAGCCTGCCTATTCTTGTAAGTAAGGCTTGACCGGCGTGGTGCTCTATTGGCGTCGCTTGACTTGCTTTTACACGCGTTACTAATGTGGCCAACCTTATTGCACTTGTGGCAAACACTTGTGAGAAACTTGCATTTCGACGGTGGATGCCCCTTGCGGTCACACCTGTAACATCGTCGTGCTTCCTTCTCGACATGAGCCACGGAAGCCGGCACTTCTTCCCTGCTTTTGAATTCGGCGATGTCCTTCACGGCAAGTTCATGTGCTACTGCTTCGTCAAGGGCGTGCTCTAGCGTAACCTTTTTTGCGGTTAGCAATCTCTGCTGGACTTGCACGTAGCGAAGACCGCACACAAATTTATCCCGCAGTGCCTGGTCCAAAAATGACCCAAAGTTGCAGTTCTGTGAAAGCCGCCGCAGTTCTGCCATATATTCGTTAGCAGACTCGCCTTCTCTCTGAAGTCTCTTGTAGAACCGATGTCGCTCGGACATTTCAAGAGGCACAGGTGAAAAGTAGTCTCCCAGGTACTTTTTAATGTCTGCGTACGTTTTCTCTGAGGGTTTGTTCGGCGTGGTCAGCTTGCGAAGGATAGCGTAAGTTTTCGCTCCCATGCTTGTAATTATAGCCGCTACCTTCTTCTCTTCCGGTAAGCTGTTGAGCGCGAAGTATTCGTCCGCCCTTTCTATATACGACGACCAGTCTTCAACAGTGTCATCGAAACTGTCGAGCTTACCGATTAGCGCTGCTTGAGCTGCCATTGTTCTCCCCCCCAGCGTAGGGCTCGCAGAGTTAGGCCTGACACTTCGTGTTTGTCAATGCTCTTCTTGCGGCTGCCAGTTACTGTCGCTTGATGTGGTGATCTTCAGGCCGTTCTTGGAGCGTTCTTGATCCGGTCCTCGTCGCCATTTGTTGTGTCTGCACTTCATTTATTGCACAACTAAGAACATGATACAATACTGACACACAACATGGAAGCCATGCCGCCGGCACCACCGCACACACAGCGTCAATACACACCATGCAGCTTGTGTCCACAGTTGCCAACACACGCATGGTACGCCGCTGCTTTTGGCACACAACAGAATGTATCTCAACCAACTTGCCCAGAAATACGCACTTTGCCAGAAGACCCGGCTCTGATTGAACGGTTCTTCGAACGGCTCACTGAACGAGAGAGAAGCGCCCCTTCAAAACAGCCGCACGGCTCACTGAACGAGAGAGAAGCGGATCTCCAAAAGAGCCGCACGGCTCACTGAACGAGAGAAGCGCCTCTCCAAAAGAGCCGCACGGCTCACTGCACGAGAGAAGCAGTTCACCAAAAGAGCCAAACGGCTCACTGAACGAGAGAATCGGTTCACCAGAAGAGCGGCTCTCCAAAAGAGCCAAACGGCTCACTGAGCCAAAGACCCGGCTCTTCAAAAGATCCGGATCTCCAAAGGAGCCAAACGGCTCACTGAGCCAAAGACCCGGCTCTTCAAAAGATCCGGGTCTTCGGCTCAGTGAGCCGAATGGCTCCTTTGGAAATCCGGATCTCTCGTTCGGCGAGCGGGCGACCCGTTCACTCAACCAGCTTTCTCGCACTGCTAATAGATGGCGCGCAAATCGCACCCAGCAGCTCTGACGGACGGTTCGACACGGCTAACTGAACGACAAACCAGCTTTCTCGCGCTGCTAACAGATGGCGCGAAAATCGCACCCGGCAGAAGACCCAACGACACAGCCCATTGGCTCTACGGGAATGTCACACCCTTGACACAGCTCTGACGGAACACAGTTCGCCGTTCGGCACGGATCACTACGCTGGACTACGGTACTATGGATCAGTGAGCCGGATCTCCAAAAGAACCGCCGCTCACTTTTACTGAGCCACGGCTCACCCGCTCTTTTAAAAGAGCGGCTCAGAAGATCCGGCTCACTCCTGAGCGACCCATCTCTAGCCTTCAGGTAAGGTGGCTAGATTGGAAAGGTGTGAAGAGCGCGGCGCTTTCTGTCGGCCGAGCGTGACCCCTCTGCGCACCGATGCCGCCAGGAGGAATGTGGCGCTGCTAGTAGCGGCGCGGTAAACTCAGCCGCGTCGGCCTTGCGCACCCCGTAGCAGTTCAATTCGTTTCGTCACCTGTATTGGAGTGTCTGTAGCAGCGTTTTCTCATCTGAGGGCGAGATGCCTTCAACAACAAAAAAGAAGACGGAGCGTTGGTGCTTTGCGCCTGGGTGTGACACGGGATACAGAAGAACATAAAAAAAACTTTCTGTTCCGTGCCCTTGTCTGCCAGGGAATGTTTGCCAAATGGTCTCGAGCGATCCCAAGTGTCAAGGCCGTCAGTATCATTTTACAGTCTTGTCACCATCCTAGAAAACGAACTTGCACATGCGTTCAGCCGAACGCGCTTGCATGTCGAAGCTGCGGAAGAGGTATTCTGCAGTCAATTAGTGATACGTGCCAAAAATTAGTCGTTTTTAGCATTCTGTTGCGCTGACAGCATCAGTTGCACGTTTTTATTGCCTCACAAGGATTTTTTTTCCCTTAAGGGTATAAATCAGGAGGATGGTGATAAGAAACGGAAACCACTGAAGCTTTGTGTGTTGTAGATAAAATTCTGAAAATTTTTTTCCTTCACTTGTAAATAAACGATTTCATGGCCAGATGTGCTGCTTCATTGCTTACATGAGCGTCAAGATATGGCATACATGCTACAGGTTCGCAGGCGGCAACAAAAACCGATTTGTGCGTTGGGGCACCTGGTTTGTGCTTTGGGGCGCCTTCATTCTACCCGTCGCGGTGGCTACTAATGGTTATGGCGCTTGGCTACTGATCCGGAGTACCCGCGGGTTCGAACCCGACCGCGGCGGCCGCGTTTCGATGGAGGCGAAACGCTAAGGCGCCCATGTGCTGCGCGATGTCAGTGCACGTTAAAGATACCCAGGTGGTCGAAATTATTCCGGGGCCCTCCACTACGGCCACTCTTTCTTCTCTTAGTCCCTCCTTCATAATTCCTTCCCTTACGGCGCGGTTCAGGTGTCCACCGATATATGTGAGACAGATACTGCGATATTTCCTTTCCCTAAAAACGAGTTTTAATTTTCGCCTTCAGCCATGCGACTGCAGTTTTGAGGTCCTACGGCACGCATTACAACCTGCTCTTCTCGCCGTACGTACGTGTAGTGGCTGCGTTTCGGTGGCGGCGCAACGCAGAGAGTCAGTGCACGTTGAAACCCAGGTCATTTAAATTATTCCACAACCTTCCGCTGCGGCATTAACAGCGTCCCTCACATCTTGGGCAGCGTCTCGAAATGTGCATGCACAAAACGCGCATCAGTTCAGCTATGCAATGCAAACTCGGCTTGTGAAGCAGCATATTTCAAGGGAATAATGATGCGAGTTTATGAAACACTATTTTATGATAAATATTCATTCTTTGACACTAGCAGAAAACGCGCGACAAGCAAAACGGGCTTATTTTCGCTTCAGTGGTTAAATTTAGCCTAGGCGATGCGCTCATTTTGGCTGCGCGCCTCTGCCGTCAGCGCCGCCACGTGGCATCGGCGCGCTGTGGGGCCATGTTTCCCTGCCGGTTTTCACACCTTTCCAATCTAGCCACCATACTTCAGGGAAGACAAGGCGGACCTTGGGGAAGACAGCGCTCCCGGTGGGATACATGTTCGGTTTCACTCTCCCGTTCAGTTGCATTGAGCGCAATGCGGCGGCGCGCCGTTTCGAAGAAAAAACTGCAGCTGCCGCGAGGAATGCGGAAAATTTGGTGTTCTACCTTGACAGAGTGGTACCAGAGATAGTTTAGTCAGTGAATCAGAGGCAGTTACTTTCGCAGCTAACCTGCCGATAAAGTCGGCGCCTTATGAACAGTCGTGCGCAGTACGTGTTCCTTCATAACAGCTTCCTTACAACTTGTGTAGCATATTCCAGTGCAACCTTTTGACCCGAATACTCTACATTTCAATTACATTTCCAACAATCAGGATTACTTACTTCGAGCTGCAGTTGCATATTGGTCACGGAGCAAGACTATATAGGAGGTGAAACTCCCGTCAGCGCGAGCGAGCGCAGGCGACCAGGTAAAGTCACAATTGTATGCGCCTACGGGGTCGCAAGCAGTGGTGGCGCCATGCGGCGCGTCGTAGAAGCAGCAGCGAAAAGAAAAAATGCTGCGCCCGGGCAGGCGGCTCCGGCGCGCGCTCCTCAAAACCCCCGGGAAAACAACAGGCCCTCATAACTTGGTCTCTGACTGCTACATATCACGCACAACACGAGCTCACTTCAAGCAAAGGGGCGTGGCCCGTTTTCGCCTCGGTTTTGCAAGTTTTGTGTGTTTTCCGCCGCCTTTCTTCTTCCGATTAGAAGCACGTCGTTACGCGTCGCGGCCTTTCTTCTCCCGATTACAGCCGCCTCGGTACATATCGCACGTTCTGCACCACGCTGCCAAAAGTCGCATGTTTTGACCACCAGACCACAAGCTCTTGCACTGATGACGTAGGCCAAGAAAGCTGAAAGGCGAGTGCTAAAACCTGCCAGGCCACGTCAAAAGTTGCCGAGCGGCTTTGGCTTCACAACCTGATCACAAAGGCGTTTCGCAATAAGGCAGCCGTATTATTTATGCGCTCTTGCGAGTACGTGAAGTTCTCGTCGCAGCTTTTTGTTCAGTTCAATTTTTGTTTTATCTTAATGCCATGAAGGCACGAATGCCCTCCCCTCTCCTTCTTTGCGCCAGCTCACTACGAATATCCTGGCGCCAAACCTATCTTCTGTGCGTCAGTAATCAAAGAAGCCGTGGCTGCGTGACGCGAACGCAAGGCGGCTTTTTTCTCCAGTAACGGTTTATTTTCGTGTCATTTATAAAGAAACCACAACTGGGAAAAAAAGGCTCTTTTCATTGCCCTCATGCAGCCACGTCAGTAAAATTCGTCACGCGTGTTGCTGGGCAACCATATCCTATAGATTACTTTTTTTCCCTCTTTCGATGACAGCAGTAGCAGGGATGGGCGAAACGCAAAGGCGCCCGTGTGCTGTGCGATGTCAGTGAATATTAAAGGGGCTGTGAAGGGGGCTTTAATAAAGTTGCGGCATGCATGGGATATTGAGCACGCCGCTTCACGAATAGTGTCCAGCAAGGATTTTTTTAAATGCGCTTTGTAGAAGCTGAGTTATTTGTAGTTAAAATTTGAATTTCAGCGTCTTCGCACCTTTCCCTCTCCTCTCGTCACTTTTTGCACGCTGGAAGGAAGGCGCTTCTTCGCCAACCCCCCTCTGGGAGCGGAGCTTCCCGACCCGCCGGAGCTAAGATGCTTATTGACCACGGTAGCTGCCTGACGTCTGAAAGAATCTAACCAATGGCCACCTCTCACCTTGTCTACGCAGATGCGGGGGACGGAGGAGGGTGCGAGCATGAAAAAGTCGCCGGGAAGAGCTCGCCAACTTTGACGCGTGATTGTGGGTCGTCTGCTGCGTGTAGGAGAGTATTATTTGGCTCTGGTTTTTATGGCAACACAGTGCAGTGATTAAGAGAGTTAATGTGATCTCCTCAGAAGGCGTTTCAGAGCCCCTTTAAACGTCCCCAGAGGGTCGAAATTATTGGGGAGGCCTCCACTACGGCACCTTTTTTCTCCCTTCTTTTACTCCCACCTTCCTCCCTTCGCTTAGGGCAGATATGTGAGATAATTACTGTGCCATTTCCTTTCCTCGAAAACCAATTTTCAATTTTTTCCTTAGTTGCTCCGGCTCCTCTTTCTTAGTTTACCCTGGCAGAGACAATGGTATTGAAAATAAATAGTTATCAGGGGCTGATTTTTTGAGGCCTCTTTTTGCTTCAGTCGCTTTTGATGATCTTTCTTCATGTTTTGAAAGTAAAAAGAAATTGTTTAGTAAAATTTGTCCTCGAATAAAGCGACTTAATCACTGCGAATTAGGAAGATGTCATCGCATCGCATCATCAGTTTACGTGTAGTCAACGCCATCCAGAGGGAAACGCAACCATTTGCATTGTTTTGTTGCAGTGCAAGCCACTAAGGAAAGCAGTTAAGAAAATATGACCATTTGGCTTCAGACATGTCCTCAGCTTTCTACTCCCAATCAGTGAGTTGACAAATTACTTGGAAGAGAAATTTGACATTATTACGTGGAATTTTACACATACGGTGCAGCAACAAGACAAAGGCACTTCAGAAAATGTTGGAAAGTGAATGTTGACTACGCAAAAATATTATATTTGGCAGGACATGCATGCTCCGCGCTGCTTGTATACAAGGGAAACTTGGGGCCTTGGGAACAGTCTTTACGTTCAAAACAACAAAGACAGCATAATTATATGGAATTCGGTGACCCTAAAATAGTCCATATTATCCTATCAAGGAAAGCCAAATAATTTCTGTCCTTTTAAAGTGCAGCCGTTGACTTAAAAACACAGCAGTCCGTCATAACTTTCCGTTAGTCGTAGAGTCAGAGCGAATGCATCATGCATAAAATACGCTCAAAACTGCCAAAACATTACTGCCACGAGTGAAACAAGTATATACTGTCTATTTCCAGATCAGTAGCATTACACAGTCGCCACGCAACTGCACAGAAACCGTGCAATACGCACAGCGCACTGCACGCAACTGGCGTGTGAGACCCAACATGCCGCTGCGAGGGGAAACGGCGGCGCGTGGTAGTACAAAAGGTGTCCCACCCTGAAAGCGGAGGCGAGCGGGCATCCAGGCACCCTGCACTGACTGACACTCTTCTCCGCACGACGCTTTCCTCCTCGTTTCCTACCATCACCCCGTTTTGAAGGGGATGCTCCTACCTTACACCCATCATCCTCGCACGCCAGCTCCCAACGATGCACACGGCACGCTTTTTCGTCCAAGCGCCCGTAGGCCGTCCGCATCATTGAATTCCATGACTGCAGCGCAACGAGCGGGACGTAGGACACAACACAGCGCTATGTTGCGTCAATGCCTGTGTCCTTTCTGCGTCCCGTTCGTTGATGGAATATCGAAACCCACTCGCCCAATAACTTGCCTCATCGAACATCATTGAATGCTGGCGCGTGTTTTAGGGCTGGCTGGGGGCCTCACTGAGTTAGCATATCTTGATAGATGGAGGTAAAAGCATTGGTAACGCTGAAGTACTTTGTGGGCAGTTTTGGTTTCTGTGTATGCCGTCTGACGTTCTTAAGCGGAACAAATTTTTGTGTGGACTTGAAGCTTCATAAACTTCCTATGCGACGAAATAAGATGTTGAAGTGCGTTTATCGAACTTAGTATTGTCGTTGGCAATAGCCATCTGTGCTACGGTTTGTGCAGTCCGTGCGCGCATGTAAAGCGCTTGTATTATGTTTGGCAGGCTAACTTTATCATAAAATAGTCGCGAGTGCAGAATGACAAGTATTCCCAATGTGACCGTGGCTTTAGTGAATTAATTCACTAGAGCCACTATAATCGCATCTGAACCATATGACAAGAGTGCCGTATAAGACAGTGTCAACGACGCTGGCAACCGCACTCATCGACCGCAATAATAGGAGCTGGCACACATCACCTGATGAATTTTATCGCAAAATCGTTATTTCCGCTGCCCCAGCTCAGATGCTTCAGTATCGATAGCAGATGCAAAAGCAGATGCAGATGCTACCAGATGCTAGCAAAAATCTTTTCCTTCCTTTTTATCATTATTTTAATAAAACCGCTTACTACTACTGCTACTATACTATACTACTACCATTGAGTGAAAAAAGCGGCTCCGTGCCACGATGGCGTTGTTTGAGTGCAGTGGTACTGTACTGAGTATGGTGTGATGCATAGGAGAGAAGCATAAGAGCAGTACTGATTAACCGTGCATGGGTAATGAGTCAATGAGTATGTAGACACTTCTAATTTCTCAATAGTTATTGGTGAATAAAAACGGCCAGAATGCCAAAAATGCACTGGATGTAAATGAAATTGTTAGCATTTGAGTTGGAGACGTCAAAGTTGTACCCCTAATTTGTGAATAAAACGGCTAAAAATGCTGCGTAATAAAGGACCAAATGGTACTACATAATTACTGACCGCAGTTTACTGAAGAGTAATTATAGTAAATGTCGAAAATGCTCCGAATGTAATGAAATGAACAGTACCTGAACTGGAGGTTGTAGATGAGTAAATAACGACATCTAATTACCGACCACTAATTAGTGAATAAAACTGCTAAAAATGCTCCGAATGTAATCAAACGAACGGTACTTCGCCTGGAGGTTGTAAAAGAGTCAATGGCGACTGCTAGTTAGTGGATCTTCATTAATCAGAAATAATTATCCAATTAAATTACCAAAAAGCTCCAAATGTAATGACAGTACTTGAACTCGATGTAACAATTTACTGAATAGTAGTATCTAATTAGTGAATAGTAGTTAGTGACTTAAATAACCCAAATTCTCTTAATGTAATCAAATTACCAGTACTTGAACTGGAGGCAGTAGTGGACTACGTATACTTGTATTGAATAAAATTGATATACTTATATCAGTTTTGGTCCAGTTTAGCCAAGGTTAATTTTTGGTGAACCATACCGATATTTGGGAGTCGCCCGGGCTACCAAAGTCCAAGTTCAAATGGTGGTCGAGTCATGACTGACCCTGGTTATGCAGCTACTTCGCAAGTAAGCAAGACAAGATTTTGCTCGGGGAAGGAGTATCCGGATTAGTGCATTCGCACTAAAAAAATGGCGGTGGTTTAGCTCTGGTTAAACCTGGAGTGACGTACGCGATAGCTACATCTGGCCGAGTGGAACTTGCTCACTTGAATTGCAAAGTCAGTCTTTCGCCGCTGCGTTGATGATGATGATGATGGCCTCTGGCTGAATGGCACGTACCCACGGTGGGAGATTGGCCAGGGTACATTGTTGATACAAACGCACACATGGGTAAGGAGTGGAGTAATTGGATAATTTTGTGAAGACGCAAATTTGGATGAAAAAAGGTGAAAACAAAGGAAATGAAAAAGTTGTGAATTCACATTTTAGCATAAGAATCGACCTGGTGCAATTATATACCCGTGAATAAAATCTCACACAGGTTTCAAGGCATATCCCTTGGCGCTTGCCCAAAAAGAGAGTAGGATCGGAATAGATAGAGGGAGCCCCAGTCGAGCGAGGGGGATCTCGTATGTTCTACGGAGAGAAGCGAGCCGCCGGCAAAAGAGGAAAAATTGATCTATTGACTCTATTTCGCCACAAGACTCACAAAGGTTGGTCAGCGATAACCCTGATCGACATAAATAGAGATTTAGTCGCGGTATTCTGCAACGCAAGAGGGTCATGGACACCTCACATTTACTCGAACTGCACATCCGCACACTCCAAGGAAACGCCAGGTGTTGAAAATCTGCAACACCAAGGAGAGGCTCATGCCTCAAGCAGTGGAGGCGCTGGAACCGTTGGAAGCGTGCTGCAGTCAAGAAGACAGTATTAGGAACGAATGGGACATTAGGTCCCCCAAAGGCGGACTAAGCTAAAAAATCAGCCCTCTCATTATAAACAATGCCAAAATGCCCAGGGACCCAGTGAAAACAAACTTCGGTAATATGTGCTGGAAGAAAAAATCGAAGGGAACGGCTCATGGGGGTATCCCTCGATTTTTCGAGCGCTGTCAAGACGGAAAGGCTGTCTGAAGGTATATTAACCTGAGAGATATTGCAGGGAATCCTGATTAAGGCCAACTCAATGGCCAGAAACTCGGCGACAAAAATAGGGGCATAGTCAGGGGCCCTAAATGAACAACTCCAATCAAGAGCCATTGAGTAAATGCCAATGGCTGGCTTTTCATTTTGCTGGGAGGCGTCTGTAAAAACGGCAATATGGTCAGGAAAATTATTCAGATACTCCTCAATAAGCCCTTTAATACACTGGGAGGCAGATCTTTCGCATTCGCTGGGAGGGTGTCATCGAAGGAGACCACAGTGTCAGCGCGGCGGGGGATATCTGGTACTACAGAATTTATTGATACAGAAATTTTTGACAGCAGGGAATTAGTCAACACAACCTGAGGAAGCTTGTACCTATAGGCCAAAAAGTACAAAAGAATAGAGATGGGTTCGTTGTGAAAATGGGGTTAGCCAATGCAGGAACACGCTCCAAAGACCTTAAAAACGTCCGCACAGTAAGAAGCCGAAACCTCGAATTAAGATCAGGTATCTGCGCCTCCAAGTACAGCACAGCATTCGCCACTTATTTAGGCAGACCTAAGCAAAGGCGCAGAGCGCGGCGTTCCATAACAAACAGGGGTTCAAGCTTGTTCAAGCTTGTCCGTTTCGCTGGGCGTTCCTTCTTCATCTTCGTCCCACTTGACACGGCGCATGCGCACATCTGTGACAGCTCGGTTCCGCCGGCGCGCCGCGCCGCTGGCAGCATCAGCTGCTCTGCACCACGTGGCTGGTCGCGTGACCAACCACGTGACCAGCCACGGCGCCGGCAGCAGCTGCTCCGCACCACGTGACAACGTGGCGGCGCCGCCACGCTGAAGGTTCAAAATGCTACCGTAATATAGTTATCGCTACAAAAGGGACAGAAATGCATTCACAACCTGAGCGGAAGGCTCCCGGCCTCTGCTTAGTAGTAGATATCAACTTGAGGCATCCGCGATCACGTTGTTGAGTCAGCAGAGTCTGCCAAAAGCAAACCGCTATCACCGCCGACTAATGCATGGCCGCGTATTCAAAGCAAATACAACGTCGACTAGCTAGCGCTGATCATCCCTTTACTTCACGTGAGGGGTGCAGAGAGCAAGCTTAAATAACAGCTCCTCTGTTAGGCACTCTTTAGGCTTCTAACACATTCGGGGCAGGTGTATTCAAATGCATGCTGTTCAGAGAACAGATAAGAATCTACGGTGCTGCTATACTAAATGATTAAACGCGAGGCGAGGAAGACCCAGAAATGATTCATCAAACCACTGCAGTGGCTCAGTGGTTAGGGCACTCGGCTACTGATCCGGAGTTGCCGGATTCGAACCCGACCTCGGCGGCTGCGTTTCGATAGAAGCGAAACGCTCAGCGCCCGTGCGGTGTGCGATGTCAGTGCACGTTAAAGGCCCCCACGTGGTCGAAATTATTCCGGAGCCCTCCACTACGGCACCTCTTTCTTGCTCTCTTCTTTCATTCCCTCCTTTGTCCCTTCTCTTAGGGCGCGGTCCAGGTTTCCGCCTATATGTGAGACAGATGTACCGCGCCATTTCAATTCCCCAAAAACCAATTTTCAATTTTCATCTGAGCGCAAGGCAATTTTTTACATAACGTATGCACAAATTAAAATCGCGGTAGCGCAGGAATAATGAGCATCACGAACGACATAAACATGCACCATTAAGGCGACGCGTTGAAGCTGAAAAATAAAGGCGCCTCGCCTCTACAAACAACGCTGCTCCATGTCGGAACGAAGTCCTTTTTGCCAATGTTGTGAAGCCATCGCGCTTTTGCAGGATCAATAAGCCATCCTAACGCCTCTTACTGCGCGCAGCAGCCCTGCATAACGTGAGCACAGAAAACAATGCGTTTAGGTCCGCTGTGCCCAGGAAAGGCGAAAAATGGCGTGAACCGAAAAGAAAACGACAAGCAAAAACACAACCAAAAACACGTTTCCATGGGCAACGGCAGGGAGACCAATCGGCGCTCAGCCAATGCCTGCGGCCCGGCATGGCGGCGACGAGGAGGAAGCGAGGAGGTCGTGCGAGAGTGGCGGTACTTTTAAATTATCAAGGGACTTTAATTAGTGGCTTCAGCCCTTTCTACAGTGAACTGCTAGATACTTCTAGTTATCTGTAGTCCTTTCGCTGTGTAGGCAAAGGGAACCTACATGAACCGCCTTGCTTAGGGTGGGGACATACTTTGGGGTACCCCTTGCCAAGGCCGGCTAAATTTCAGTGTTGCATACTTATCGCTGTGCTCTCCCTTTCACCTCCGCCGGCTGCATTGCCGTGGACATTCTTCTCTTTCACTTTTTTTAAATAAACCATTGCCACCACCACCATTTCCGGGGTTTTTGTGGAAACCTCACCATTTTCGATCCGAACTACAACAGCCAAGTGAGCTGTTTTGTATAGGATGCCTACAGGTGCATCTACTTTTGTGTACCTTGGGGATGAGGGTTGTGTTGCAAATGGGTTGCAAGCCCCAAGGGTAGCGTTGGCCTGGCGGCCTGGGGCACAGCTGGAAACATCCGAAGGTCCTGGCAAAGGATGAGTCGACTGGCAACAGAACAACTTGTTTATTCTGGCATCGCAAACGAGCAGCCGGTCAGGGCGACCACGTTACTCGAAGGAAGAAATCGTAGTCTCTCTTTGGCGTCCGGAGCAGCTGCTTTTTATACCCTCGGAGTCGAGGGCAAGAAGGAACGGCTCGGGATGAGTCGCACGAGACGGCGACGCACGGACATGTTGAGACGTGAAGTGACGCGTCCGCCGGGCCGGCGCAACACCCTCTCAATGCTAAGGCCTCTCCACCGGCCGCGTGACGTCACGCCAAGGGACCGTGCAGGCCCCGCGCTCCGCGATTTCAGCGCGCCGCGCCCGTCTGCACTATTCGGGTACTGCCGTACGTAGCTGCCTTATAAGTGATTCCTTCATTTTCATTTTTGTCGTTGCTGCAGAAAAGAAATTCGCTAGTTTGTGCGCGCCTTAGGCTATCATTTTATCTGCTTTATATATTTTTTTTATTGCAGAACACCTTATTGTCAAGAAAGTTCGAGCTGCTAATACAGTTTTTTATAATAAACAATTTAGCATACGGCCGCCAATTTCGCATTATTGGTCATTATAATAAAAAATTGATTAGTTAATTTCAATTAATCATCTAATTATTAGGTTCTATCACGTACATGATGTCTGCCGTGCGGTAAAATCCATCCGCACAGACCGCACATGCGTATATCTAGTTGTTAAAGTAGAAGTTCGTGAACATTGAAAAAAAAAACACCGTCTACTGCGCATTGTGTTAGTTTTATTCTGTATTGTGTTTTGCTTAAAGCTTTCACACACAGCAATAATGACACTCACAATAATGTTGCGCTGTTGAGTATTTGTACAGCTAATCTGACCCTTACAATAAAAAACGACGAGACACCAGCAATGAAGTGTGCGCAAAGCATTTTTATTGCTTGGGAATAAAACTTACTTCTTCTTAAGCGTTGCTGCTTTCCGGGCTGCGGCCTTCTGCTGCGCATTGTCTTGTATGGCATCATTTCTTAGTTTGCAAAAGTTGTTTAGAACAACGTTGGTTGCAACGCGTACTACCAAGCGCAGGAGAGTTTGTGCAGTGTGGCCATTTTCACATGTCTCAATGTCGTGTTCGTCCAGGAGGGAAATCGTCTGTGAAATCACGACACCACGTTGATTTCTACAGGAGAGAAAATCTTCCGCGGTTGCTCCAAAAGACAACTTCTCTGCAACTAGTTTAGTCATCAGTACCATGTGAACTGTGCATGGCTGGGGAAACTTCAGCCCTCCTCTCGACAGGTTAGCTATCATGGCAGTATTTTCCGCTTCGATCTCTCGATTTTCAATCACCAATGTGCTGAAGCAAGCAGAACATGAAAGCTTCTTTAAAGCAGCATGAGCAGCGTATCCTGCAATGTAGACAATAGCATCCATGTCAGAGTGGGCGTGTGTAATATCGTCGTCGCTGACAGCCACAGAAAAGTTGCATGGGACAAGATCCTCACTTACGTCTTCAAACTCTGTTTCCTCGCGTGGAAATGTCAAAAGTTTTTGAAGACGAAGCTTCTTCTCACATTCGTAGAGCTGACGCACGGAAATGTGGTACTGTGATCCTGCCAGCTGGCGGTAACGGCCGAACCGGTCTTCTAGCGCATCCGTCTGAAATTTGCCCAGCAGTACGTACTTGAAGTGAAGTTCTTCTAAGCAGTAGCGCGAGAGTTCTACCAGAGAATAGCATGTCAGTCGCAAAGCACTGTGAGTCTCTTTCGTCAGCGAGCCACTGGTGATGTTTATTCTTGCCCAAGCGTCCAACCAGTCCACAACGCCGCTCAGGAAAGCTAACTGTGTGTCATCAACAGACCTTACAGGGTCTTGCATGCTGTCCCTTAGCCTCTGGCCTTTGCAAGGGGTCTTAACATTGACTATTTGCCACCATGTGAGGATAACGTCAATGAAAAGAGCAGTCGACTCAGCTTGAGGAATCTTGAACGCGGAACCATGTGTCCTGAGGGCATTTGAAACAAACTGATTAATGACGTCGAGAGCGAGCTTTACATTTTGCCGCTCCATTGAGGTTGGATTCACGGCTTTTGCGTTCAGTCTGTAAGCAGCCTTCACAAGCGACGTCTTCTCTGAAGAATAAAGCTGCCGCACAGCTGCGAAAGAAGCAGCTTTCATACGAGGAGGCCCTTCGGGCATTGCTCCACTCAAGTCCATTTCAGGGAAATAGAGGCATGTTCCAGGGTTTTTCTGGTTAATCCAATTGTTCCTAATGCACTTCAAGAGATGCACAGGATCGACCACGTAGAAAAGAGGGCGAGCGTTATCGGCTGGATGGGGATAGACAATGCTCACCTGAGGACTTGTAGCAAATAACGACATCATCTTGCGGTTCAGAGCATTGTTGTCCGTTATCACAGCGATAATTTTGAGCCCCATTTTCTCAACATTAATGATTATGTTCTTAGCATGCTCGTGCAAAATTTCTGCGCTCAGTTTGCTCACAGGTAATATGTGAATGACGTCCTTGTTTGCAGAAAGGAGTGATTGTACCATGAACACATGGGCTGTTGTTGCTGGTTCCGTTGAATGAACCGACGATCCTACTATTGTGCCCCCTTTGTAGTCGAAGTATGGTTTTATGTGGATCTCATCGATCATCAGGGTCACTGTCTTCTCGTGGTCTTTCATTGATTTGACTCGTTCTCGGATGTAGGAGAGACAGTGCGGTTGATTTTGCTCCACAAGAGGGTCAGCTTTGTAATTTGAGCAAACACGGCGCAGTGTGGAAGGATGGGGCAGAATGATTCTTGATGCAGCTCTTGTGAAGTGATATGCGTGAGGAGAAATTGAATTCAAAATACTGGCGAATACCAGCAGCTCTGCGCTATACACATGCTGTTTCGCGAGGAGAAGCTCTATCTGCTCAACCAGAAATTTCAGCAAAGAAGACTGTTCTTTCGTCGTATCACTGTCCTCAATGAGGTCTGCAAGCAGTGAACCGACAAACTGCAATACTTTAGTATGTTTCGACTCTTTCGTCACCTCAGGTATATTATGCAAGCCTATCTCGAGTTCTTCTAGCAGCAAGGACAGGCTGGAGGTGTCGCATACTTGAGCTGGCAGAATCCTGCCTGAAGGAAGCGACAGAAGCTTCACTCCATTCAAGAAAACAGAAAGTGACAGATCAGGGAGAACTACCAAGGCGCATTTCACATTAGGTGAAGGATCATTCTCGATGAGAAGGAACCTAACGCACTGCTCATCGACAGAAACGGTCCAGAATTTCGTGTTGCAGATTCCAGGCAACTTAGATTTGAACTCCTCGTAAGATGAAACTTTGTTTCTTTTCTGTTCAAGCTCATTAGACTGAAGTGACTTCCTCATAGCCTCCTGCAAAGCAGCGTTTTCCCTTCTTGCTTTTTTCGTCTCTGGCGATTCACTCCGTCCAGGCGTTGAGGACAAGTATTTTGGGCAGTTTGGAAAAACAGAAGGCGCAGCATCAATCTTCAACTGTAGCCTGTCACGCTTCACCTCTATTATTTTCCCTGTCAGTTCATCTTGGTGTGACAACGTCGTAATGAAGTCGCCTGCGTGGAAGTGCAGTTCACACACCTGCACGAGAAAATGAAGCAAGGCCATTCGCCATGACTCTCCATTGCCTAAAACACTAAGTAAAAAGAGTCTGAATAGTGAACAGCTTTTACATATTTACACAGCTTTTACACAAGCCTTATGCACATCCACAGAACTAAATGCTTCCTGGACAATTCATACATAAGTGTAAGAAGTGATATCATTGCCTACAAAGACAGCATGCCTTTCCGGGAGCAACAGCTCACAACTAAGATAATTACCAGCGCCTATTAAGCAATATTTCAGAGTCTTACCCTCGAATGCTCTGTAGGTGTGAAATCCTTCCGTGGAATGGCTCGCAACCAGGCTTTTCTTCGTACTTCGTCTCTTGGGAAGCAATAAACACGTACTTTGGGACCATTCTGGTAGTTCCCGCGGCACCCGGGAACACAGCACCGGCCCATGTTTCACGAAGTTGCACTCGCTACACGGCAGGCAATCAGTTTCCCATTCGTGCGCTAGCACAGGTACGCACGCCACACAAGAAACGGCCACACGAAACAGACACAGCCGTGCGAGGAGCGAACGGAAATGCACCCAACGCCAGGCTGAAAGACTCAAGCAGCAGCTAGACGCTCACTGCAAGACTGCGTTCGTGTCTGTGCTTGCCCGGGCAAGCGCGAGCACATCGAGGGAGACAACCGAGCGGAGCGGAGCCGCGCTTGGTGAGCAGCCTGACCGGACACTTGGCGTGACGTAGCGCGTGTGGAAAGGAGGGCCTGGAGAGGCCTGAAGAAAGTATTTAGAGGGTGTTGGCCGGCGCCGGTCAGACCTCCTCGCCTCCCAGTTGGGGAGCTCCTCTCCCCGGCTGCCGCGCTTTGACAAGCGTGGGCACCAACATGCACACACACACACACGCACACACGACGACACGTGGCATTGAAACCTGCCTGGACGCGCTTGGCGGGAGGCGTTACGGCAGCACTGAACGGGCCCAAAATGACCGCCACTTTGAACGAAGCCCCGGCGTCCGTTGCATCCGCGCCGGCTATACCGCGCGTCGTAGGCGAAACGTAACTGTTGGAAGAAAAAGGGGCTGATCGCTGGTCGGCTGCCACCAGTTTTTGACATCGCGTGCAGTTTTTGACATCGCGGTAGTTAGAAAGGGCACAATGCCCCTTTTTCGAAGGGTCAGTGGCAATGTAGCGAGGGGAAGGGAGTATGAAAGCTGTTACCGCTCTGATGTCATAGTGTAACACCATTAGGTACGCAGGAATTACTCAGTGCAGGGGCACAGATACAAATACCATTCTCTTTCCCTTCCCCCTGCATAACTTCCACTGCAGAACTAGGAGTTCTTACTGATCTGTAAATTAGTGAATTCCCCCTTCAGTCTCACCCGGAGCCCTCCACTACGGCACCTTTCTTCTTTCACTCCCTCCTTTATCCCATCCCTTACGGCGCGGTTCAGGTGTCCAACGATATATGAGACAGATACTGCGCCATTTCCTTTCCCCCAAAACCAATTATTATTATTATTATTATTATTATTATTATTATCATTATTCAGCTTCAGATATTTCTGCTTTTTTTTTCTGGGAACAGGGTCGTCCATACAATGCTCTCAAGCCAATCCTCCAGCCTTGGCTACCCTGCCAATAATATACCAGGTGTTGGACCACAAAATGGCGGCCAGAAACACGGCTTTTCTCGAGTCAAACCTCGAAGAAATGCTGCGAAAGTTTTCATACCAGCGTGACACCGAACTTGCGTTAACTCTATCTGACAAGTGGAAGACGTGGTATTGAAATTGCACACAAAGAGCATCGCGGCGCAGCCACCAATTTTGAGGTGCAATCGTTTTCGGCCAAACACGAAACCTCGTCTTCCCGGCATTCTCGCGGTGTATTAGGTGCTTTTTCAGAAACTCGCATAGACGAAGGTACCAACGTTCCCTTTAAGAAATATTTATAAACGATATGGGCAAAAGTGGAACAAGGCGGCAGCATTCGGTGTGCCACGCTTGCGTGCTTTTGAACAAAATTTGCGATACGCCGCCATTGGTTGAGCCGCAGCGCACAAGAAAGGAAGCGGCGTAGTTTTCACAAGTTTATTTGATTTTTGAGGAAAGGATGGTTCAGTATAACTGTCACATCTCGGTGAACACCTCAAGCACGCCGTGACAAATTTGCCAAGTGTAGGAAGAGAGAACGAGGAGGGCGCGAGGCGCGCGTAGTGGAGGGCTCCAGAATAATTTCGACCATGGATGGAATAAACTTTAATGTCCAACGAATAAGGTGATCTACCCACCCCTCAACACGCAGGTCAAGGGGCGGGTGCCGCAGCAGCCTCTTCAGCCAGTTGGACGAGCAGGATCGAGCGGCGCGGTAGGGTTTCCCAGGTGTCTCTATACTGTCCCCCCAGGAGAGTACGGGTCACTCCCATATTATGTGGTCGAGGGTCCCTCTCGCCCCACAAAGATTACACCTATCGCTCCTGGCCTCGGGAAACATGCGCTTCGCCATAACCGGATGCGGATACGTATAGGTTTGCAGGCGCCTCTGTTGTTTAATTTCGTGTCTGGTGGGGGCACCAAATTCGATCCAGCCTATGATGCTGCGTGATCTCCCCATATTTTAGCACGCGCTCTCCGCTATCCCTCGGTCAACGAGGGGCACTGTAGCGGCTCGATCTCGAGCCAGCTCGTGGGCCGCCTCGTTTCCGGGTACGGCTGCGTGCGCCGGAGTCCGAATTATTTTAATTTTTCTATCCATCTTTCTCTGGCCCAGGATTCTGGCCTCTAAGCCCTTGCTAAAATTTTGGATTGCAGTCTTGCTGTCACTGACGGCAAATTTCGCTTCAGTTACAACGCAAGCTAACGCGATCGCGATTTCCTCGGCAGCTTCTATGCTACGCCCGCACAAAGTGGCAGCTGTCACGGGGTTGCCCCGGCCGCTGACGAACGTTGCCACTGTAAAACCACCACCACCTCCCGCCGCGTCTACCTAGGCCACTTCATGTTCCGGAATTTTGCCGAATCTAATTTCTAATGCCTCGGCTCGTTTTCGCCCTGCGGTTGTTATATTCCGGGTGCATGTTTTTATCAAAGGGGAAATCATCATATTTTGTCTGACTTCCCTATCTACCTCCACCTTTTGTATGGGACTGGTTTTATCCGGTTTTATTCCAACTTTAGTCAGAATGGCTCTTCCTGTCCTCGTGGTGCTAAGTCTCTCAATTTGAGAGGTTCGCACCGCCTCCGCCAATTCTGCCCATGCGTTGTGTACCCCTGGAGCCATCAGTTTCTCTGTGGATGTTCATATGGGCAGACCCGGCGCCCTTTTTACGCATTTTCTCATTAAAAAGTCAATCTTTTCTTTTTTCACCACTTTCAAATATATAGATACGGCGTCGCGTAGCTCACCTGGCTGAAGATGTACGCCTGTACCAGTTTCATCATTTTTTTTTCCTTTAACCCTCGGCCCCTTCTGGCCACCCGCCTAATTAGGCTCAGGGTCTACATAGCGTGATTCTCCAGCCTTCTGATAGTCTCGCCATTATGCCCGTGTGACTGGAGAATCAGACCCAAGATTCTTATTTGCTCGACTATTGGTGATCCTACCCGCCACTTTAATTTTGATCTCCGACGGTGGCTTGCACCTTAAAGGCGCCCCAAAACACACAATCAGTACATTGTTTTGCCTCTTGGTTGCATAGAATGAGTTATAGTGATGCTATTAGCGTCGGTCGTAGCGCGTATACTCCGTTTTTCTTAATATTTTATTTAGCTCGCAACAAAAAATTCATGGCGCTGATGGTGTGACCATACAGTGGCGGTTTTTAGCAGTGGATATGACATCACTGGGTGAGAGCTTGTCAATTCTGTCAATAAATAGAGATCCGTTTTTTTTTTTCAAGTTTTTGAGTTTTATATTACAATAACAAAGCAAACTTGTTTGTCTTAAATAAAAGCGCTGTAAGTAAGTAAAGCAAAAATACACCATCAGAGGCTCTAGCTACTTTTTTCATCGAAGGAGTTTGCGCATCTCTGTACACATCCTGCGACCTAGCACACAACACTTATGGCTACTGTCTATGTATCTGAGAGCGGCTTTGCGGAATCGATCCCATCGAGCCATTGCACTCTGCAAGCATTCGTTTCGCTCCCAAGGAAGGATGCAAAGAAAAAATCCATTCGTTTCACATTTAGCAGTGCGCATCGTCAGCTTGTGGAGGATCATCGGGCGGCGGCGCCATAGGGTGCCACGTTCCCGTCATCAGCGCACGCGTCTTGCTCGCTGTGACCAACCCGCGCATTCCTATCGGTGGGCCATGGTAGGCGGTATGCAGTAGCGGTGCGCACTACGCTAAATGTATCTAGTACCTTGCGCAGGCCGTCACTGCGTCGCAGTATCTCGCGCTCGAGTTCGGATCCACAAGTCAGGGAACGTCAGTGATCAGTGCTCCCATCTGCGCCGTCGACGTGACGGTGAAGCATCGCTGGGTCAACTGGGCGTTCAAGTGGTTGTTGTAACCATACAAACGGCGCTGCCAGCCTTGGCATGAACGAGTTACAGCGATTAGGCAACCATGATGTGCAAACTTCCGCTACGTGCTCAGATAGGCTGTGTTGATTGGTCCCGCCCCGTGCCGTCTTAGGGAGAGTGAAATGGTAATGGGAAGGCGCGCGAAAATCGAGTTGAGGGAAGCATTTTGTTTGCTTGTATTTTGAAATTTCTTCATTGAATAACTCCCGTTCCTATGCATCGATTCCTGCAATTCTTATTGAGTCAGCATCGGTGTGGCATAAAGAACCCATCTGAAGTATAGCCGGCATCCGTTCAATCAGTGTTTCGCAACCCCTTTAAGTGCTTCGCATTATTCTAAATAATTCTGGTTTCTGCTGCGAGCACGCTAGGCCTCCCTGGGCCGCGTACTCGACTATGATGTCGGTGGCGTCCTGGAGCAGGTTTTCGACGGCCGAATAACTTCCCCGGTTGACGTAAAGTCGTCGTCCCTGCAAGGCTTGTTCTCAAAACAAAAGGTCCCGAACCCAGATGACACACATATACAAATTCTTCAAGCGGATGAAAACTTGTGGGAGGCTCGTCGTAGTCTCGTCCGCAGATGGAAGAAGCAAAAGTTAAACCGCAGACTCCGACTTAGGATATCAGCACTTTCCGGACAAGCCCAGGAGTACGCAACGCAACTCGCTCAGCAAAACTGGATAGATTTTTGTGCCTCCCTCAAAGGCACACTCAGCACCTCTCAAACTTGGACCCTGCTAAGAAGCTTAATTGATCCGAGCAAGACCAAAACCACAGTCAATCGCACGTTGCAAGAAATTGCTTACAAATTTCAAGGAACAGATCAGGAATTGAAACAAGCCCTACAAGACCAGTACATTGGCACTCAAACAATCCCGCCATGCAATCTTCAATACACAGGAGCTCTGAACACTGATCTAGACGAGCCCATCACGGTGGCTGAAGTATATGCGGCAGCAAGAGCCGCCAAACGCAATACGGCCGCAGGAGCAGACAAAGTGACCAACGCAATGATAAGAAACCTTAGCTCAAAACATATTGAGCAAATGACCGACTACCTTAATGGCCTGTCGGAGGAAGGACGAGTCCCAAACGAGTGGCGACATGCAGAGATTATCACAATTCCTAAGGCCGGAAAGCGGCCCACCCTTGAAACATTAAGACCTATCTCCCTTACATCCTGTCTCGGGAAGCTCTATGAGCGAGTTATCCAAACACGCCTCGTGAATTTCGCTGAGGACAGGGATCTCTTTCCACAGTCCATGATTGGCTGCAGGCGCGGTCTCTCAACCCAGGACCCCTTTCTCTTGCTTAAGGAGGAAGTTCTTACAGGCATCCCGTGAGGAAGCGAGCATCTGATCCTGGCGCTTGACCTTAAGGGAGCTTTTGACAATGTCTCACACGAAGCTATCCTCCGCGAACTGAACTCCCTGGGATGTGGATAGAGGATCTTTAACTACATTAGAGCTTTCCTCACGGACCGCACTGCAACGATTGGAATTGGAAATACCAGATAAGATACCATACCAATGCCAAACAAGGGCAGTACTCCGCAGGGATCAATCATCTCTCCCCTCTTATTAAATATTGCCATGACAGGATTGGCTCGTCGGCTGCAGGAATTACCCGATATAGGATTTACACTGTATGCAGACGATATCACTATCTGGACGACTAAGGGATCCATTGCACAGAAGGAAGAAGCCCTACAGGAAGCGGCATCGATTGTCGAAACATTTGCCGCTAGTAGTGGCCTTCGCTGTGCACCGGATAAGTCAGAAGTAATCAGGGTACACGGTCAAAATTACAAAAACTCTGGACCAATAGATCTCTATGTAGAAGGCCAACCGATTCGAGAGGTCTCGGTCATTAGAATTCTCGGCTTTTGGATTCAAATTAACCTACGCTCTGGACATACCATAAAAACTCTCAAAACAACCACCCACCAAATTACACGTATGATTCGTCGTATAACACGCCACAAGAAAGGCATGCGCGAGGAAGACACTCTTCGTCTTGTACAGCCCTTGGTTATCTGCAGAATAGCATACGGCCTTCCGTATCATCATCTCACAAAGGGAGAACTTAAGCAGGCCGACACTGTCATTCGCAGCGCGTACAAAACAGCTCTCGGCCTTCCTCCAAGCACCTCGACCGAACGTCTAATCAAGCTTGGAGTCCACAACACCTTTGAGGAGATCAGAGATGCGATCTTAGCATCGCAGAGAGCCCGACTCCAACAGACCACCACCGGAAGAGCCATTCTTCAGCGCATTGGTACACCACGAGATCTACAAGAGCTCTGGCGACACACTTCCCTACCTGCAAACATAAGAAGACAGAACTCGGTGGCTCCGCTACCAAAACACATGCATCCAGAAATCCACAAAGGCAGACGGGAGGCTAGGGTCACTCATCTACGCCGGCGTCTAGAGTAAGATCACAAAGCAGTCTGTGTAGACGTGGCGGCGTACACTGAACCGAGCATCTTTGTTGCAGTCGCCCTTGACCACAATTTTCAACTACTTACGAGTGTTTCACTCCGGGCTGAGGATCCTGCCGCGACGGAAGCCTCCGCCATCGCCCTTGCCATAAGGCATTGTGATTTGGCGGACAAATCAGCTCACATAATAACTGACTCGAAGCGAGCCTGTCAATATTACATTACAGGGAGAGTCCCAAAAATGACAGCGGCTCTACTCATACCGTCGGGCCTCTCACCTACACTTCAACGCCCCCATAACATTACTTGGACCCCGGGCCATTCAGGTCTTGAAGGCAACGAGGCGGCAAACGATCTAGCTCGTGAGCTAACAAATCGAGCGGATCCTTGCCCGTACCTCACCCCTCTACCATCAAACTATGGGGAACGGCTGGAGATGCTTAGATTAGATCGTAGAATATATCCCCCTCCCCGTATTAAACTCACCACAGAAGAAGCCACAGTTTGGAGGCGAATACAAACGAATACCTTCCCTAACCTGTACTTGTACAGCTTTATTCACCCTTCCAAATACCGCCCCTTCTGTCCATGGTGCGGCGATAAGCCTACGCTGTTTCACATTTCCTGGAATTGTCCCCAAAAACCACCTCATCTAAAAACATTACAGACATCATACGAGCAGTGGGAGGCAGCCCTGACCAGCAATGGTCTGGAGGACCAGTGTCGCATCATCAGACTGGTCCAGGCATCCGCCCAAGCCACCGGAGTCCGCCTACCGGACTCGCAGAACACTTCAATGAAATAATAAATGTTTTATCTCTCTCTCTCTCTCTCCGGATGGTAGCACTCTGCCTGCAGCAGTCTAGGCAGTAAAATGAGGGAGACGTCCTTCGTCACAGTGCTGTGGGGAGTGGGTTGTTCCGAAATGGGGGGGGGGGGGGGAGGAAGTGAGAGGTACGGTGCTGTCCAGCAGAAAATTTATTGAAAGTTAAGTGTGATGTAGCCCACTTCTGCATTGCCGCCACAGGAACAAAGGCCCATTTCCTTCTTTTTCCTGCCTATCCTGTACTGTGCCACAGAAGGTTGACTGCAATAATTGTACGCTTTCGGCGGCTCTCTCGGGGTCATCTCGAAGTAAACTGGCGACATTCCTGAGTTTACTCAGAAGGGGGAACTTGACTCTTTTCGTTTCCACAAAGAATGCGAGAGCGTCGTCTGGGAACGACACCTTTTGGTTGGAAAACAAGCCTTGCGGAGAAGCTCACCTACAGATTTCTGCAAATGGTCGTCTGTAGTAAAGGTCTAACCGCAAGAAAGTTCTGAAAGAACCAAGGGTCTCTCTCTCCCTTTTGAATTTCCGAACGGTGCAGCCGTTGCAACCGCCGCGCATACTTACTGTGTTTCGGGAACTCCGTCACAGTGGCCTACCTCGGGCGCGCGTCGGTCACAAACACTTAATTTCACGTCATGTTCCTTCATGTGATGTCGGTGCTTTGACGACTACTGCGGTGTTTGGTTTTGTGCTCGTGACCTTCGAAATTGCGAAGGGCGCAGCGAGACCCGCACGGACACGACGGGAAGTGTTACCTGCGCTCGCTTTCTCGAGAGCACCCAGGGCCGGATTAAGAAAAATGGGGGCCCTCCATGGGCTAATGCGCACGCAGGCCCCCTTTCCCTATACTGACACCCCCCTGTCGCCTGCTACGCTACTGGAAATATGCCATGTTTCATTTTAATTCCACCAAATTAAAAAGAACGAAGGGCGATCAACGGGATTATTATTATCGTTATTATTATAAGGAAAACAACAAAACTTGCTTGAAACGCGTGCTGTTGTTAACACCAACACTTATGTTGATTAATCTGCATTCTGTGTTCAGCAAAAGCTAGGCTTTAAGGAAAAGTTTAGTGCACTCAAGACGAACAAGAACGTAGAAAAGACAACACAGCTCAGTGGTCGATCCTTATGAAGCTAGGCTTTGTTTGCATCACTAACTTTAATCCCGTGAGGAGACGCATGGTTGTATCCAAAACATTCTTTATTAAAATTCAGGCTTCAGACTGCAGTAATCGGCATACATGTTACTCTATAAATATGCAATAGATATATACAATACTTGAGGCAATACAAACACCATAAAATGCACTAGAATACAGATGAAAATTACCAACTGCAATTACAAAACATTATTTGAAAATATTTTCGTTAAAGGTGAAATAAGCAAGGACGACACCAAATATACGTGGCACTATCAAAAACATTAAAAATGCAGTTCTTTATAAGCACGCTAAATATCACAAGAAGAACAAGCAAGAGACGAACAACGAAGGTTTCAATATCTTGAATTACACTGCTCAGCGTTTCATTGGCAACGTGAAGGCTGGGAGGCGACACAACGAACTTATTGGAACTATTCATGTATATCGCAAACAGTCCTCTTTCAAAATGGCATCTTTCGCGCCTTCGCTTTGGCGAAGTCAGATATAGTCTGTTCGAAGGATAGATCGCGGAGGAGGTCACATTCAGTGCCCATGATAGCAAGCGTGTTCACCTTGTCGTCGAGGGGGCTCGAACGAAGGCGATTTTTTATCAGCGACAACTTGGAAAATCATCGTTCGGGCTCACAGTTTGCCACGGGTATGCTTAACGGTACATTCTGAAAGCAATAGAAAGGTTCGTAAACACATCAATAAGCTTTCTTTCGTGCAGCAACTTCATTATATCCCAGGGACTCGTGTCCTGGCACACAGAGTTGTGCAGAGCGTTCGCATACTGAACGATCTCAGCGGAAAATGCTGGCTACAAATCATTTTTGTAGGTTTTCACCAATTTCTAAGCCTGCTGTGCCAGAGTGGTCTCACTCCAAACTTCTGTCAGCAATTTTGAGAATCCGAACCTTTCGCGGAGTTCAGTGTAGGCAGCCTTCCGCACTCGCAAAGCAGAGCTTAAACTGTCAAGTACAACATTGTAGGTCTCTATATACTATAAACTTTCTTTCTACCTTGTAGCGCACTATCGATTTTTCCGTCCGGGTGCTTACTCAAAACGATGCGTTGGTCCTCATCCTGATAACATTGATTGGTACTTAGCGTGCGCGTGCTCTCTCTTCGAAGGTGTCAAAGAGAGGTCGCAAAGAATTAACAAAGCCTTCTAGAGAGCTCAGCAGGTCTACAGCAGTTGAAATGTCGAGGCCTGGTTTCTGAAGTGCGACGCTCGTTTTGTTAAAGCGCTCCAAGATTTAACTCCAGAAAACCGCCATGAATGCAGTCTCTAGTTTTGTCATTTTCTTGAAGAGAGAGTGCGCTTCGTTCCCAGTGTCACCGTTTTCTTCCTCGTTCTTCGATATAGCTTCAATGCAACACAAGACTGCATTGAATTTTTTCAGATTGGCCTTACATGATTCAGCGTGTCTTGACCACCTGGTCTCAGAGAGAATTTTCAAAACAAGCTGCTGGCCAGTTCCACCCATGCTGTCCAAAAGATACCTCCATCGCTTAGGTGAGGCAGCAAAGAACACATACAGTCTCTGAATTACAGTGAAAATTTGGCTGCCTCAAGGCAACTGTCAACGCTACACGCGCCAATTAAGTTCAGTGAATGACCAGCACACGGGACGTCGACTGCCAATTCGTTCAGGTGTTTGATTCGAGCTTGCAGTCCTTTGTATTTTCCTGACATTTTACTCGCATTATCATAAGCTTGGCCCCTACAATGATCAATTGAGGTGCCATTGGTCGTCAAGAGGGACATCACGGTATCGAAAATATACTAGCCGATATGCGATTCGATTGGAACAAATCCAATAAAGCGTTCGTACACTTTCCCATTTAAATAGTATCGTAAAACAACTGACAGCTGATCAACGTAAGGTCTGGAGTCGAATCAACAATTAAAGAGAAGTATTTTGCCCGCTTCACTTCGTCAACGAGACGTTCCTTGACAGCCTTTGCCATATGCTCGATAAATTCATCACAAATGGTTTTTGACAGGCGCGATGGGTGACCTTTTCCTTTGTTCCCGTAGCGTTTGATGTGCTCCTCTAGGAAGGGGTCAAACTTGGCAATGGCCTCAAGCACTCTCATATAATTACCATTTCTCGGTGAACCAAAAATCTCCTCACTGCCCCTAAACGCTAATCTGCGCTCAACTAGATGCTTAACTACAACCGCTACGCGCTTCAACACTTCTCTCCTGTAAGCGGTCTCAATGACAAGATGCTTAGCCAGCTCCTTGTCAATTGTGCTGCTTGATTTAGAGCGGGCGAGCCATGCTGCCACGCAGTTCCGGTGCTCGACGCTATTTTCATGTTCGCAAACTTTTTCTTCTGCTCTTTTCCAATCAGAAAAGCCGTGCGTGGTGAAAGAACTGGGGTTGCTTGAAATCGAAAATAGTTTGCACATGAAACAGTAAACGGAACCTTTGGACTCCGAGTACATTAACCAGTGTCGCTCGTGCGCCTCCCCATTTACAGCCTTTCGCACGAAAAGATGAAGTGACAATAGCGTGTCTGAGTTTTGTATTACCTTTCGGAAGACGGAAAATTTTCTGCCCGATTTTGAAAATACAACGGCCCTTTCTCAAGGCATACACTCCGAAAGTTGTCAGTAATAACGTCCAGCCACTTAGCAGGGTCACCTCGTTGAATCACGCAACGTACCTCTTGCTGCGGTGGTGTCTGTACTTCTCTGTTGCCGCAACGAGAAGCCGTCTGATTCGTCCTTTAGAGGCACACTTTGTAGTTAGAAACATGAATATTTGACGCCAGACTAACAGGAAACAAGAGAGTCGGTTGTTGGAGTGTTGTTTCCTGGCGCTCGTCAGTAGAAGGACGCTCATCGGGGAGGTTTGGCGCCTGTTGATCAGCAGTATAGTATACTCCGTTTCATACATCAGGTGCAACGCTGCGAAAGGTACGGAAGTAGTCCGGACAGGAAAATAAAGGGAGGCGTGTTACTCCTGCTCTTGTTCTGTGCCCGAGTGGTCTATAGCACGAGGAAGCGGCAGCGTTTTGTCAGCAATAACCATGCATTTAATCAAGATCATGACAAATGCGTCATGTGGTAAGCCTGCAGGGAAAGCATTTACTGTTTCACTCACCACAAATAACGCACTACTTTTTGGTCGCGGATGCAGGCAGCGCAAAGAAGAGCGCTAGCTTTGACAGCGTTGCACATGATTGTTTGAAAAGGAGTATAGAAATGGGGCGTGGCAGACCGGACACCTGGAGCTCTGTGGCAGGGGCCCGGCCGAGTAGCATAGAGGTTGCTGACTCAGGAACAGGACAGGGCTCGGTCGGTTGCTCAGAAATATGGACGACCGAGGTTGGCACCGTTTTCACAGGATCCAGACAACCAAGATGAGTCAAACCTTGCTTCTTGTCAGAAAACCGTGGTGATGGAGTTGGCAAGTCCTCCACAGAAGCATTTTCGGCACTATTGGGGTTTGACACGGACTCTGGATAGAGCGATCATACTGCTCCGCGGAAGCTGCATTCAGTAGGTACTTTGTCATCTCTGGTAGCTTATTGTCACGCTCTTCTCTTTCTAACTAAGCCTTTCATTTAGACGCACCACTTTGATGCTTCCGACCGAGAATTTTCGCATGAATGGATGCTAATTGTTGACTGCATCGGGCACTTCGTCAGTCCGACGCGACCGCAGGTGTCCAACGGTGGCCGTCCTGATGGCTGGCGCACGCTG